>NW_012267413.1:1646253-1759453 GCF_000151885.1 Dipodomys ordii | reverse complement strand
CATGAAGAAATGCTCAACCTCCCTAGCCATAAAAGAAATGCAAATCAAAACAACATTGAGATTCCACCTCACCCCAGTTAGAATGGCAAAAATCAAGAACTCTAATAACAATGGATTAACTCTTATTGGGGACCTTCTAACTGGCTTTCTCTAGACTATGCTGTCTAATTTCCTGGGTGCTCCCAGACATTCTTGTTCTTACTTTGGTGACTTTTGGTATCACTTGCTCAAATACCCAATGTGATTATAAAATAAATTCTATCATAATTTGTGGTAACTTGTTGACAACTTGTTGAGTATGATGCACACAATAAAAATAAATGTAATTAATCCTCAGTTAGATACTCACTTAATTTTTGGAATATATCTGTAGAAAGTGTGCTCTGTTTCCTTTTTGAATTATAAGCATGAGTTTTTTGGGTGTGTGTGTGTGTGTGTATGTGTGTGTGTGTGTGTGTACGTACGCATATGTGCTGATAATAGGGCTTAAACTTAGAGTCTGAGTGTTGTTCCATAGCTTTTTCACTCAAAGCTGGCATTCTACCACTTGAGTCATGCCTCTACTTTTGGCCATTGGGTGATTAATTGGACATAAGAGTCTCATAGACATTTCTGTCTGGACTGGCTTCAAACCTCATTCTTCAGATCTTAATACCCTGAATAGCTAGCCAAATGTGAGCATGTTTTATATGCTATATTGACTTCTTTTATATTTAACAATTAAATATCTTTTATTTTGTTATAACGTATTTAGAGATTCTAACATAACTGTGGCTTGTCCAAAGTCATCAATTCTTAATACTGGACATTTTGGTTATTTATTTGTTTACTTATTTATTTTGCTACCACTACATAATAAATTCTGTGACAATAACCCTACAGGTAAAATTTGCACACATCTGTGATTATGTATCAGGAAAAAGTCCTAGAAGGAAGATTATTGCATTCAAGTGTATGCACCATTTTAAGGATCTTATTACTTATAGAAAGTTCCCTTTGAAATGTCGGAGCTAATTTTTGTGTTAATTTAACAGTTTCTCATAGACCAGCTTTCTTTCTGTGGCTTTTCTCCAGTGCTTTTCTTCCATTCCTGTAGAACCTTCTGGGTTTGTGTGATTAATTGTCTCACCCTTTTGATTTCAGAGCTTTAGCTTTCTTTCTTTTTACTGCTTCTTCCATGAAATCACAAGTATGGTGCAAGCACCAGCTTCTTCTCAAAACATCATCACATTTTCTCTCTTTTATGCCAATGATCTACGTGCTGCCTGTTAGAGAGCAGCAGAGAATGAGAAAGGTGAACCCAGCTTATGTATACCCCGGCCAGCGTTAGGATACTGCAGTAGCAGCAAATTAAGTGGAGCCTCAGAAGATTTGCTTCCATTGGGAAATGAAAGACCCACAAAGTTCAAGGAGCCCATTCGTGGCAAGTAAATTAAGAACAGAAGCCCAAAGAATGTCTGCAGCTTGCAGCTTGGTATTACACGATGGCTTATGAGCTGGATAATCTCTCATTGCTGCAATGTACTTAAAGACAATGATAACTCAAATTATATTTTAATAAACACCTGCAGTCCCCGGCAGAGATCAAGCATATTGTCACAAATATTATATGAGACAAAAGTAGCTTAGCATGGAAGAAATATGTCAGTGCCTCTTTTATTGCCTAACTGTTCATCTTAACTATTTAGAGGAGAAGGGCTAAGAATCCTGTTTGTGGGCCATTAGACTTTTGCCCTAGGAAATCAAAAGTGTACATGGGGCATCTTGCTGTGAGTTGGCAATTCCAATGAGCCAGTTATGTTTGCTGCCTGGTCAGAAATTTTGGGAAGGAGGGAGGGAGGGAGGGAGGGAAGGAGAGGGAGAGAGAGAGAGAGAGAGAGAGAGAGAGACAGACAGACAGACAGACAGACACACAGACAGAGAAAGACAGGGAAGGAGGGAGCGACAGGGAGAGAGAGAGAGAGAGAGAGAGAGAGAGAGAGAGAGAGAGAATGTGAATGTTGTGCTAGTCCTGGCTTGAACTCAGGGCCTAGGTGCTGTATCTAAGCTAGCGTTCTACCACTTGAACCAATTCCCACTTTTGGCTTTTTGGTAGTCTGTTGGAGGTAAGAGTCTCATGGTTTCCTGCCTGGGCTGGTTTTGATCTGCCTCTTGAATAGCTTAAATTATAGGCTTGAATCACTGGCACCTGGCAAAGAAGTTGAATGCAACTTCTGAAACTCTTGTGTATTTCCTACTTTAGTTGTTCCTGTTCTTTTTAGTGGAGTAAGCTTACGAACAAACTTTTATTTATTCACTCACTTTTTCTACCTTGTTCAGAGATATAGGTTATCTGTTATGTTCCATGTTCTGTGTTTTTTTAAACATGTATATGTATTTTATTTAAAAATTTGAGGCTATCATAAGGAACAGATTTAGATTTTATTATAGCCTCATAATCTATCTCTTGGCAGCCTCCAAGTATTGTAGTCTTATACAGAAAGGAGTGGAGAGGTTGGTGGAGATTGCTCCTTGTTTTAATAAATAGGAAGACATGAGTTGTGGTTCTGTGTGTGACCAAAGGATCAAAGTTTTACCCAGAAATTCTGTGTGTTTTGTGGGAATATTGATATGTGTCGGCATTGCCTTCCCAGTGCCAAGTGTCACCACTTTTCCTTTCTTCCTCTGACATATTAGACTACTGTGGCAAACTGACTTTTCTGAGGGTTTGGGGACAATGCAAAATAAATCAAGGACTAAGGGAATACCCTCAAAAGTGAGGTTGCCCTCACTAATGACACTAAATACAAGTTCAGTGGAGTTCTCCACACCACTGTCTTTAGGCTATTTTCAGAACTCCCTGAAAACTACACTCATGGTTTAGGACATGGGTATAGGATATAGGCCCAAAATAACAAAAGAAAGAACGTCTCAGGTGGAGTTCAGGAGGGTTAATCTAGAGGGAGGCAGAAATTGGAGATTCACTGCTTGAAGCAACTTTAACAAATAAGCTATCTGTAATCTCAGCTCCTCAGAAGATGATGTAAGAGAATTGTGGTCTGAATCTAGGCTGGGAAAAAGAGCCAGACCCTATGAGAAAAACAAATTGAAAAAGCAAGGACTGTAGGCCTTGCTCAAATAGTAAAGTGCTTGCACACAACAAGCCTTGAGTTCAATCCTCATTCCGAAAAAAAAGGAAGCTAGAGATGAGTTCAAGCAGGAAGAATGTTGAGATGGGGGGTCTTATAAACCATTTTGCTGACAAGGCCCCCAGCCTTCCTGGTTTCAGCTTCTTATATAGCTAGGATGACAATCATTTGTTACTTAGCTGGGCTAGCCTGGAACCAAGATCTTCCCATTCTCTACTTTTCAAGTAACAAGGGTTATAGGCATGAGCTGTTAGGCCTGGTTGTTTTCTATATTTTTTACCATAATATTTTTAGTTGATCTTATATTTTACTGCTTACTCAGGATCTGTTTTATAAAGTCAGGTGTATGCACCTGATTTTATATCCCTTGCAACCTCTGTCTGATAATCTTGGTCAATAATTGTATTCCATTCTTTTCAGCAGCCACCATTCAAATTTTAATACTTCTTTACAATACAAATGTGTAAGTAGATGTTAGATGGTATTGTTTAGAGAATAGTAACAAGTAAAAAGTTCAATACCAATATTAGGTTTGGCTAAAGAAGACTTTATAAGGGAAAAAAGTTTTTATGAGTCAATATTAAATATACTAATACATGTATAATAAATAGATGAATGTATATAAGATAAGGGGATGGGATGATGATGGTGGTTATATATAAAGAATATATACACAAGATAAATTGTGCATATAAATGAACATGCTAAATTGAAACCTCTTTGTATATCTTTGAAGATAATAACAAAATACTTTAAAAATACATACATATATGTATAATTTATATTATAGAGAGTATTAAAAGTTATTTAGGAAGTAGAGATACTATATATTATCTTTTGAATGTATGTACATAATATATGCATACATATGCAAATAGATATGTATAAATATATAACTACATACACACATTTATAATATTGTCCATATGGGCTGAATTATGTCCCCTCAATTTCATATGTTGATATCTATTCCTGAGTATTTCAGATTATGGAAATAGTCTGGTAAACTAGGTCCTATGGATGGTCTTAATCCAATATGACCAGTATGATTACAAGAAGAGATTAGAACCCAGACCACATGGGGGAAATACCATATGACACAGGGAGATGGCCATGTGCAAGGTAAGAAGAGATGCCTCAGGAAATTGACTCTGCCAAGTCCTAGATGTTGGAATGCTAGCCTCCATAATTGTGAGAATTTGTATTTGTGTCATCCATGCCCCCACCTGCAGTGCTAAACGAATATCCTACTACAATACTACTTAATACTACTTGTGCTATCCCACTCATTTGATTCACTTACTTTCATTGTACTTTCCTTCATTCTCACTTCTTGAGCACAGATCGAAGGGACAGGATTGGACACCGGGTGCTAGAAACTCAGATCAGGCCTGTGGATGTGTGAAATAGGGGTGTGAGATAATAGGGTGGGGTGTTAACTGTGAAAATAGAAGAGTACTTTTCCTGCTCAAACTCACTTAGATTCCAATGCTTTAAAACTCAGGCCAGTCCCAGACAATATGGAGTCATCCTTGCTTCTGGACAACAACAATTTGGGTCTCATCCCCAATTCCCTTGACTTATATACTAGCTAAGCCGTGTCTTACAGAATTCCCAATCATCTTGACATTCCCCTTTCCATAAATCGCACATTCATCAAAATTCATTTCAGAACCCTTCATTTCGTATAGCATTGTCATCAAGATGATGTTTAGGTTTTATCCTCTATATGAGTATGCATGTACATATGCAGTGCTAGGGTGAAAGGGTTATCCATATTTTTTTAATCCATTCATTATTCAAAGTATAAAAGCAACTCATGAGTGTTTAATGATACATATATTTTCTATTTATTTATTTATTTATTCCTTCTGGAGAGTCCTTTATCCATGCTCCTTCCTTCTCCCCCATCTCCCCTAGCAGCTCTATTACCTCCAGCTGAAAGGATTTAAAGGATTTAAAGGGGACCTCATCACAGAGCATTTGAAGTGGTTACTCACCAGGCCTGTATATACATATTAAAATTCTCTGAGTTGTTATAGCAGCTGTTGCAACTGAAAAATTCAGCAAACTGGATCATTTTCTGTGTAGTTTCTGGGCTGGAGGACAGTCCCACAGCTTTAGAATTTGAGGTGCCCTGTTAGCCTGCTGCCCAGCCAATCTCCACATGTCACAGGCTAGTTAGTAATTGGATCTACAGCTCCCTTGAAGTGAGTTTGTACCCAATACAGAAGTTTTTTTTTCTCTCTCTCTCTCCTTTTGCCAAGCATAAAAAATGGACTTTTATGTGTGTCTTTTTTTTTCACCCTTACAAAATCATGATCCGATTCAACAAAAATATTACACACCTTCTTCTGAGGGTTTTTAATCCTGCCCTTCGGACTCACAGCCCTGCAGCTTAGGTAGCAAGTTCCCTTGTCCCCTGGGCAGCTTCCTGCCCAGCGGAGCCCCAGACAGGGAGAAACTGCCTTGGATTTTGCTGGGCCTAAGAAAACACAGGCTGGGGCCAGTGAGAAAAAAAAATATCATTCAATGACCTTTCCTTTCAAACCTCGGGAAGTCTGCTTATTCTCACTGTTCTTATCATTGCTGTGAAGTTTCGACATTTTCAATCTTCGGTGGTGGTTTACAAGGCATGTGAAGCAGCTGCTAAAAGAATCTCCTGTATATAGAGGGCTGCAGCCCCACCTGCTCTCTCTGGGACACCTCCAGGGGAGGAGAGCCAGGGCCTGGAGGTGTGTCTGGTGATGGAGACAGAGGATCTACAGTACTGGAAACCAACACCTTGGTGTGTCTTCTATGTACTGATGCTCAGCTTTGGGAGGAGGAGGGGAGCAAGGGCAACATGCCCCGTGGGCCTGCTGTTGTACCACCATGCCACAGAGAGCAGCTTCCTAGCTTCTTTGCATGAATGCCAGAGTTCCTGGCATCAAGGCTTGGACCCAGGCAGCTGCTACTCTGTTACTGATGGGAACACCTGAGGTAATCCTGGCCACAGTGATGGACTATTTTGAGTGACTGAAAATTGATTTTTTTTTATACTGGAGGTGGTTTGTCAAACAGTTTAAGGAATCTTTGTTTTGGCAATACCAAGTTTATTAGCCCATGATATTACTGAAGGAAGATTAAATATCTGTCTTCAGAGTCATGAAAGTTCTTGTGACGTGTGTGTGTGCGCGCACGCGCACCAGTCTTGGGACTTGAACTCAGGGCCTGGGAGCTGTCCATGTGGGTTTTTCCTCAAGGTTAGCGCTCTACCACTTGAGCCACAGTTCTTTCTCAGTGGTTTATTGGAGATAAGAATCTCACAGACTTTCCTACCCAGGCTGGCATTGAACTGCGGAGCTTCAGATCTCAGCCTCCTGATTAGCTAGGATTACAGACTTGAGCCACTAACAGCATGTGGGTCTTGTAACGTTTTAAATTAAAATCCAATGCTTTCTCACCCAGAAACATCTAAGCTCATTTGATCCAAGTTCCAAGATGTCTAAAATCAGAGTAGTTTAGATTCTACCTGGTTATGACAGAAAATTTGTCAGAAGTGGATGGAATCTCAGGTTTCAGGGGCTTGCAGTCCATCTGGGGGACCATCTTTAGAAAATCCTAGCATTTCAATTCACTTCTGGTTTTCCAAACAGATTGGTAATGAAGGAGGCTATGAAACATTTGACCATCGGATTACCTTATAGTTATTACTCTAGGAGCATGTGAAGGGCATTGACTGGGTTGATCCGTGGAACAGGTAATATGGCCTTGCTTCTACCTCTGCAGACAGATGAGCCACCTCCACAAGCCGCACTTGTACCTTGTCACCAATGCCTGAGTAGTAGTCATCCTGAAGCTCATCATGGATTAGTAGTCTTGGAGGGTGGCTCAGGCATCTTGACCTTGAATGTGCCCTTGCCCAAAGTGAGAGGATAGACTGAAACTACCCTAAGAATCAAAGGGATTTGGGGATTAAATATTTAGAAGGCTAAACCATCTTTAGAAGTGGGGGGAATCTCTAGTCTCCCTATGGAAGTTAACCAAATGCTGTTACAAAATCTTCCAATTTCTGGTAAATCAATCAATCCACAAATATTTACAGAATGCCTTCCTTGGTCAGAATCTGGATACAAAATTGATTGTGGAGCAATTTCATCTGCAGATCATGCTCAAGTCGAGCAGCAAGGTCAGAACCATGGGCAAGGGCATACAGCACAGGTCCTCTACAGCTCACCCGTGGATGGCAGCTTCCCACCCTGACTATATGAATTAGACAAGTCAAGGATGGTAACCATTTTAGTTACAGTTTAGGGAATAGCTATAGCTTTAAAACCAGAAATGGAAAATAAAGTAAAAACCAGGAAATAAGTTGAGCATTGAACTTTTTGTTATAGTTATACCCAGTGGCACAGTGGGTATAGGAAATGATTAGACTTATTTTCATTGTCAGCAACTTCTAGAGTCTCTCTCATTGAAATTCAATTGAAAGACATATTGAATACATGCAGGATTTAGTTTTGTGCTTTTTTGCAATTTTTTTTTTGGTTAGTCATGGGGGCTGAACTCTAGGCTGGGTGCTGTCCCTCAGCTGTTCAGCTTAAGGCTAGTGCCCTACCACTTGAGCCACAGTGCCACTTCTGGCTTTTTTCTGCTTATGTGGTGCTGAGGAATCGAACCCAAGGCCTCATGCATGCAAGGCATGCACTCTACCACCGAGCCAACTTCCCAGCCCCTTCTTTGCAAATTTTTAATTGAAGACTTTTAACATATATCCAACATAGCTTTGGAGAAAATTTAATATTTGCATGTGAGGTGAACTTCATACTGCAAACTTAAACCTTAGTATTTTAATGTTAGCTACATCTTATTGAGGAATGATGGTGATTCAGGCCCTGTATTAATGAGTTAAAATTCATTTGCTTCTTTAATTTAGTTAATGATATGATGTGGCTACTATTATCACCCCCATTCTGCAGATGGAAAAAACTCAGGACTAGGAAGTTATGCCATTTACCTAGGATACCACTACTAACAAGTGCTCTGCCTGAAACTCACATATACTCATCTCTAGAGTTTGAGTTCTTAGTCTGTTCTATCAACTGTCATTCTATTTCCTGGGTCTCACAATCTGAAGCCTGGCAATGCCTGGGAGGAATTTTCACCTATGGTCAATTGATTTTTGTTTTTTTTTGCCAGTTGTGGGGCCTGAACTCTGGGCCTTGGCACTATCCCTCTGCTCTTCAGCTCAGGGTGAGCATTCTACCACTTGAGCCACAGTGCCACTTCTGGCTTTTTCTGCTTATGTGGTGCTGAGGAATCGAACCCAGGGCCTCATGCATGCAAGGCAAGCACTCTACCACTGAGCCACCGTCCCAGCCTTGGTCAATTGATTTTTGATTAAATTTAAAAATTATTCAATGGAGAGAGGACAGGTTTTTAAGTGATTTTGGTGGCACCGATGGATATTCATATGCAAAATAAAAAAAAACATCTTTTTGATTCAAGCTTGCAACATATAAAACTCCAAAACAGATCATAGAGCTAAGTATGAAAATCTAAACATATGAAAATTTTAAATGAATACATCAGAAGACTTCTTTGTGATATTGTATTGGGCAGAAATTTCACATGAGCCATAAAAAATTACAAATTAAAATTTAGCAAAATTAAGAACATTCACTCTTTTTTATTTCTCCCAGCCCTGAGGCCTGAATTCAGAGCCTGCACTCTGTCCCTGAGCCAATCTGTGCTCTTGGCTAGTGTTCTACCAACCCACAGCACCACTTCTGGCTTTTTCTGAGTAGTTCATTGGAGATAAGAATCTTATGGACTTTCCTGCCCTGGCTGGCTTTGAACTGTGATCCTCAGATCTCAACCTCCCGAGTAGTTAGGATTACAGGCATGAGCCACTGGTGCCTAACACCACATTCACTCTTTTAAAGAGACTATTAAAAGAATTAAAGTCATAGTTGTGATTTGGAAGACTATATTTCCAAATCACCTATCTGATAAAACACCTGCATATAGAACGTCCATATAAAGAACTCTTCGACATGTCTCCCAATGCTCCTCCTCCTTCAACCTACCTTGTTCCATTTTCACATATGTACACTGATTGACATTGAATCAGTTGAAACCCCTTTGTACAACTACTTAAGAGTGATAAAAAAGTAAATAACAATAAATAAATAAAATAACTTTTCTCACACAGTAACAAGAAAATAACCAAGTAAAATGTGAACAAAAAAATTAAGCAAACACCACCAGAGAGGTTAAATGTATAGCAAATAAGTACATTAAAAATGATTGGTAATAGGATGCTTGCCTAGCAAGTACTAAGAACAGTGTTAGAGCCCCAGTACCATCAGATCTCAATATATTTATATCTTAAAGGCTGAGTTTGAAACTACAGTGAGATTTTACTATATGCATCTAATAATTTAAAGATAGACCCTATCAAGTCAAGGATGTGGAGCCACTGGTACTATCATATGGCACTCATGGATGTGCAAAATGCCACACGCACTGGAGAAAACAGCTCTGCAAGTCTAGCATAGTAACTGGAGCTTGGAAATCCTATTTACTTGGGAGGCAGTTATTGGGGGATCGAAGTTTAAGGCCAGGCCAGTCCTCCCTTCCCCCCCAGCAAAAAGTTCACAAGACTCCATCTTAGTTAACATCTGTGTATGGTGTTGTGTGCCTATTATCACAATAATTCAGGAAAACCCAATTAGGAGGATTAGAATCCAGGCTTGTCCAAGTATAAAGCAAGACATTATCTTGAAAATAACCTATACAGAAAGGGCTGGAAGTATGGGGTTAGTAGTAGAGTACCTGCCTAACAAGCACAAGTCTCTGAATTCAAGCCTCAGTACTGCCAAACCAAAGTGAAATTGTTTTGAAATTTTCTTTTTCTTTAAGATAGGGTCAGTCTTGCTATATAGTCCCGGCTGGCCTCAAACTTTGCAAACTGCCTACCCCTACCTCCCTACTGCTGGGATTAATTGCAAGCCTGTCTTGCAGTTTCTTCAAAAGTTAAACTTTATAGCTACTATGTAACCCATCCATTTTTAAAATATATTTTTATTGTAAAAATACTGTACAGGGTTACAGTTACATGAGTAAGGCCATGAGTACATTTCCTATCCAAGCATTGTTCCCCCCTCCTTTGTTTTTCCCCTACTACTCTTTCCTCCCAACCTTCCCAACTCCTCTCCCTTTCTCCCTCCCCTCTCAAATTGCAAAGTTCGTTTTCAACATAGTGTTTTGTACATCTCATTGTTACAATGGGTCAACCTGTATCCTTATTTCAGCATTTTGTTATTTCCCTTCCCCTCCCCAAATTAGAAAAATATATATGCAAGATGCAGGGCACCGACATCAAATACAGTGAAAACAGAAGTTATACCATGGAGGAAGAGCATACAACAGAAACAAAAAATCTCATAGTACATTTTAAATATATTAAAAATAATAGCAAGTAGTAAAAAAAACTACTTGTGTCCCTATCTTGGGGTTCATTTCACTTAACATCATTTTATCTGGTCAAATGTACATAGCTTTTGACCTTTTCTGTTTGTCCTAGACTTATACTAGTTATTGCAAATAAGGGAAACCACAGGACCTATGTTTCTTTGGGCCTGGCTTACTTCACTTAATATAATTTTTTCCAAGTCTTTCCATTTCCTAACAAATGGGGTAATGTCATTTTTTCTGATGGAGGCATAGAATTCCATTATATAAATATACCAGATTTTCTTGAACCATTCATCTACTGAGGAGCATCTGGGTTGGTTCCATATCTTAGCTGTGGTAAATAATGTTGTGATAAACATAGTTGTGCTGGTAGCTTTAGTATAGCTTTGTTTGTGACTGGTTGGGTAAATGCCTAGAAGTGGGATTGCTGGGTCATAGGGGAGCTCTATGTGTAGACTTTTGAGGAACCTTATTACTACTTTGCAAAGTGGTTGAACAAGTTTATACAAAGGTTCCTTTTTTAACACATCCATTTTTATCATGCCTAGGTATTTTAGAAAAAGAATTAAAGTATATGCATACACAAAGAATTGAACACAATTAGAGAGGCTGTAATAATAAACAACTTAAATGTAGGTGAATGGGTGAGCATATTGTGGTATATTCATTCAATGATATACTTAGTAATGAAAATGACTCACCTATTGACCCAGGCAACAACACAAGTAAACTTCAATACAAGTCTACTGATGATATACTGTATGGATCTATTTATATACAAATCTAGAAAATTCAAATGAATCTATTGTGACAGAATATAAATGGTTAGTTGTATACAGATAGAAGAGAGAAATGGGAGGAGAAAAGTATGCTTAAGGAACCTTTTAGAGGTGTTATAATCCTGCTTTTGCCCCCAGCTTAACAGGTATCTGGGTCTGACTGTCTTCCTGTCTATCTGTTCACATATGTCAACACTTATGCCATTGTTCATCTTAAGTATGTGCTTGTTGTTATGTGCAATTTGTACATCAATAATGGTGCTGAAGAGCAATAACAATGCAGACTATTTATCGGAAGTCAGGAGATGACAGTATAAAGAGATTGAATTCTGAAGCCAGGATGCCTAGGGAAGAAGTTCTTGTCTTCTTCTTGCTGTGTGACTTTGCACTGTTTTGCCCCTCAAGGCCTATTTATCTATACACAAAATGGAGGAAACAGTTCCTATCTCCATGTATATTGTGAGTGTTGTTAGTTTATTAACATAAACCCCTAAGGATATCCTCTGGAAAATGGAAATACTTTAGAAATATTGAGCAATTATTATGTGCTGGGTACTGTGCTGAGTGTTTTGTGGGAATTATCTCATTTAAAGTCTATAGTCCTGTGAAGTAGGTACTGATACCATTATTTTACAGATGCGTAAACTGGGGTGCAAAGAGTTTGGCTAATGTATTCCAGGGTGGTTTCATAAGAGGCAAGTAGCAGAGTCTAGGTTTTCATGAAGGCAGTCAACTCAACACTGCCTTTAATCTATGAATAGGTGTTAGCAGGTGGGGTGCTGACTCAAGTGCTAATGAGAAAGCTGTCTAGACAGTGCTTGTGTTTTCTGAACGTTTTCTTCTTTGAGATGAGGGTGAGCCATTGAAGGCTAACGTGTTTGGGCAGCTTTTTGTCAGTTCCCTTGTAATTACTTCTGGCAATTTTAATGCTCACCCAAACTGTAGCTTCTTCCTGGGCATACAGTCAAACTATTTCCCAGTTCTCTTCTATGCAGAAAGGTTCTGTTCCTAATTCTTGTCAATGAATTATAAGTGAAGGCAGTGTCATTTCTTGCTTACCAAAGTGGTAAAAGTGGTAAGCTGTCTCCGATACTATGCACCCCCCCACCCCCACTCACCTGCTGGTCTGTGTTTAAGAGGGAGGGGCCACAACATGGGAGGAGCCTGGTTCCTGAACAACCATCTGGAGCAGAGCCTGGATGACTGACTTGCACTGAAGCATATTTGATGTGTTAGGTTATTGAGATTTTAGTCTTGAGGTTGTTTATTATAACAATTAGCACTCCATGACTAATCCCTTAACTTTTATGAAATACGACCTTTGCCAAGACAGCCCATCTCTGGGGATTTCTGAAACATGGGTCAAATAAAGAGATTGACTGTTTTGCTTAGAAAGGTGGATCACAGATTTAACAGAAACAATAATAAGAGACAACCTATGAATGACACATGGACAAGTGTTCTAATACTTAAATGTCTTTTAAATTTTAATATTTAGGTGTCCTTCATCTTACTCATGGCATGTATGCTTGTTTCTGTTGGCTTTCACTGTTTGTGCTTCCTGTTCCGTGGGCTTCAGTTGTGGGCATCTACTTCAGTCTTTCCAAGACCCACAAGAAATCGACTCATTTCTGACCCTCTCAGCCCTCTAATCGTCTCCCTGGGTTGTTTTTAAACCTACTACTCACATCTCAAAAATCTATTTCCTATTCCATGGGACAGGTTGCTACCATCTGTTTTTCAGCTACTGCTTTTTTCCTTCCTTACAGATTGGGGGATTTTGCCTTCTAATCATTTTACCAAGTTGTCAATCTGTATTGTGTCTCCTTTCATTCCTTATCCTGTCTCTACTATGACAATTCAGGGTCTGCTGACAGCACTGTGGTTCTTGGTTTGGAACTCCATCAATCTCCTGGTACAAAAGGCATCTCAAGGAATGGGAGACAGAAAAGGATGTATTCACTATCCTGGCTTGAGGACCAGGTATGGTAGTTGAATGCATAGCACTACTTTTATGGCTCATTTCTCCCTCTTCTAGGTCTGCACTGAAAAATAATTCTGAGACAGAAAGTTTAGGGAAGAGAAGAGCTGTTTATATTACAGAAAGAGAGGATCTCTTGTCATTGTTAAGTGGGGAGAAGTTGGCTCTGGGTACTGTGTCTGAGCACTTGCTGTTTGGGGCAAAATTCAATCATTTACCAAGGCATTTCAGAGGTTACTTGTGAAGGAATAGAGATCTAACCCTCTCATTTCATGGAGTACTACAGTCAAATTGAGAGCTCTTCAAATGTAATTACCAGACAGGGACTGGTCTGAGCATGGGTGGTAATAAGGTCTAGAAAATGAGAGTAAGTAGCTAAATACTTTTATGTAATTTTGCAGGGGGAATTGTAAATGCATTGGCATTCAAAATGAAAAAAATTGAGGTTTAGATTTAATATATCTTTAAAAATTCATTATGTTATAATTCATCCTATTTGCATAATAAACTTTAGGATAGGTTTATGATTCGAAGAAGCAAGAAGAAGACACTACAGAATGTTTTCACATACCACACAGCAAGTTTCTTCTACTATTAAAGCATTAAATTATTAAGGCACTTTTTTATAATTAGTGAAGCAGCACAGATATATATTACAAATTCAAGTTCACAGTTAATACAGAAATCCTTAGTTTTTAACCGAATATCTCTTTCTGTCTTCCAGATTCCTATCCAAATACTATATTATCTTCCGTGGTATTTTAGAGGCTTCTTGTGGTTGTGGCCATTTCTCAGACTTGTCTTGGTTTGGACACCTTTGACAGAGTTGAGGATTATGGGGCAGGTGTTTTTGTAGGATGTCTTCTGTAGGATTTATCTTTCAATGACTAAGCTGGCCTTATGGGTTTGGAGGAGGAAACCCAGAGAGTGAAATGCTATTTTCATCACAATCCCATCAAAGCTTCCTGCTAGCAACATGATTCCTCACTGTGGATAGTGACCTTGATCATCTATCTGGCTGAGACAGTGCTTGCCTGTGTTGTCTACCATGAACTTATTTTCTTCTGCCTCCCCTTCCACACTGTATTCTTTTGAAGAAAGTTACTACATGCAGTCTATACACAGAGGAGTTGTTTATTTTTTTGGTACTTTATAAAAATATTGGTTCATGATACATCAAAACTTGACAAAAGAAAAAAGTGACCTTCAACACTGATTGTTTTAAAAACACTTAAAAAAACTAAAAGAAAAAATCTGTGTAAGGGCACAGAAGCAGACCTGGGACTGAGCCCAGGGCATGTTGGCTTTAGTCCTGGGTCTTTTCATTCCCCACAGCCTAACTTGAACATCTATCTAACCTCACAGAGAATGTGTCTGACTCATTAACGCCACACACTCCCCTCGTGGCTTTCCATGGATCTTAAAGGTATCATCTACTTTTGGTAGCCATTTCTGGAATGTCAGTTTTCTTCTGACTTGGACTTTTAGCTCATCAGGATTCATGTTTTAGGACAGGTTCCATGGCAAACACATTGTGAGATGGAGATTCACATACAGGAGAGATTGTTTTGGATTGGTTAAAGGGGGGGTTGGACAGAAGTTAAAAGGTGATACAGTCCAAGCAAAGGCCCCATCCATGCACTTGAAAGTATTGGACCTGAGATTGCCATTCAGAGTTATTCTGAATTTAGGCAGTGATCAGGCTTTGAATCCCCGACATTGACCAGGTGTAGACTTTGAGAAGGAGGTGAATCTTAGGAAGGGTGAATTCCTCAGCCCACAGATCTAAACCAGACTCAGCTGAGCCATCAGCAGTCAACATTCTAGGGAGTTGAGAATGACTCTCGGAACCTGGTAAGAGATCTGGCTCTAACCGACTTCACTTGCACAAATACATTAGTGTTTATAATTCTGTTGCATTTGGGCTGGGTCTGGAGTCTACTATTTAGGAGGTTGTAACTGAATGCACTAATTGTCCTATGGGTGTGGATGAGGTAATGAAGGAAAAGGATGCTGGGAAAAGAGGCCATATGAAAAGGCTTGTGTGGGAGTAAGACAATGCAGAGGATTTGTATTTGTGCCATCTGCCTGCTTCTATGATTCATCTGTGTTTGTACACCCTCATAATCAGCAGGCTCCAGTGAATTAAGTGTTGCTTTCTAAAGAAAAATGAATGCAGGGATTTTAGCAGGGAGGAAGGTGTGTCCAGCAGTGATGAACACAAATAAACACATGACATCAAGGAGGACACATGAAATGGAGCACTGGGGTGATGGTTGTAATTTCTTTTTCCAGGGGGAAGGGGTGTGACAGAATTATTTTAAGAATTTGGTTAAGAATTTGGTTAATTTGGTTAAGAATTTGTCTCTCTTGCCTGCAGAATAGGAGGAAATCTTTGCCAGCTATTCATTCCACAGAGGATTACTATCCAGAATATATATAGAACTCAAAACATTCAACACCAAGAGAATGAATAATGCAATCAATAAAAGGGCAAATGAACTGAACAGATAGTTCTCAAAACAAGTACAAATAGCCAATAAATACAAGGGGAAAAACATCCAATATACTTAAGAAAAAAGGAAATGCAAATTAAGATTTTTATCTCATCCCAATTAGAATGTCAGTCATCAGGAAAACAAATAACAAGTGTTGGTAAGGATGCTAGAAAAAGGAAAAAGAATCTCCATACACTGCTGGTGAGATTGTAAATCAGTGTAGCCACTATGGATGTCCGTATGGTAATTCTTCAAAAACCTAAAATAAAACTACCTTATGACCCTGTCTTATCAGTCAGGGGCATCTATCCAAAGGAAAATACATCAGCATACAGTAGAGATACCTGCCCAACCTTGTTCATAGCAACATTATTCAAAATAACTGAATTATGGAATTAACCTGTGTGCCTGCCAATTGGTGAATGGATAAAGAAAATGTCTATAAATAGCTTATGCCACAATTAGCTATTTTATCATAAATAATAATGAAAATTTCAAGAAAATGGATGGAACTGAAAATTATTATATGAAGGGAAATAAGCCAGACTTAAAAAAGACAACTATCACATATTTTTCCCATGTTTTCTTTAGTATGTAGAATATATATATATATATACACACACACACACACACACATACACACATATGCATATTTGTATATAAGTGCTGAGAGTTGAACTTAGGTTCTTGTGCTTACAAGGCAGATACTACTGCTACTAAACTATATGTCCAGCACCTAGATTTTGTTTTGTTTTGTTTTGTTTTTTTGCTGGTCATGGGGCCTGAACTCTGGGCTTGGGCACTGTCCCTCAGCTCTTCAGCTCAAGGCTAGTGCTCTGCCACTTGAGCCACAGCGCCACTTCCAGCATTTTTCTTTTTGCTTATGTGGTGCTGAGGAATCGAACCCAGGGCCTCAGGCATACAAGGCAAGCTCTCTACCACTGAGCCACCTTCCCAGCCCCTCTTTTGTACAATTTATATATGCTGATTACAAAAAAAGAATTTGCTTCTCCTAGCAATTATTTCTTATGGGGTCTCATTTTCTTTGTCCCGTCTATTTTGATTGATTGTAGTATTGATTGAGAATGAGGAGTAGCTTGAACAGGAAAATGAGAAATGTCCTCAGATCCATTTCTTAGGGAAGAGGCCTAAGGCCCATCTTACTGTAAAGTCTTACTTCCTTTTTTTGGGGGGGGTCCAGTCGTGGGGTCTGAACTCTGGGCCTGGGCACTGTCCCTCAGATCTTCAGCTCAAGGCTAGCGCTCTACCACTTGAGCCATAGCGCCACTTCCGGCTTTTTTTCTTTTTGCTTATGTGGTGCTGAGGAATCGAACCCAGGGCCTCAGGCATGCTGTAAAGTCTTACTAACTTTTTGCCTGGGCTGACTTCAAATTTCAATCCTCCTGATCTATATCTCCTGATTAGTTGGGATTACAGGTATGTACATCCATGCCTGGCTCTGAGCCTGTATATTCATAAGGATATAGAATGTTCTCTGAGATTTTCTCCTTCAAGAATCTCCCCCGACTCTACCCCCTACCCCCATTGATATTCAATCAGGAGCACTTCATCCTGGGAGTAATCCAGCTGTAGACTCTAACATAATTGTGATGGCTTCACAGAGAGAGATACATCTGAGCCTCTGGCTAGGCCAGTAGAGTTACAGACTATGGTGGCATGCTGCCAGCTCTCATGTGGTTCTGTTGACTGGGTTTTCATCTCCCCTGTCCTTCTTCAAACTTTCTTGGAGAACCAGCTGGGTATGTTCACCTTTTCTATTGCTTTGGATAGATCCCATTTTTATCAAACATTGAATCAAGTATTTTCTTGCTGCCTTCTGTCTATGAAGAATCCAGGGACAGATGACTTGTGAACCCTATGCTTATTCCCTTTTCTGGATACTTTTGGCTGAGGCCAACTCTCATGAGTGATAAGGAGCCAATCAAGGACAAGCAAAAGTCAGCAAATCAAGGACGAGCACTGTCTGAAAGCAACCTACTGTGAGATATTCTGTATACAGGCTCCTGGAGAGCTTGCCACCTAGAGGGTCTTCCTTGCTGTTTATTGCTCGAGGATCTGCCAGAACCTTCCTGCTTCATTTTTTTTTAATTTTCTTGGTGATTTTGAGGATCAAACTCAGGGCCTTGCACATAAATATTAAGTGCTACACAAGCACAAATTGCTATATAAACACTATCTATTGAGCTACATCCCCAAATGTTTTTTTTTTTTTTTAGACAATGTCTTACTTTGTAGGACCTACTGATCTTGAACTCTCTGTGCAACCCAGAAATGATGTCAAACTCCTGACACTCCTGCTTCTGCCACTCGAGGTGCTGGGATTACAGGTAAGTACCACTACACCTGACTTCTTGCCTCATTTAGGTGACTATTAGTTGGAGGTTAATGTACTTCTGTATAAGTAAATATCTTAGGATTTTAGCATCATAAATCACACATTTTATCAGAGATTGAGGCTTAGGGGGAAAGCTCTTGTTTAAGTCACCTGGCTAGCATTTGAACCTAGATCCTCTTGTTCCTAGTAAGAAATGGTTACAGGAATGGAAAGGGACAGAAGGATGGCTTCTGTCCCACAATTCTCACCAGGTTTATATCTTTTGTTCTCATGTAGTTAGGATATAATTGACCTGGTATCTCCACAAAAGGGTACTGATAAGCTGACCCAAGGGCTGCAACCAAGCTGAACCTTTTCTATTTGTAATATGTGTACTGAAATTTAAAACTTAGTGAATGAGGCTCTTCTATCTACAGCTTGAAATATACCCAACAGGACAACATTCCTGGAGAAATCTGGCTTAAATTTGGATCATATTATAAAAAGTTGAAATAAGATATTACCTTGAGAGCATTATCAGTGGTAGGAGGGAAGAGATCATCATAGCAGCTCAGTGACAGGTGCTTTTATACACTATTTTGAGTTTATAATAACACTGGGCCTCATTCCAGCTCCATGTTCTTGCACAGGAAACTGGGTCACAAAGCTAAGTAATTAAGCCAGGTCCCTTACCGTTAATTATGTTAATGAAGTGTCACTGTGGATTTCACATCTTGGTTTATCTGGCACCAATGCCTGTATTCTTGTTCTCAAACTTGACATAGAAATATCTTGAAAAGGTAGTTTAAAAAAGAGATTCTGTTCAATTCAGGAATTCTGATTCAGGAGGACTGAAGTAAGGTCAGGAATCTATATTTCCAAGTTCCCTTAGTGATGTTAGTATATGATATATTATATTGTTATCCTTTCTGCTGTGTTCTGGAGATGAAATCTAGAGAAGGGTCAGAGCAATGGATATTAATGGTGAAAGACCTTTGACAGTTGAGGACAAAACCCACCTCAGTTATCTCACTCACCCATGAGCTCATATTCTCTCCATGCTTGGCTTGATGTCCTCTAACTCCAAAAGGGTAAATCCCCAAAAGCTCCTCAGGCCATGCATATCAGTGTGAACATTCAAAGTTTAGATCAGAAGTCTCTAAGTCAGGAATATAATTGTTTTCCAGAAGTAGCAAGTTTTCTAAGGATTACGGTGAGCAATGAATGTGCCTGACAGCTTTTCTGCTTTGTACTATTTTGTGAGCTGAACCTTGTTTATTTTTGTCACCCTGATTTTTTTTCTTCATTTGATCACTGATAATTCAGGTGGCCCCCTCCCAAATGTACTCAGTAGTGAGTATCATTAACTTGTTTTCTAGTATTTCTCTCAGATTGTTAACTTGAGATGAACAATCAAAAAAATCACTAAATATTATACATTTGAGCTTCCTTGAAACCTGCACACGATAAACATAGGACCACCTGCTTTGTCAGTAGTAAAGCACATATGATAATATCTCTGAATCAGAAGACTGGAGTTTTTTTTTTCTAAGTTTAGCTAAAAGAGAAAAGGCATGGTGCTGCATGTTTATGTCAGCTACTTGGAAGGCAGCAATGGGAGGATCACAGTTCAAGACCTGCCTGGTCAAAAGCAGTTAGCAAAACTACCTCAAAACTCAGGTCAGGAATGGTGGTCTAAGTCTACAATCTTAGCTACTTCTGGAGATGGAAAAAAGAGGCTCTTTTGCCTGGACAAGAACATGAGACTCATCCAAAAACAAAGAGTGAAAAGAGTTGAGGGTGTGGCTTAAGCACCAAGACTCTGAACTCCATCCTTAGTTCCTTAAAAAAGAGAAAAAAAAGTTCCACACAAAGATATTATTTTTGTTGCTTAGAAGAAGGGCTGTTTCTCAACTCTAGGTATTTCAAATCAGGGTATGGATCGGATCCTGCTTCTATCTTCCAATGCAAGTGTGTGTTTCCATTGGGTTGAGACCAAGCATGGGCAATTTCAGAGTGAAATGATTACCTTCTGGAATTTTTCAGTGAGTGGAAACAGTCATGTAGAGCTGTGGATCTTGCTACCTGGATCAATAACTTTTGCTAGTTAAGATTCTTGCCAAGAAAAGGCAAGGAAGATCAAGTTTCATAGACCTAAAGAACCACTGGAAACTGCTTGCACCCGTGTGTGCAAGATCACTTTTTATGATTTATGGAAACCAAAGCACTCATTGGAATAAGAGTAATAGCTAACATTTATTTACCATTTATTATGCTGGCCATTGTGCCAAGTAATATACAGTGACTCATTTAATCCTTACAATAACCCATGGGTAGGTACTATTAGTTTTTCTTCTCTGCAGATGAAAACAAAAAAAAATAAAGGTAAATTATAGAGCAGGAACAAAGTTCTGTTCCCTTTGAAAATGAGTCATTTCACAGGCGTGAATAAATGAGAACATTTCAACTTATTAGTTGGTTTTCTTACTGTAGTTTGGTATGTACTCTGTGTGTTCACAGGATATTGAAAAATCAACTGGAATTCAGAAAAAAAGTTTTGAAACACACTATAGGAACTCAAGAAGCTAAAGAGAATCTATTTTCACAAACGGGATGCTAATAGCTTGGGAAAATCCTTTGCTTTTGCAGCACTAATGACAACAAAAAACATTGCATTGCTTTCTATTGTTCAAGGAACTTTGTCTTTCTGTCCAAGTATTCCTGCCATTTCCTTCTTGGAAAAAGGGTAACAACATGCAACCAAAAGACTCATTTCCTCCCTCCCTCCCTTCCTTCTTTCCTTCTTTCCTTTCTTCCTCCACCCCCTCTCTTTCCTATTGGTACTGAGGCTTGAACTCAGGGACTAGGTGCTGTCCCTTAGTTCTTTTTGTCCAAACCGAAGCCTTACCACTTGAGCCATACCTCTACTTCCAGCTGATTGCTGGTTAACTGGAAACAAGAATCTCTTGGATTTTTCTGTGCAAGCTGGTTTTGAACCTCAATCCCCAGCCTCTAATCAAAAGGCTAAGGTAACAAGTGTGAGCCAGTGACAGCTGGCTTTGAACTCACCTTCTGTATGGTAGTTATGTCTAAACTGTCAGTATTCCCTGATTCTTAGGTCACATGTCATATAACGGTCTCTTCCCAAAATATTTGGCCTTCAACAACATGGCTTTTTACTATTCATTCCTACCCCATTCTGTGGTACCACCTCTCTCCTGTGTGGAGGATTGTTTCTGGGCTAGTCTTTGACCAATGTTCAGTCTGTCCTTAAGGGTTGCCTTTGACTCCTCTTCTATGTCTAGAATTGAACTGTTAATCACTACTTGCTGCTGGCCGCTTCAGCCTGGCCCATAGGTGTTCAAGGCAAATTGTCTTCGAGGCTGGCTGACAGGAAGAAAACCTGTACTGCTCAGGCCCTAGCACTGAGCTACAGAGTCTTGGTGACTCACGTAGTTTGTCTGAGCTTCAAAGAGGCTACTTCATAAAGTATCAATGGACTGACAGGAAAGTGTCAAGGATTTCATCTTGCACTTATGCATGGCTGTCTTACTCATTTGTGATTGCCAACTTTACATAGTCTTCATCCCCTGTGAACCATGCCTGAGGTCCCTTCCTATGCTTCATCCCCTGGGTTTGGGCCTTACAAAATGTGCCAGAAGCCAGCATTAAACAAGCTTTAAGCTGGGGGTGGGGTGGGGCAGGGGAGAGGGACCATTTCAGTGGTGGATGCTGTTGGAAATGGCCACTGTATCACATTTCACTTTAAACTCCTCACCTTTAAATGAAACTAAGTCAGGGCAGAGAATTGAATGGATTTGTCCTTGGCCACTGTATGAAGCAGTAGAGCAAACGGAAGGAGAATATGGTGTGTGTTAAAGGCTGTCAGTATTGGCCAGGCCATGATCTGTTAAAATATATACATATATATCCATACCTTGCACAAAGAGTTTGGCATTATAAAAAGGATCTCTTAAGTACCCCAGTCTTTTATCCAGAACATTATTAAGAACTTTTTGTTAAACATTAAGATGCCTTAAAAACCATATAAAAATTTAAAAGGCTCTACCTTTCCCCTTTGCCTCAGGAGAGATGGGAGAACTCTCCAAGAGTTGGAGAGAGGTCTGTGTGGAACTATCTACATTGCCAATTTGTCCTCTGTATTGGCCCAGGGAAGCCATTTACCACCTTGTTTTTGGTTATTTCAGCTGCTGTTAGGCGTTTTTCTCCAAACACACCTGCACTGCTTTATAGACCCTGCCCCAGCAGGCAGCAAGCGATGTGTTTGCGGCTCCAGGTCCCACAGCCCCATGCAGCCACGCCTCTGTCTGAACTCACCCAGCTAGCCTGAAGTTTCCTGCTTTTTAGTTGAATTCTCTTCTGGGCTATAAGAATCAGCACTGACTCAGCTGCATATTTATTCATCACTGCAGTTCTCTTCGATGCAAATAAACACATCATGGGCTGCTTTAGGTTTTGTTCTTCAACTTGACTTCCTCTCTTCTCCTTTGCTTTTCCTCCATTTTTGGCCAGTAACAAACATAGAATCAAGAGATGCTTTGCTATTTTAGGGTGCTGTGTCTAATGAACAATGGTTTCCTCATCTTGATCCTGGCCTTCACTCTGTCAAGTCTACTATTCATTTTGATCCTTTAAATTTCCTTGATCTCTTTCATATTTTTCCAATTACAATAACAAGACATCTGGCTTGGGTTGTCAAAGCAGATATCTTCTTCCTTCATTTCCTTACAACCTGTTGGTCTCACTATTAGCCTTTGTTGGTTGAAAGACTGGAAACTGCCCTCATAATTTCCTGGGGGTGGTTTTTATTTTGTTTTGTTTTGTTCTTGGATAACTAACAAGCTCTTCAGCAGTCTGAGCATAGTGGGTAATTCTCTGTCTTGCTGTGGTTGTGCTTTCAGTCAATGAACATTTGCTGAACTCTTTCTTTATAAAAGACAGCATTCTAGCCAGATTCTGTAATACTAGCTAAGCAGGAGACTGAGATCTGAAGTTCACAGCTTCAAAGTCAGCCTAAGCAGGAAGTTGATGAGACTCTTTTCTGTAAATAACCAGCCAAAAACTAAGTGGAGCTGTGGCCCAAGTGGTAGAGTGCCAGACTTGATTTTTTTTTTTAAGTTCAGCCACAGCATCCAGGCCTTGAGTATAAGTCCCAGTACCAGCACCAAAGTAGGGTAAAAAGACAATATTCTGAATGTTAAGGATAAAAAGCACCCAAGCAGGTCCCTAAAGGAGCTTGCCAGCTGGTACAGGAAACAGACACTAAAACACATATACTCTATTAGATGTTAGCATAAGATGGAGTTGGCCAGAGGTGTACAGGATGCTTCATCCCATGCCAGGGAATGAACCAGTTGACTTAGTAAGGAGAGAGATGTAAGAGAAAGCATTCCAAAGAAGCCCTACTTGAACTGAACTTTGAAGTCCTTCGAAGCATTCACTTACCAGGCAATGTCAGCCAGGGCATTTATGGTAGAAGGAGCAACATAAGCATGGGTCAGTGTCTGCCAGGCAGTTGATCATATCCATTCTGTTTATGGACCTCATCAAAGATCCAGTCATCTTGCCCTGGGGGTCATTTCTTGTCAGCTCTGGGTATGGCTGATCAGAGGAACTGGGGCAGGGAAAGAGGAAGGGAGAGTGAGTCACTTGCAAATTTTGCATTCTGAGACAGAGCTCTTAAAAGGGTTCCGGGGTTTTGGTAGAGGAGAAAGTACTTAAAGGCAGATTATGCAGCCAATGGTAAGCCTGTAAATGGTTTCACTGGGGCCAATATTGGGACATTTTGGCAGCCTTCTTTATGGAGTTTGGGACTTGCTATCAGGTACTTTTGTGACTCGCCTTGCAAGTGCTCAGGAGAGGTTAAGGTGAAAAAGTGGAGCTTGTAAACGTTTTAATGTGATTTCAATTACATTTTAATGTTAATGAAACTTTTAATAAAGTTCTGCTTAAGGAGCCATAGGGATCAAAAGACTTCTTGTAATAAGGGTTCCAATATTTTAGTACTTGGAGATAGATGGGTTTAACAAGACCTTGGCACAATTTTTTTTAAAGCAAGTGCCATAAATGGTTGCTTTGGAATGGGAATAAAGGAAAGGTGCCTACATAGGCACATATATCTTTTTATTTTTCTTGTAGCTGATGATTCTGCCCTTTGGAAGTAATCTCTGAGCTTCTGGCTTCTTTGACGGATCCCCTTCTCATGTGATAGTTATGCTGCTCCAAAGACAGTATAGACATCTGAGCCAAATATGTTTCACTTTTATTTGCAAGAAATTAAACTGACAGATATACCTGTCTGTTTTGTTTCCAAGAAAATGTCTTGTTAGAAATGTGTGAAAATATATTATATGACAGTTGCTGAAAATGTTTCAGATGCAGCAATAAATTGATTGTGGTTTTTGGACCAGATATGCTCCATGTTTAGAATTTATTATGCATGTTTTTGTATGTTAGCTCAGTGCTTAAGTAGAGAAGAAATGTTCATTCTGATTTTCACTGAAACTTCTTATATGAATGGATTTACTGACAGGAAATTAGAAGAAGCTTGCAAATTAGAAATGTTCACTCGAGGATAACACGAATATCAAAAAAAAAAAAAAAAGAAATGTTCACTCATTTCATGTAGTTGATAAGACTCTCAGGATCTGATGTGCTCTTCCAGTTCAGGAAGAGGAGCTGAAGCGGAAGATTTCATCAGCAAATGCCCATGACTTCACAATGCAGAGATTTCTCTGCTCATGCAGAGACTGAAGAAATGTACTTCTTATCTAATTATTAGATTTCAAAGTCTTGCCTTTTGCTCTTATAGAATGTTAAACCTAATACACCAGGTAGTTACAAAGGCTGAGGGAGACATTTTTTTTAAATTGCATATTGCAGGACTAAAGACAGCCCCTCTGAAAGGTGTTAGACATTTGTTTAACTATGTGAGCTCAGTAAAATAGCTTTGAAACATCAAAATGATCAATGGGTGGTAACTGGTCTGCATTTATATGTGATCTCATTTTCTATTTCAATTCTAGCAGCACGTTGATCCTGAATGGTTAAAGATTTGTCTCATTTCCTTGCCAGCTGAAATTATGTTTCCAGTTTTTGGTAAATTCTGGGAATTTTGAGAATTACTACTGATCACATCTGCATCACTGCCTAGGTGTTGAGGATCTCAGGAGATGGTGGAGGCTTTGGTCCTGCCCTGAGGGGAGCAGTTAGACAAGTCATAAAAGTCAAGAGTACCACATGCTTCTAGAAGAGACCTCATTTATTGCTCCTAGCAACTGAAACTCTGCAAATTTAAAATTGTTAACAAAAATAGAATTGGGCTAATGCAGTCATGAATCCATGGATCCAGAACCAAGAGCTGCTTGACTTCAGGAAGCCATGCCTTCTCCAGATTACCTGGCTGGGTGACTACAACAGTATGAATACAGGCAGGCCCAGGCCCAGGCACCCACATCCTGTGGGTTAAAGAAGAACCACTGTGAGTCCTGTAGTGGACAAAGCCTTCCTGAGAGTCTGAACTGTGTGAGGAGGTCTGGGGCTGAGAGCAGGAACACAGGTATCTAGGCCATGATGGGATCATGGTAGGATTATAGCCAGGAGAGCTCCATTACCAAGCCAGTTAGCGCCATAGAGAAAGTTGTAGCAGGAAGATAGTGTGTGCACACATGTGTATACATGTGTAGGTGTACGTATGTGTCTTTGAAGGGTTTCAAATGTGAAATGAAGGGAGCCTTTAGTGGAATGCTGCAACATTTGGGGGCCCATAATGTTGCATTTTCCCTTTGCAGACAGAATCGGTGGTGTATTAATAATGAAGAGAATGTCATATTTTTTCTTCTATCAGGGAATAATATCCGTCAACCTCTTTGCTGAGCTGAAAGTGTCTGAGAGTTGTTGGCAAAATGAACAAATTCTCTCTGAGTCTCAGTGGAGAAGAAAGAAGCAGGGGAAGGTGATGGGGAAGCAAAGGGGGACAAGAGTCAAGACCACACAACACTTCGTCTGTTTCCCTGATATTTCTCTGGAGGTGCCTGGAAGTGAGGAGGCAGAAGAAAATATAAGAGAAAATTCAGAACAAAAGTTGAGTGAGGCTAAGGAGCAGGCAGCCTGGCTCTTTAGATCTGGAATAAGAAGTATGATTTAGAGTGAGCTATCCTTTCTCTGGAGAGTAGAACTTTTTGAATGTTTCCAGAAAATATTTGTTTTTCCAGGCACTGTAGCATAAAGCATGAAGGCATAAAGTATGATTTCCTTCTTCCCCCTTCCCCCCTTCCTTTTTAAGGCTTACAGGAAGTGTGAGTTTATCCTGTGGCTGTGTTTGCCAGGCCGCCAGACTGTTGTCACCGGGTTTGCCTGGCTTACCTTGTGGTTATAGTTTAAGCTTTCTCCTCCTGCCTCTCTGGGGAGACAGGAGTGGAGCTACCACCTTTTTGCTACTTTTCTCTCTGTTGCCTTCCTTTTTCTCTTTGATTTTCAGTTGTTGCCCCTTTTCCTTATTCCCGATAACTCCTCCTCTTTTTTTGCCCCTTTCCTTTAAAAGAATTGCTGGGAATTTCATGCAACTTGAAAACTGCAAACTTAAGTTTTACAAAATTTAAAATCTTATCCAATCTTAAAAGGACTTATATAGAAACCAATGTACTTAGTATAGAAAAGTACTTACAGAAATGAATGATATGATTTTACAATTGACAGAAGGAGGAAAGAATCTAAGATGGAATATATGGCATAGTAATGTGCAGTAATCACAGAGACCTATCAATAAGAATTTTATTTCAGAGCTGGAATTTAAATTTAGAAGAAAGGTGCAGGTCAAATTTATACCTTTAGCCAGGTGCTTGTGGCTCTCACCTAGCTACTCAGGAGGCTGAGATCTGAGGCTCATGGTTTGAAGCCAGTCCAGCTAGGAAACTCAATGAGACTCTTATCTCTAATTAACTATTCAGAAAAAGCCAGACGTGGCACTGTGGCTCAAACACAAAGAAAACTATGTTCAAATGGAAGCACATGTCTAGCTACGAACAATGAAACTGTCTTGGGACCTTGTTTTCATTTTCAGTTCCTTAATGCTTTCTAACTACCCAGCAGAACAAAATTTCTCAAAACCTGTTCTGATTCTGAGGGCTGCCTGATCTGTAGTTTTCTTGGCTCAACTAAAGTTTGCTGAATTTAATTTGTCCAAAGTTTTTCATTTAACACAGAAAACTGAACCTAATTATAGTAGGCTCTCTATTGCAGAACTTGGATTTGTGTTGTGATGTCTACCTTCTCCACTGGCCTAGAAAACAAGTTTCTTCATTTAATTATTGCATTTTGTGTCATGACAGCCAGTTATAAACAAACATGTCAAAGGAAGGAGGGAATCTGGAAGTGGTTTGGTCAAGTGGTCCTAAAGAATGTATAAGTGCCCGTGGAAAGCTTGGAAAAGGCAAGATTCATTGGGGCTGGAAAACAAAGAAAAGGCAAACACCAAAGTCAGCATGTTGGTTAGTTTATTGTTGCTGTGACATAATGCCTGAGGAAAACAACTTCAAGGAGGAAGGACTTGTTTTGGTTCACAGTTAAATTCACACTATTGTTTCTAGGCCTGGCCAGGCAGACCATCATGACAACAGGGCATGGTAGAGGAGAGCTGCTCACTTTAAGGCTGCTGGGGAGCAGAGAGTGAGAGTGAGAAAGAGGTAAGTAAGAGGCCAGGGACAATATATGTCTTTCAAAGGAATGCTCACCTATTCCCTCCAATTAAGACCCACCTCCTAACAGCCCATTCAGCTATTACGTCATCAATCAACAAAAATGAATCCATTAATGAGGTTAGCATACTCATGATCCAATCACCTCATCTGAGCACCACCAGTGATCAATTTTTCTCTGCTAAAGTGATGTTCCATGTGAATCACATATTTGTTCTTTAAATCACAAAAGTGTTCTTTTGCCCACATTGAAATATTTTTCTTACTCTTATAAGGTGATAAAATATTTAAGGGGAAATGCTATTTAGTTAGTTTAAAAGATGGACAATGAGTTAAGGATGATCAATTATGAAGGTTTGAGTGTGGATTATTATTTTTGCATGTAAAGGAAAATAACATTAAGTTGCCTTAAAGTTCATCACAGCTTTCATAGAACAAGGCAAAAGGACAATCTCTATTTACAATTTAGTTTTCATCTACATTTCACAATGTGAGATTTACTCTAAAGGAAAATCTTAGCCAGGTGCCAGTGATTCATACTTGCTACTCAGGAGGCTGAAATCAGTGGTTTATAGTGTGAAGACACCCAGGGCGGAAAAGTTTTTAAATTTTCCATCTACAAAATGACCATCAAAAAGTTGGACTGGAGGTGTGACTTCAGGTAATAGATCACCAATCTTGAGCAAGCAAGACACTAAGCTCTAATCCCAATATTGGCTAAATAAATAATGAATGAGTGAATGAATGAATAAATACATGGTGAATCCTAAAACTAAATAAATGATGCAATATGTATTGCTACCATTATCACATTTAAATGGCAGAATCACAGTCACAACTTAACTACAGCTTGGCCAAATCACCTGGAAAGAATGGAGATCGAAGCACACGAACAGAACTTTGTGGGGCTCACAGATCCTGAATCAGATCAAAGGGATAATATTTTGAAGTATTAACTAGAATTTTTCTACTAGTTTCTAGGGTTTTTGGCTTCTTCCATACAGTAAACCAGTTCAGTTTGGATTTCTTTGTCTTACGAAAAGTTGATCCTAGGACAAGCACAGAAAAAGAACTCAAATCTGTGTGTATAGTCCCTGAGAAAAATCTCTGTTCAGTGTTGACACAGATAAAATTTGATTGGCTTCTTTCTGTCATGTGTTTACTCCTAGTCCAATCACTGACTAGCACATTGAGAACAAATCACAGACAACATATATACTAGCAAGGACGGGACTGGTTGCAGTACTCCGTGATTGACACAGAGCATAGTGCATAGCTGCATAACTACATGAAGTAGTCCTGGCTAATCAAGCTGTTCTTTAGTAACACTTTAGTAACAGTGTTCCTAACCTATGTCAAGTGCCATATGAATTCATGGAACAAGGCTAGGAGGGATGAGCTTGGCATGGTGAATGTCCATGACAAGCAGACCGGGTTCCTTTACTTATCTGGGGCTTGAACCAGGACCTGGGAGATTTTTCTCAGGGAGTATATACACAGATTTGATTTCCTTTTCTGTGGTTATTTTAGAATTGACTTTGCCTAAGACAAACACCCAAATTGGACTGGTTTTCTGAATGGAAAAAGAAACAGAGAATCCTAAAAACTAGTAGAAAAATCCTCCAGTTAATAATTTTTTGCTCAAGGCTAGTACTCTACAGTACTACAGAGCTACAGCTACAATACGACAGAGCTACAGCTCTACTTCTGGCTTTTTGGTAGGTAACTGGAGATACGAGTTTTATGGGCTTTCCTTTATCAGCTAGCTTCAAACAGTAATCCTCAGATCTCAGCCTCTTGAGTAGCTAGGATTACAGGTATGAGCCACTGGCATCTGGATAGAGGATGGACTTTGATGTAGACTTATGTGTAGATCCCAACTCTGTTTACTTACTTCTCTAAGTCTGAATGCTTTCACCAATAAAATAATGATGTTAATTTCCACAGGGATTCCTATGGAGATTAAGGCCTCAATCATTCAGAATTTGGACCAGGGTCTTGTGCTTTGTAAATCCCAGTGAATATGAACTAGCATCAGTTCTATTATTAGTAAATAAACAGTATTCAATGCATTACCTAGTCATAAATGTCAGTGATCCATTTTATAAAATGTATTTATTTGTCTGCATTCAAGATATTATCTATTTGGTTAAGGTTCACATATTTAAATCAGATTCCCAATGTTATACCCACCTTGATGTAAGTTTACTAACAACAGTTACAATGATAATGAAGAAATGGACCTGGATAAAAATGTATTCCAAGCTTAGTGTGGTTCAGGCATACATGAATACATGTATTCTATCCATTTCTTATTTTTTTAAGAGTATTTGTTTTTTATTTTATTTTATTTTATTTGTGAACACACTGTACAGAGGGGTTACAATTACATGGGCAGGATAATGCGTACATTTCTTATCAAGCATTGCAGCCTCCTCCTTTGTTTAAGAGTATTTGTTGTACATAATCTACAATACTGTTTCTTGAAACAAATTCCAGGACATGGGAACACAGGTTTATGTTGCTGTTGTTTGGTTTCTTTTTTTCTTTTTAGGAGGGCAAAGAGGGATGCAGAAATGAAGAGAAGGGTGAACAAATGCATTCATGGTATTCAGTATTCACTATGTGGAAAATAAACTATGCAACTTGAGGGCAGGGATGGTAGGGGAAGCTAAGGGAATGTGAAGGAATAGATGATATTGTCCAAAAAGAAATTATACTCATTCCATGACTTATAGAATGGCAACCCCTCTGTACAACACCTTAATAATAACAATAAAGTTATATTAAAAATATTTGTTCTCATAACATTTTAAGCATCCTTACCATATTGTGACATTGAGCAAGATGTGATTTTTTTCCCCATGCTTTGTGTTTCACAAACAAAATATATGTTTATGTCTGCCTGTACCATGCTGCTATTATGGGCATTGCTTTCTATAGCTCACGCTATTCATCGCTCTTGTCTATGGGATTCCATAGAAAACAATTTATGTTACAAAATAAAATCCTCTCTTAAAAATGTTTTCCCTGGAAGTGAGGAGGGAGGAAATCACAAACTGTTATTATTTTCCCTTAGATGAATCTAAATATTAACATTCTCTTAGCTTTAAAGATTATTTTTATGCTGCTCCTTTATAAACAATTGAAGGATAGTAACTCTTCTGTCGTCTTTGGGTCTGTCTACAGCCTATCCAAACAAGTTAGCTAAAAAAAAAAAAAAAAGGAGCAAATAAACTCAACAGGTTATTTGGCATTGTAGAGAGAAAAAAATTGTTTAAATAGCTTGAAACTTTAAAAAAATACATAGCATATGGTAAATTAATTCTAATGTTGAAACACAGCCTAAAGATCCCTCACCCCCAAGGAAGGAGAGGCTGCCTTGGTACAAATGTTGCATCCCTCACATCTGAACCAATATGGCAGCAGTGGTAGTAACTCAGCAGTTACAGGAGGAGGAAGGGAAGCAAGGAGAATAAGCTGGCACTGAATCACAGTTGTAGTTACAGTCATGATGATGATAGATTACTCTGGGCACTTACTGTAACTCACTTAATCTCTATAGCAACTTTAAGAGCTCATGCTGTTACATCTCCCTTTTACAGATGAGAAACAGATTCTAAGGGATGAGGAACCAAGATGTGGACAACCATAGTAATGACTGACTGATCAAGGGTTCTGTGCCTGTCCGTCATGGACCTGATTACTCCACTGAGTCCATCCCCCACCACCTGCCCCACCCCTCTCCCCACACCCAGCAGGCTCCAGAGAAGAGCTCCTTCACTTTCTTCCTTTCCCTTCCCTCCTTTTCCCTCTCCCTGCACTCTCTTTTTCAGAGCTGGTACTATACCACTTGATCCATGCCTACAGTTTTGGCTCTTTGTCTCTAAGATTTGTCAGCCTTGGAGCTGGGAAGGTGGCTCAGTGGTAGAGTGCTTGCCTTGCATGCATGAGGCCCTGGGTTCAATTCCTCAGCACCATATAAACAAAAAGAAAAAAGCCAGAAGTGATGCTGTGGCTCAAGTGGTAGAGCACTAGCCTTGAGCTGAAGAGCTGAGGGACAGCACCCAGGCCCAGAGTTCAGGCCCCACAACTGGACCCAAAAACAAAAAATTAAAAAAAAAGATTTGTCAGCCTGGGCTGACTTCTCTGCATGTAGATTCTCAGATCTCAGGCCCCTGAATAGCTAGGATTATAGGCATTAGCCACCAACACCTGGCTACAAGCTCCTTTATTATCAGCAGTTAAGACAGAGGTAAAGTGAGGCTTGAAGATTTGGCTAGCAAAGTAACAGACTAGCTGGAAAGCAGGAGTCCAAAACCATCTCTCCAATCTTGCCAGTCATTTTGGGGTTTAGCTTCTAGGTGAAAGGTTGTGCTTGGACTGATTTATTGAGGGAGTGGGAAGTTCTGTCAGCAAAAGCAGCTACCTGGAGGGACGGCCCTCCTGATAGTGGCTATATTTGAGCTGAATCTATGTACTGTCTTTTTCTGAACTACTCCCAGAGTAGGAGGTGAGGCAGTAAGCTGAGAGGCACTTCCTTCCATACAAAGTTTCAGAAGTTGTCAAAAATGCAATAATGGAGCATCATTTTAATACAACATTTCACACTAGCTAAAGGAAAATGTAGATAAAAATGAGTTCAAGAAAACTACTACACCTGAACAAAAAGTTATCAACATTTAAAATGAAGCTAGACTCTTAGATGGTGACCAGGTACCTGGGTGAACCTGATGCCAGTCCCTGTTCACACAGGATATTTTTTGGAAGCATTGTGATGCATTTTACCCAGCTCTGGACACTACTGTGTATCCAGAAACTCAGATGTCCTCTGCAGAGTCCCACTGAACCAAGAAAAATCTGGCTAGTGATTCTGTGCATGGCATGTATGTACCAAGCCAGTATTTCTTCATTACAGATATTTTAAAAAATTAAAATGGAATTTCCCAATCATCTAGTTAAAAAGTAAAACCTCTTCTCTCTCTACTTTTTCTCTCCAAACCAAGAGATACTTTAAAAAGAGACTGCCAGTGCCTTACCCATTTCAGATCTGAGTATTGGGCCACTCATGATTTTTCTTATTTACTATTAGGGGTGTCAGCTTCAGAAATCTGGCTGTCCTGTGGGCCTAAATGGCTGGGACACACGTGGCCTGTGGAATTCTTCCAAAGACACTGGGGAATTACCCGGTTCTAATGGTCTTGGGCTTTAAGGACTCAACTCAAGCAGTCATGGTGCTGAATATGAGTATAGCTACTTCCCACCCCAAAAGACATTTCATTTATTATTTTTAAAATATTTTCTTTGGGCTCCTTTAACCCTCAGGGACATTTACTTGACGAATAACAAATAAGTTCCCTAACCAGACTGTTGTTATAAATATCCATGGCATTAATTCAAACCATTTGCATTGGAAACTACTTTTTTTTTTCCTGGAGGAAAAAGGGTGGCTGACATAACCTCAACATTTGGGACATGACTTTCCCTAAAATAACTATACAACATTCATCATTTTTTTTCCTGCTGTGTGTCAATTTTTTTTTTAATGAGAGCCTGGATCCTCTCAATACCTTTGGTCTCCATAGTAACAATTTCGTGTGTTTATTCTGGCTTGCTGAAATAAAACACCGAGGGAAAGGTCAATGACTCACTTTTGATTAGAGGTTACTCTAATTAGAAGATGATTATTTAAAATTTGATCACCAACACAAAGATACTATATACTTTGAAACAAACATCTACAAGAAGCCTTTTAAATGACAAATGATAATGACAAATTAGACACTCGTATTTTCCCCAAGTATAGCTCTTTCTTCCCAGGTGCAGGTGTTTGGAAGATTATTACAATTTTCATCCATGTATAACCGACTTTGACTTCCTGCCATCCCTCCCCAGTACCAGGATCTGAGTAATGCATTAAGTAATGGATTAAAGAGTCTGGAATGGCAAATGCAGTTTTAAGAAATCTATTTGGACCTATGGGACATGAGTCTGAGTTGAGCGGAGTAAATGTAATAAAATATTTTTCATGTGGCTACCATCTCCTCCATCCCTGCATATGTGTTTGGAAGTGCAGGACAACAGAATGAAGTCTGGGGCGCTCTGTGATGGTTGTGTTGTGTTGCTATAGTGTGACTTAATAGGTCTTAAAGCTCTCTTTCCTCTTCTGTAAAATGGGAACAACAGAAGAATCTATGTCATAGAAAGTTTGCAGAACAAATGCAAAAGCTATGCATACACAGTGCACACATATCACAGGCGCCATCTTGATTCTTCTTACCTTCATTATCTAGTCATCACATTGGCTTTTGGAGTGAGATGCTTTGTTTTCAAGGAAACTGTTCAAAAGGAAGATGAAAATGAGTGACATCTGCAAACTCCACTTCAGGTGGGAAATCTGTCCCCTTTCTAGGAGCAATGCTGGCCTTCCTCAGGGATTCATCATGCTTGGCTCTCTCCTATCTGAGAGCTAAGGACCATTGATCCTGCAAGCCCAGTTTACATGGACTGGCTCAGGGAAGCATCCTGGTTGAAGCAAGATCAACAAGTTGTTCAGAATATAGAGATGCACACGTGTAGAGAAATTGGAAGTTGCCTGCACCCCCATGTGATGCCATACCATGACCTGCTTTGAATGATCTCATGAGATCTAGTGAGACAGAGTGACCTCATGATTGCAAGTTAACTGGGCTTGGAGGGGAACTGCAGAGCAAAGTGGATACAGTCTACATAGAATTCTTTTTAAATTTTTTAAATTTTATTGTTAAGATGTTGTACAGAGGGGTTACAGTTATGTGAGCAAGGCAATGAGTACATTACTTGTCAATCATTGTTACCCCTTCCCTTTCTTGTTGTTGTCCCACTATCCCTTCCCTCTCCCACCTCCCAAACTCCTACCCCCTTCCCCTTTTGATGCCCGAAGTTAGAAAGTTCATTTCCAATATACTGTCCAGTAGGTATCTTCATTGCAATGGGTCATCCTGTGTCCTTGTTTCAGCATTTTGCTATTCTCCTTCCTTTCCCCAGATTAGACATAGGTATATACAAGATCCAAGGTATCAAAATTGAGTATAGTGACAACAGGGGATATGCCATAGGGGAAACAACAACAACAACAACAAAAATAAAATCACATGGTACATTTAAAACAGTAACAATAAAGACAGACCTCTTGTGTCCATATCTTGGGGTTCATTTCTCTTAGCATCAACTTATATGGTCATTTGTACATGGTTTTTGAGCTTTTCAGCTCATCTGATAAGATTATCTTATATGGATGCTAATTATTCCAAATAAGGGAAACCATGGGACCTAAATTTCTTTGGGACTGGGTAACTTCACTTAATACGATTTTTTCCAAGTCTTTCCATTTCCTAACAAATTGGGTGGTGTTGTTCTTTCTGATGGAAGCATAGAATTCTATATATACCACATTTTCTTGATCCACTCATCTACTGAGGGGCATCTGGGTTGGTTCCATATCTTAGCTATGATAAATAATGCTGCACCGATAAACATAGTCGTGCTGATAGTTTTAGTGTGGTCTTGTTTGTGATCATTTGGGTAAATGCCCAGAAGTGGGATTGCTGGGTCATAGGAGAGTTATATGTGGAGTCTTTTGAGGAACCTCCATACTGATTTCCAGAGTGGCTGAACAAGTTTATACTCCCACCAACAATGCAGTAGGGTTCCCTTTTGGCCATATCCCCTCCAGCATCTGTTGTTATTAGATTTCTTGATTATAACTGGGATGAGGTGGAATCTCAATGTTGTTTTGATTTACATTTCTTTTATGGCTAGAGAGGTTAAGCATTTCTTCATGTGTCTATTGGTCATTCTTATTTCCTCTTCAGAGAAGTCTCTCTTTAAGTCTTTAGCCCACTTATTAATGGGGCAGTTGTTTCTTTGAGAATTTGCTTTTGGGTAACTTAATTTTTTGGGTTCTAAGTATATTTTAGATATGAGGCCCTTGTCCGTTGTATGGCTAGTGAAGACCTTCTCCCAATCTGTGGGCTTTCTATTGATCTTGCTAGCTATGTCCTTTGCCATGCAGAAGATCTGTGGTTTCATGCAATCCATTTGTCCAACCTTTCTTTGATTTGTTGAGTTTCTGGGTCTTTATTAAGAAAATTTCCAGATCAGATAAGGTGATGTTAAGCGAAATGAACTCCAAGATAAGGATACAAGTGGTTTTTTCTTTCTTGCTATTGTTTCTAACGTATTTATAAGGTACCACGTGATTTTTTATTGCTTTGTATGTCCCTCCCCCATAGTATAACCCCTGTTTTCACTGTATTTGATGTTGGTATAATTTGGGGAGGGGAGGGGAAAAAACAAGTTGTTTCAATAGAGATACAGGTTGACCCATTGCAACAATGAGATGTACAAGATACTATGTCAAAAAACAAACTTTGCAATTTAGGTGGGGGGAGGGTGTAGCTGTGGAGATGGGAGGGAAGGGATGGTAGGGGAAAACAAAGGAGGAGGCAACAATGCTTGATAAGAAATGTACTCATTACCTTGCTCATGTGATTGTAACCCCTCTATACAGTATTTTCACAATAAAAAACTTATTAAAAACCTTGGGCCTGTACCAAAGAACCTAATTTCTCCTATTCCTTCCTGTAATGTTTTCAGGATGTCTGCTTTTACTTCGAGGTCTTACCCTGCACCAGAATCAACTCTAAGTGGATCAAAGACCTCGAAGTAAAAGCATACATAGAATTCTTGGAGTGTGCACCAACTGTTTTTCTGGATATTCTCAGAAATCCTCTCCTTTGAGGGTCACAGATCTTCTTCCTCTTCCTCCTCCTCCTTCCTTTTTCCTCCTCCTTCCTCTTTCCTTTTCCTTCTTCCTTCCTCCTCCTCTTCATTTGGAGCTGACATTTTAGGTTGGAGGGGCAGGTAGCAAGTACAGGTGAAAAGATAGAAAATCATAGTAAAATGCCAGAAAGGAAGAACTCATGGGCTAAGAGCTTTGAGAGTCCTGACCTTTCTGTCTGGCTCCCAGGGGAAAATTGTGACTTTTGTAGCAAATAAGGATGGAATTTATGTCCCAGTCACTTCCTCTGGGTGAAAGGCTACAAGGAGCAATTCCCCCTTAATGTTTGTTGACCCTGGATCAGTCTTTCCTCTGTATCATGCACGGGGTACAGTAATCTCTCTTGCTGTTCTTATCATAATTGGAAATAAGATTTTGCTAATGCCTTGAGTCTCCATTAAAATCACTATTTAAAAAAATCTAATTGCCAGAAAACAGTTTCAAAAACTGATTTGTTCACAAATTTTATTTTTCTCCTCCCAAAGCATTTTATGGATCTAGTATTTCCCAGACTCCATGTTGTACAACAGTGTTTTAAGAAAGGCTATTTGGATGGGATGGTGTCATGTATGTCTGAAAAATATTAAGTATGTCTTTGAAAATAAATATTCCAGATATGGTAGCTACACTTGGTGGCTCTTCTAGGTTGTTGAAAGCTTGGTCAAGGCTACTTATTTTTGGTTCATTTGTCAATCTTAGGCATCTGCCTCAGAAACCATTTCCACTCCAGCAGTCAATGCTGTGTCAGGAGTAGCTAAAAAGTAGTCCCCTCAATACAACGTCAGAACAAACCAACATATATTTGATGGCAGCATAAGTCAATGCACATGAAAAAGGCTAGTGTAAAATAAACTAATAGAAGTTGGCCTTGTTTTTGAAGTTTATAGGAGGTTAAAATGATTTAAGAATTATTTTGAGGAATTATGATATATATGAAATATAGTATTTCTCTTTTTCATCTTTAGACAGTTGTTATTCTTGAGAAATAAAAAAAATCCAGCCTGTCACTGGTGGCACATTCCTATAATCCTACCTAGTCAGGAGGCTGACATCTGAGGATCGTGGTTCAAAGCCAAGGAGGACAGAAAAGTCCATGAGACTCTTATTTCCAATTAACAGCAAAACAAACAAACAAACATGGAAATGGAGCTGTGGCTAGCCCTGGGAAAAAAGCCATGAGAACACAGATCATGAGTTCAAGCCCCAGTACTGGTACACACCAAAAGAGTGAGAATTAAATTATTTGCTTGAAATATTTAAAAATATTATAGGTATAGAGGGAATCAAAAATCTCTCACACCTATTCATGGGGAATGTAGCTACACCTTGAACCTGAAGACATCTCTGTGTTGTCAGATTTTCTGGAACCAAGTCTGGTGACAGATTTTTAGTCATTAAGTCTGAAGACCAAGGATCATGCTCTGGAAAATGATTTCAGTTTTTGTTTTCCTGTCCATCTTTCTTTACTTTGACCTTTTAAAGAGTCACGGATGATGTCTAAAAGTTAGATAGATATGTATGCCAAGGGGTGACTTCTCCTACCTCCTCCTTTCCCCAATAGTCAAGAGAGCACTGAATGACAGGAGTTAAAAGCAGAGATGCCCAGCTCCCATGTGAAGTTTAGAAAGTGAGCAGGACTTCAGAACAGCCCATTTGCCTCATGAATTTTAAGTAGATTCTGGAAGCTGTGCAGTACACTCTGCAAAAGCATCCCTGTGACTGAAGGTAGAGTGTGGAGATGCTCGAGCCCGATAGATGCCAGTAGTCAGGGCCCTTCTCCTCCTAAAAATGCCTTGCTCAACCCTCTTCCCCACATTTGCTGGCCCTCCTCTGGGCTCTTCTTTCCAAGATGGAAATAGTTCTCACATGTTATCATGGACCATGGAGAGTAATCAATAAGAGTAAAAGAATATATAACTAAAGCGTTGTATTTCTTAATTTTCTAGGACATGTATTGACATTTTTTGCCATTTAACAAAGCAATTTATGAAGATAATGAATACAATGTTACCCCTTTTGTCATTTCCACCTCCCTTTGACCCATCCCTTCCCTTATATTTCTTAATTTTGTGGGATATATAATGAATTCTTTGTCTTTTTTAAAACCATTTATTTTATTGTAAAGATTCTGAGCAGAGGGGTTATAGTTACATGAGTAAGGTAATAACTATGTTTCTTGTCAAACTTTGTTACCCACTCCTTTGTTTTGTTCCTACTGTCTCTGTTCCCCCCTGCATTTGTCTACCCCTTTCCCCTTGTCCCTGCCCAGCCCTCTTGTGAGTATTCATTTCCTGATGCTTATTTTGTTGGGCTAGTCAAGCTTTTGCTGGTTCTTTTGGAGATGGAATCTTGAGACATTTTCTCTAGGCCGGCTTTGAACCATAATCTTGATCTCAGCCACCCGAGCAGCGGGGAGTAAAGGCATAAGGCCTAGTACTCTTTCACTAGATTTCATCATCTATGAGCCATGCATTGCTTAAGTGCCTGTGGGTTATTAAACCTAATATCTTCATTTCCTTTATCATAGATCTCTCTTTTTTAATTATGAGAAAGATGTTTGATCAACATGCTCTAATCATGATCTCATTTCTACCTCTGATATCTTATCATCATGTCCTTCCTCTTCATAATTTGTTTACCCACTCATTTATTTTATTTACTCATTTTATTAGTCATAAACAGAATGTATGAGCCCTCGGTGGCAGATGCCTGTATGGTTCCCTATTATTTTTCTTGTGTGTTGTTTCCTTTGCTGTGACAAAATTCCCAAGAAAACCAATGCAAAGGAGAAATAATTTATTTTGGCTCAAGACTTTTGAGATTTCATTTCATGGCCACTTGGCCCATTGCTGAGGGCTTATGGGGAGGAAGAGAATCATGACATAGAGCATATGGTAGAGCAAAGGGAGATAGAGAGAGAAAAAGAAGGGAGGGGCCAGGATAAGACTCATTCAAAGCCAAGTCCCTGGTTACCTACTTCCTCCAACTAGTCCCCACTTTCTAATAGCTCCTCAGCTAAGAACTCACCAATGGATCAGCTTTCTAATAAGGTTCCTATACTCAAACAGCCACCAGCTGGGGAACAAGCCTTTAACACATGGAGATGTTTTATATCCAGACCAGCTTTTGGTTTTTATATCCAGACTGTAACATCTTAAATGCTTTCCACACTCTGAAAGTAAGTCTTATTAAAGATAAAAGTGGGCTTGGAGTGAGAGGGGGCATGGCAGCAGGACAGACAGACAGATGAAGGGTTAGCTAGGGCGTCACAAAGCCAGGATTTGGACTCCATACAAAAAGTGCCTTACTTGGTGACCTTCTTATGAACTTGAGTTTTACAGCTGACATTGTCACCCTTTCCCCAGACAGTGATTACAGAGGTTCACTGGCACCTCGGAGAACAAAGAGAAGGAAAGGAAGTAGAGAGGAAACCCCCAAGTTTATAAATGAATGAAAGATGAAAATAACTTTGGAGAGTCTAGTGAGGGAAATTTGTTTTTGGTAACAGATGGAGCATATGAGGTGACTTTTGTTTTGAGCTTGCTAAATTTGCAAACAAAGCAGAGATCATCCATCTCCTTGATTAACAAGAATAAGGTCTTTGAGAAGAGCAAGTTCAGGGTGTGTGTGTGTGTGTGTGTGTGTGTGTGTGTGTGTGTGTGTAGGTACTGAGGTTTAGTGCAGGCTACACAAAGCACTCTACCACTTGAGCAGTGTCTCCAACTCTTTGCTTTATTTATGGTCTCACATTTGGATCAGGACTGGTATTGGACCATGATCCTCCTACCTATGCCTCCCAAGTAGCTATTATTACAGGCATGAACTATCACACTCAGCTTATTGAGATAGGGTTTTGGAAACTTTTTGTTAAGGCCATCTTGAATCTCCATCATCCCAATCTCTTCATCCTGAGAAACTGGGGTTATAGACACAAACCACGGTACCTGCCTAGTCTTCTTGTGAGTTTTAAGTAATTTGGGCCTTTTTCCCCCCCAAAATCACAGTTTAAGGTAAATCCCCAAACTAGGGTCTTGTTAGGCAAATTTGGATTTTGTATATAGGGACAAGGTCTGAGAATCTGCATTTTCAGCAAGGTCACAGTTGATGCCTTGGCCACATTTTAAGTGCAAAAGGTATGAATTAGCCTGGAAACGAATTGTTTCCTGAGTTCTCCTGGAGTGGTGTGGGATGCTGTGGTGGAGGCTGACCTCTGTGGTAATGGAAGGCGATTTAGGAGACTTGGATTTGAAGTCCATACCACCACTTTGTAGCTTTGATCAAGCCACTTAGATACTCTGAGCCTTTTCCTTTTCTCTCTAATGAGGATGGTAGAACCCGTGCTTGTGGGATGTGAGAACATTAGTGAGAGATTACTGTGGAAAGTAGCATGCAACTAGCAAAGTATGAACTTATAATCGGGGGATATAGTGCACCTGGAAGGCCTTGCATAGTATTGGGAGAAAGCTATTGGACTTGGGGTAGGCAGTTAACCCTGACAGTAGGGTGTTGAAGCCTGTAACTTTCTCCTAGAATCTGCTTTGTCTCTCTCTCTTCATTCATTAGGTGTATATCAATTTTACAAAGGATTTTCATTTTTGCATGCACACATATAATGTACTTTGACCGAGTCACTACCCATCTTACTCTCTCTTCCCCTCTCTTCCCCAACTTTAACAGTTGCAGGCTGACGTGCTGATCTCAGCCTGATTGCCTCTCAGGGAGGCCTGTGCCACTTCCCTTACCTCTTTGATCCTTTGAGGCTATAGGACACCCCTGGACCTAGTAACTCAAGGGTGAGGTGCATAGCCACTCAGACAGGTCAGCCCTGCTCAGACAGGTTGGGCTTTCAGTAGAGCTTGCTGAAATTACCCCACGTCCTCAGTCTCCCAGGATTATCTCCTCCACTTGCTCTGGGTTCTGGTAGTTATTACAGGCAACCTCTCAAGAAAGGAAGTAGTTTTTCACACTCATGAACAGTGCTCAGGGTAAAATTGGAGGTGGAGGGAAGCCAAGAAAAAACCAAATGCAGATGACTGAACTTGAGAAGCTCAAGGTAGGAGGCACGGACATTCAGATGTTTGCATGGACATTACCAACAAGGGTTAATAATCCCCTGGTAACACTTCCCAAGAGAATGGCACAATCTAGAATCTCCTCCTTCTCATGTTCAAAGTCAGTGTCAGATAGGATCCAGGGCTTACAATTTTTCATGCTGTGGGGTTGATGGCTGGGATTCCACGTGCCTAGTTTGAAACTGAGTAAAACAGGAACACGGAGAAGTTACTCCTTGAATCTTCCATTAATGGTAAATTTTCTTCCGTAGAAGGCTTATTTTGATGCTGGTCCTGGGGCTTGAACTCAGGGTCTGGGTGCTATACCTGAGCTTTTTGACTCTAGGCTAGCACTCTACCACTTAAGCCACCGTTCTCCTTTTGGCTTTTTTGGTGGTTAATTGAAGATAAGTGTCTCAAGGACTTTCCTGCTTAGGCAGGCTTTGAACTGCAGTCCTCAGATCTCAGCCTCCGGATTAGCTAGGATTTCAGGCAAGAGCTACCAGTGCCTGGTGACATTCTACCTTTTGAATCTTTAAGTATTAAGTTCATGGGGATTTTTTTACTTTAGTAGAATTATTAAGGTACAATCATTTGTCCGCTACAAAAAGTACAAAGACAAACATGCCTCTTACTCCTGGGCTGCATGTGGCTGAAGTATACCTTCTTACTGCCTGGGGTTCAAAGCTTGGGGAACTCAGACTAGGCTGTGTAGGAGAGTAAGTATCTGGGAGCAACATTGATGATTGTTTATTATGCAGTTTATTGTGCTTTCAGGTTACTTGTTCAGGCCTGTGATTTCCTTTGGAGCTTTGGCTGGCCACATTTAAGGTTCATAAAAAATCATTTTTCTCTTCAAATAAGATTGCCTCCCAACATTGTTGCTTGAATCCACACTGAAACCATCTTCATGGCTCAGCCCCTTTGCTCACTTCTGAAGCAGACCACTGGCTGTATTAAAGGAAAGCAGGAAATTCTTCCAAGGATAGTGCTGGGCTGAGTGTTTGATTTGGATGCTCCTTGCATACTCTCTCTGTGATTCCTCCTTTGGCCTCCCAAGACAAGTGGAGGTCTCAATCTCGTTGTCATTGGAGTCTTCTTGTTTCAGAACTGAATGTCCTGTCCTTTTCTCTTTCCATTTGTGAATCAAAAAATTTCCACTCATCTTCCAAAGTAATCTTGAGCATGCAACAATTACATTCATAAACATCCCTGTTGGGGACATTTTGTATTTTGTTGAAGTTGGTCCAAAGGTCACAATGGGTGAATTTGGAATTGCCATCTGGTAGTCCTCAGCAAAGTTTTATTAGGTACATGGCGGGCATGGGAAAACTTGCTGGGACTTGTAGGTGATGTAGCTCTTTTAGCTTCATCGCTAGAATGCTTAAGACTCTTCTCCATGACTTTATTGCTCCTGAATGTGGGTTTTGTACATCTGCTTGCTCAACTGTTTGCAGAAAGTCGGGGTAATAGTCCCATTAATGTATCATCTTTTCCATGACTAGAAAATAAACCTGAGAATGCTTTCACAGCAAATTTGTAGATAGTTTCCTCCAACACCTGTTCTCTAAGTCATGAGATGGTTGAAAATAACCACAAGAGTTCCTGTGCTGGATCCAGTTCTTTGAATACCCATGAGAGCATGGCATCATAAAAAATTTGCTAGCATGAGCTAATGTCAGCTTGTGCCCACCTCCCGGCTCTGCCTGCGGGTTCATGTGAAGTAAACACTATTTATTGATTAGGAAGAACTGGAAATTGTTTGTTTTTATGTAACTAAGCTAAGGGTAAGAAAATTGATTTTAATAATAAAATGCGTAATGCCATATTACTATTGAGTTAGGAGCAGGCATTCTTAGTCTGTGTTTTAGTATTCATCCATCTTCAGTGTTTTGGAAGGTTTCAAAGTTATGCAAAAAATGCACTTTCATGGGAAATTTTGAAGACACAGATGGATTAACAGAACCAGACCTCAACCCTCTCCCTTCTCTGCCCCACACCAAACCCAGCATTCAGACATGGCCACCACTAACATCTTGTGTGTTTCCTTCCAGGTTTTTTTTCTATGTAAGTGCAATTACAAATCATTTTTCAAGGATAGATTCTGCTTTATAATTTTTTTTTGTCGGTCGTGGGGCCTGAACTCTGGGCCTGGGTGCTGTCCCTCAGCTCTTCAGCTCAAGGCTAGCTCTCTACTACTTGAGGTACAGTGCCACTTCCAGCTTTCTGATGGTTTATTGGAGATAAGAGCTTCATGGAGTTTCCTGCCCGGGCTGGCTTTGAACCATGATCCTCAGATCTCAGCCTCCTGAGTAGCTAAGATTATAGGTGTGGGCCACCGGCACCTGGCCTGCTTTATAACTTTTGTCCCCTAAATAATATGTTTTGTTTTAAGTCATGAATCTAGATCTGCATTATTGTCTTGAAAACTTGCATAGTTTCCATTAATCTTCTATTTATTAAAAAAGATGTCATTATATTTTCTGTCTTAATGAGCTTGACTATCACTTGATTAACCAAACCTTCAGTTTTAGGTTAATTGCAGAGAGATGGTAATATTCCAAGCTTGAGCTATGCAATTCATGTGGATTGCTTTATTTATTTAATTTACTTATGATTTTTGATCTTACCAATAAAATTTTTTACATCCATTCCTATATGATTACACAAAAATGTCATAATATTCTGCTAGTTCATATTCAATGAGCCTTGAAAGGGTTGAGTTCTCTATATCTATGTAACTCGTTGGTTTTACCAACTTAAAAAAATCTATTCTAATCTTATAAGGAAAAAGGACTCTCTTATTATTTTGGCTTGGATTACCTTAATGACCAGAGAAGCCAATTATTCTTTTGCTAGTAGTTCCATCATTTTTTCCTTAAAATCTTTAAAAATCCAGTTTTAGAGGGGAGGCAGTACCAGAGCTTGAACTCAGAGACTTGCCCCTTGGTAGGCCAGCACAGCACCATACCATACCGCTAGTCCTGGTTTTCAAAGGTTATTTTTAGGATAAGTTTACCCTTCCTGTCTGGGTGCAGTCCTGCACTGTGACCTGCTGGCTTTAAGTTTCTCATCCTCTCGGGGAATCACAGGCACATACCACTATTTTTAGTTTTTCTTTCATGGAAACAAAGTCTAGAGGACTTTTATTCCTCTAGCTGGCCAGCACTTTGTTCCTCCCACTCTCAGCTTCCCATGTAGCTTGGGATGAAAGGTGCTATGTTCATCTATGGGTTGAAAAGGGGGTTTCTTGAACTTTTATGTTTGGGCTGGCCTTGAAATACTATCCTCCTGTTCTCAGCCTCCCAGGAAGTTAGGATTACAGTGGAGGAGCCACTGAAGCCTGGATAAAATACATTTTAAAACTACATATATTAGCTATATGTTTCTATGTGCAAATTATTTTGTCAATAAATGTTTTTATGTCATATGCTCTTTTTACTACAAGTGTGTGTGTGTGTGTGTGTGTGTGTGTGTGTGTGTGTGTACACATGCCAGTACTGAGGATTGAACTCAGGGCCCTCACTTGGTTGGCTTTAAGGCTAGTGCTCTACCACTTCTGATTTTATTGGTTAAGTGGAGATAAAAGTCTCATGGATTTGTCTGGCCCAGGCTGCCTTCAAAGTGTGATCTTCAGATCTCAGCCTCCTGAGTGGCTAGGAATATAGGCATGAGACACCAGTGTGAGGCTACTTTAAGTTTTCCTTTGTTTTGTATACCTTCTTCCTCCCTGTCATATCATCCTCTCTGTCCTCCAAGTAGCCTTTTAAATAATATTGAATACCTCCTTTTATGTTTTATATATAATCTTCATGAGATATATAAGTGCAGATATTATACAACACATACACACACACACTATATATATATACTTTTTATGAAAGTAGGAGGATCATGTACATTCAATCCTTTTATGCATTTTGCTTTTGTCACTCAACAATCCCTCACTTGAATTGTTCTAAATTATATAGAAGAATTCCAACTCATTACTCTTAATTTGGGAAGTTTTTAAAAACCATTCTCCCATTGTTAGGCATTGCTTTTATTTCTAGTTTTTCTTTTTTTCCTACCACTACTAGCAATGTTGAATGTATACCTTTTTGTGTATTCCATTATTATGGAATACCAGGGATGTTATTGCTGAGTGGTCTAAGTGTATGTGTTTTAATGAGAAGTGATGTCCAATTGCTTCCCCCTGAGGTTAAATCAGTTGCTACCTGTGTCAGCGTTATCTGAGACTACCTTCTTTTCATTCCATCCTCCCCAATAAGAGGTGCTGCAGTTCTTTGTAATTTTTGTCAGATGATGGTCATAATGCAAGAATCACCCTGCTACTATAATTTGCCTATTTAGTTACTAACTTAAATTTATACATCTTTTGTTTGTTGGCTATTCTCTACTTTCATCTGTAAATTGCTTTTGTTCATTAGTTCTTTGAGTTACTTATCTCTTGCCTATTGGTAAGATAATTTTGCCCATTATAAATTAAGCTTTTATTTATCATCTGTTACAAGTATTTTTCATATTTGTCCATTATTTTTGTTTATGAGACCTGTTTTCCAGCAAAAGTCTTTAAATTTTCGGTAGTCAGCACAGCCAGTCTTAGTTTCTCGGTGTTCAGTCATTGTTAAAAAGGCATGATTGCTTGATACTTTTGGTAGCCAGAGAGCTGAGATTTCTTTTCTTTCTGTTCTTTCTTTCCTTCTTTCTTTTTCTCTCTCTTTTTTTTAACATGCTCTTAATTTTGTTACTTAAGACTTTAACCATCTGAAATGTATTTCTGTATTTGTTATAAGAAACAATCATTTTTATTTTCTTCCAGATGGTTATCTAGGATATTGGGTACAATTATGTTAAACAATCCGTCATTTTTGCCCAGTGAAAATATGTCACCTTTATAATATATTAAATTCTCAATTACACTAAGGTTTATTTTTGGAGTATGTGTTCTGTTTCATTATTCCTTTCCCTTGTACCTATTTGATCTTATGGCTTTATAATTTATTCTGCTATCCCATAGGCAACTTTTCCAAATCATTTGATAATTTTCTTGGGGGTATTTTCTTCTACATACAATTTTAAAATTTATACAGCTAAATGGTTATTGAGCAATCAGTGGAAATTGCTTTTAATTTGTACATTAATTTTTGGAGCACTGAATATTTTTTTGTAGTATGGGGGTTTGAATTCAGGGCTTTGGACTTGCTAGGCAGGGGCTCTTGAACTATGTCCACAGCCCTTTTTTTTCATTATTTTTTTGAATTAAGTCTCTCTTTTTGTCCAGGCTAACCTGGATCATGATCTTCCTGTTTATTCTTCCTTTGTAGTTAAGACAACATGTATACCCCACCATAGTTTTTGCTGGTTGAGATGGGGTCTTGTTAACTTTTTGTCTATTCTGTTCTTGTACTTTAGTCTTCCCAGTTTCAGTATTTTGAGTAGCAAGGGTTATAGACATGAGTGAGTTAGCATGCCTGGCAAGAATTAAAATTTTGTGTTTTAAGCTGGATACCGGTGGCTTGTGCCTGTAATCCTAGCTACTCAGGAGGCTGAGATATGAGGATTGCGGTTCAAAGCCAGCCCAGGTTGTACAGTCTGTGAGACTATTATCTCCAATTAACTCCAGAAAACTGAAGTGGTGCTGTGGCTCAAAAGGTAGAGCACTCACCTTGAGCTGAAGAGCTCAGGGACAGTGCCCAGGCCCAAAAAATTGTGTTTGTTCTTACTTTGAAGAATATGTAATGAAATCTTACTTTTTTTCAGTCTTCATTATATATTTGATAGAATTCTATGGTTCTATACTTACCTCATGCAATTATATACATCTATCTATATATATATATTCCTAATTCTGCAAAACAAATCTGGAGTTTGATTGGATTATGCTGCTTTTATAACAGAATAAAAGAATCAACAGAGAATCAACATCTTTACAAATGATGACAAGAACATACAACTATAATTATGTTGATTTTTCTTTGTTATCAGTTTAATATGTCTTGTAATATATAATATTTATCCCGAAGTATTTCACATGTTATGTCATTATAAGCATTTAAATATCTCAGTTTCCAAGTGTTCATTTTTAGTGTTTAGAAATACAATTGATTTTTTTTTGAATACTGATTTTCTAGTTTACAACCTTGCAAAGTTCTAAGTTCCACTGGGTTTTTGGGGCTTTTTACATTGCTGATCATGACATCTGTTAATAACAAGAGGTTACCTTCTTTTTTTCTTATCTTGATGACTTTCCTGAAAGAGTTAGGTTAGAATTGATTTGATTCCTCCTAAATATTGGCGGAATTCACCAATGAAAGCATTTGGGCCAGAAATTTTCTTTGTGTGATTTTTGATATAGGACCAATTAAGTTATTTACTCTTTTTTTAAATGAGCTTTGTTAATTTGCATATTTTAGGCAATTGGATAATTTTACCTATGTTAAATTTGTTGGCATGAAGTTGCTTATAATATTCCCATGTTATTACATTAGAATCTGCAAATCTGTTGTGATGCCAGTTTTTTTTTGTTCGTGATCTTGTTAATTTGTTAAAGTATGATTCCTATATACAACAAGTAGTTAGTTCTGTTCTTATATCCAATCTAATAATATCTTCTTTTGAATTAGGATGTTGAGCCAGTTTTTGTTTTTTGTTTTGTGTTTTTTTTTTTTTTTTGTCAGTTGTGAGCCCTGAACTCTGGGCCTGGGTGCTGTCCCTGAACTCTTCAGCTCTAGGTGAGTGCTCTACCACTTGAGCCATAGCACTATTTCCGGTTTTCTGGTGGTTAGTTGGAGATAAGTTGGTTAGTTGGCAGGACTTTCCTTCCCAGGCTGGCTTTGAACCTTGATCTTCATATTGTAGCCTCCTGAGAAGCTAGGATTACAGGCGTGAACCACTGGGGACCGGCTTAGCCAGTTATTTTTAATATGACTAGATTTATCCCTATCATGTTTGAATTTCTTTATGGTTTTCTCACCTTTTTATTTTTATTTTTTTAAATTCCTTTTCCTTTCTTCCGATCTGTAACTTATTTGAACCATTGAAAGTCCTGTCTATGAAAAGTGCAGCTTCAATTTGTGTTGAATTCAGAGTTTCTTCACTCACTCTGGCCTGGGTCAAAGACAATTCCTTTTCCCTTGTAACTCTTTCATTGTTCCTCTACCATTCTTGCCAAGATGTTTGGCTTCTTCAGGATTAGGGTTGAAAGAAGCTACAGTAGACTAAAAAAACCGCTTGCATATTTTTTGGCAGTACTGGAGTTTGAACTCAAGGTCTCTCATGCTTGCTAGGCAATCAGTCTACTACTGAAAATACATAGCCAGCCCTTTTTGCTTTTAGTTATTTTCTTAAGTTTTTGTCTGGGCCTGCCTTAGACTGGGATCCTCCCAGGTAGCTAGAATTATAGGTGTGAGCTACCACCTCTTGCCCACTTTAACCTTATTAGTTTGTTTTTTTTTTTCTTGTGCTAGTCGTGAGCACTATCCCTGAACTTTTGTGCTCAAGGCTGTACAATTTGAGCCACAACTCCACTTCCAGTACCCTTTTATTTGGAGATAAGAGTGTCGTGGACTTTCTTGTCTGGAGTGCTTTGAACCATAATCCTCAGATCGCAGCCTTTTGAGTAGTTAGGATTGCAGGTGTGAGCCACCAGCTCCAGAAGCAACGGTGATATTTTATTTTTATAGTAAGATGAAAACTTTAGATATGGAAAAGTGGACTATGCTATTGTTCTGTATACAAAAATTGCAAGGATGTTGGATCTGAGTAGTAGAAACAATGAATGTTAGAGCTTAGTTTAAAGTTGCTACTGTAGCTGTATTAGCATTAGAAATGTAATTACTCATTAAATCTTACCATTCTGAACTAAAATACTATGTTTGTTAAAATACTCAGAGATGCAGCAGCAACAGCAGAAACTGTAAGTTTTATCTTATCATCTAAGGCTGGGAAGGTGGCTCGGTGGTAGAGCACTTGCCCTATCTTTTCATCTATGTCATCTCTAGAACCCATATTCTCCAGGAAGCTTTTCCCTAGGCTGAAGCAGGCATATACTAGGTGCATTCACATGCCCTGGGCTGGCCTCAGATACACCTCATTGTAAAAAAGGTTGGAAAATGTCATATAGATGGGTAACCAAGGAGAAATGAAAGGTTTTTGTGACAAGCTAGCTAATATCTGTGTAGGAGGATTTCCTAGTTAAGTATGCCAGATATTAGGTATCAAGTTAAGATTGTGAATATAGCTTCTCATCTCTGTCTCCTGTGGAATGTGTATGTCCAGGTCACTTGCCCCTTAACTCAGTCCTAAATAAGGAATCTTTTAGATGGTGGAGGGTGGGAGAGATTACTAATCACACTTTCAACATAGCCCTCAGAAGTTGCTAAGACTGAATTTTTAAGTTTGAAGAGTTCAGGACTTTATCATGCATATTTTAAACAGAAAAGATTTGGTAGAATACTTATTCAGGCAATTTCTTCACATTTCATAGTGCTTTATTTTTAAAGTTAATGTTTGGCTATCTTTTAAAAGATATTTTTTATTTTAAAATGGGCAATTCAAGTCCTTGGGATTTTTTTTTGCTTTGCTTTCAGACAAATGACATTCGTATAAAAAGTCTTTTACAGTGTTTATGCATGTCTCTATGTTTAACATTTTTCTTACAGATCTCAATCCCCTGGAGTCATGGGGTGCTCAGGGCCCAGAGACACAAGTTCATCATTAGTTTAATAGCTTTGACTCTGCTCTGAAGTGGATTTGTACAGAGGAGCCATGCCTTGCATGTCCTGGAGTCATTAGCTGGGCATGACATGGTCCACTTGTTTGTGTTGCGTGATATTTGTTTCTGTATTGGGCGTCTAGAAAATGGCCATAGTCACGTGAAGGCTTGAAGAGTTTAAGAGCAAACTGCTCATGTGATGATCACATTTCAGGGCTGGCAGCTCTGTAGGTCTATGTGTCCAGTAGGGTCTAATTCTCTCTTCACATTTAATTACCCAGAACACTGGATAACCAATGAGAGTGTATCGCTTTTCAAGAGTGGTATTTCCTGCCATGGTTATAGATATATCTTTGATAATGAATAACCTATTAATAGCTTATATAGTTACTGTATTATTGAATATTTTGCTTATTAATTTGGGTCCTTGCTATAGCTTGTTTCTTTTTCGTTAATTGACTATCCTTAGCAGTGGTGTCTGTTCTAATGCATATATTAGAAGCAAGATGATTAAGTTCATTAATTTGACCATGATTTGCTCAATGCCAACCACATACTCGATGTCTTAAATCAAAGATATCTGACAAATGGATAAAAAGATGACCATATTCTTACCAAAGAAAGGGCTTTATTCAAATAAGTAATTTTTGTTTTCATATTTTAGGATATGGTAAATTCTGCAGAAAAAAGCTTAAGGAAAGTGGATTTCCTCATTTCAAATAAAGTGGCCAGGGAGGCACTGTCATTGATTGTGTGACATTTGAACAAATACTTAAAAGATCTGAGGGAGAAGCCATCCAGGAACAGAGAAGACGTGTTTGGCACATAGCAAAAAAGTCCAACCTTTCTGGCTAGAGAGAAGAGGGAAAACCTTCTAGAAGATGATGTGAGAGAAGGGGTGAGGAAGATGGACGATAGTAGGAACCAACCAGGAGAAAAAGCTGCATTTTGTGGCATACAGGACCCTAAGTGAAGAAGATTCACCAGAGAAGAAGTGATGGAGTTTATCAAAGATTCTGGTCAGTCATGTAAAATGCATTCTGAGAATCAATGACTTAAGATGTATGCTGAGGAGGTTGACTGGGATTCAGAATGAATGAGAGGAAAGGAAAGCCACAATCCTTTAGGTGAGCTTAGCTGCAGTGGAATGGTGGTTATAGAAGACAGAATAAAGAAATCCTTTTGTTTTAATGAAGGGAGATATTACAGCATGCTTATGTGCATACAAGAGAAAAACAGGAAAGGGGAGGATTAATGATACGGAAATGAGAGAAATGATGGAGATGAGAGGAAGAAGTATAGTGGACATTTGCTTTCACAAATCCATGGTCACTTCCTCCAAGTGGAAGGTAGAATAAATGATCTAGCTACAGGTAGCTGGGTAAATGTGGAATTCTCTTCTTTAAATTTTGTTTTATTGTAAGGATGTTGTAGAGAGGGGCTACAATTAAATGAGTAAGGTAATGAGTACATGTTTTGTCCAGCATTGTTACCCCCTCCTTTGCTGTTCTCCCACTATCCTTTACCAGTTGGAATTGGGGATGACAGAGGGAAGATGTGTGTGTGTGTGTGTGTGTGTGCGTGTATCAAGAATGGGGCTTGAACTCAGGGCCTGTGTACTGTCACTTACTTTCTTCATTTAAGGCTGGTGCTCTACCACATAGCTTCATTTTTTGGCTTTTTGTGGGTAATATAAGTGGGTTTTTTTTTGAGTCTGGTCGTGGGGCCTGAACTCTGGGCCTGGGCGCTGTCCCTCAGCTCTTCAGCTCAAGGCTAGCGCTCTACCACTTGAGCCACAGCGCCACTTCTGGCTTTTTTCTTTTTGCTTATGTGGGGCTGAGGAACCAAACCCAGGGCCTCTGGCATGCAAGGCAAGCGCTCTACCACTGAACCACCTTCCCAGCCCATAAGTGGATTTTTTTTTGTCGGTCATGGGGCTTGAACTCTGGGCCTCAGCGCTGTCCCTCAGTTCTTCAGCTCAAGGTGAATGCTCTACCTCTTGAGCTACACCGCCACTTCTAGTTTTCTAGTGGTTTATTGGAGATAGGAATCTCATGGTCTTTCCTGCCCAGGTTGGCTTTGAACCGCGATCCTCAGATCTCAGCCTCCTGAGTAGCTAGGATTACAAGTGTGAGCCACCAGTGCCCGGCGGATATAAGTGTTTCATGGACTTTTCTTCCCAGGCTGGCTTTGAATTGTGGCCCTTAGATGTTAGCATCCTGAATAGCTAGGACTGTTTTGAAGCACCAGTAGAAAGTTGGAAGAAATTGTTTGTGAGAGAAGAAATGTTACTGTGATTGTGTGTAGCATTTAGGTGACAAACCTACAAAGAACTTAAAGAGAGGTAAGAATTGAGGTCTGTCAGATATGCTGGTATGTGCCTATAATTATAGCTCCTCAGGAAATGGAGACAGGCAAGGGTAGCTATGGCAAAACTTGAGATTCTATCTGAAAAACAAAATAAAAGCAACAGGACAGGGGTATATCTCAAGTGGTAGAGTGCCTTGAGTGCAAATTTCTGAGTTGAATCCCCAGTACTATTTAAACAAAGAAAAAACATTCATAGATGGGGGTCAGCTCTGGTAAAACTGTTGGCTGTTGTAATGACATTGAGTTGGTCAGTGGAAAGATACCATCTGACTTCCTGGTTGTGGTTTTAAAAGGATCACATTGACCACATAAAGACATTTGCTCTATCCATGCTTTGTCTCTCTTTTTTTAATTACAATATTATTTATTCTGCACATACCTTCTTTTTTTCCTCTGCTCTCTCGTACCAAGTATTTATTCATTCACAGAAAGTTATTTTCTTGATATTGCTTCTTTCTTCTGTTTCTTTATCTATTGTCTAGTACATGCCATTTAAAGACTATCATCCTCTAATAATTGTACAAGGATGTTTCCATTTAACATGTCCATTTATGATGTGTACAGTGCATCTTGATCAGTGTCACCCCATCCATTATTCTCCACCTGCCTATATCCACTTATTTCTTTTCTTGTCATGATTTTTTTTCTTCTTTTCACCACAGAGTTACTTTATGACTTAAAAATAATGTCTTGATGCCTCATATTTTATATAAAATACTATACATACTGAAATGAACTCCCAACATATGGAAACAAAAGACTTTTTTATAGTTTTTAAAAATGATTCCGTCTTCTTTACCTTATATATGGTGTAGTCACATGTATATCTTCTGGAGGGTGGGGGCGGGATGAGGGCACAGAACTAGAGGAAAAAGGGTTAAAAAGTACCTCAGTGGAGCTCACTGACATTTATGAAAGTGAACTACACAACTCGTGGGAGATGGGAGGGAGAGACTGGGAGAGAATGAGGGAACAGAAGACACTGTACGAAAGGAAATGTACTCATTACCTAATTCATGTAAATGTAACTCCTCTATATGTCACCTCTATGATAACAATAAAAAACAGAATTCGAAAAGATAATGTCTTGAGTTGAATATCTCCCCTTCCTTTTTCTAACCTAAATTTTATCTATATGTTTTCTGTAGTTCTACACTAGCTAAATTCTTCAAATGCTTTTCATTGTTTTAGCACAAGTATTTCACAATTTCCATCATTATTTTTTGACCCTTGAATCATTTGGAAATGTATTTTTAGTTTTAAAATGTATGAATTGCATTTTTAAATTAATTCCTTATTTTGCTGCATTTCAGTGAGAAGATGGGGTCTGTATGTCTTTGTGTGTATATGAGTGTGTTTGTAGAGACCTCCTTAATGGCTTTGAGACTATTTTTGGGATTGTCATATTTATAGTTAAAAAGAATAGCATGCTTGGTATGATACATATTCATTAGATTAAGCTTGTTTATTCTATGATGAGGCATTTGTATCTTTATTTTTTATCCAGTATGTTATAGAAACATTGCAATCCTTAATTTGTCAGGTTCTCTTTTAAATTCATCAATGTACGATTTATAGCTTTTGAAATTAGATCTCTAAATGAGTACAGCCAAGCACCTCTAGGGATGGGTATAGAAGTCGATCATGAGTATTAGAAAGATGTGAACCAGGATAAAAAGCAGAGAAGAACTGGAGGAGAAAGACTCTGTTTCAGACTCTTAGCCAAGCGTTGACACAAAAGAAGTGCCATGTATGTTTGCCAAGTCCAAAGGAGACAGTCTCTCACCAGGGGCTGTGTGCTGGATGAGGAATGAATGCATAAAGTGGGGATCCAAGATGAAGTCAGCTGGATGGGACTCCCAGCCCACTGCTTTCAACTGCTGCCATAGCTATGTATTTGTTCCTAAGTGGCTAGACTTGAGGCTGCTACCTGACACTGAGTCCTGGCAGGAAGGGATTCTCTTTGTGGACTAACACGTATCAGAGTGACTTCTAACATTTGGTTCATTCCCACCCATATTTTTATTTTGGAAAGATACTCCTGACCTTTTGTATGCTTCTTTTCACAATCTCTGTATCACATTTCATATTGCCTTTTTGTGCTTTGTGATCCAGGGGGGATGAATTATTCCAATTGTCTTCCTTAACTGGCTGCTATTGTCTGGAGGGAACTTTAGTGAGGTCAGTTTACTTGGTAGACTTTCCCTCTGAGATTTTATTTCTGGTAGACTTCACTCATGAGCAGAAATACTCCTATTACAGACGTCGGTTTATCTGTAGATGAAAACCTTTGCATCTTAAACAAAACACTCAGCTAGCAGGGTCAGGCTGACTCTGGCTTCTCTGAAACTGTCTGCCAAGTCTGAGGTCCCAGACACAGACATCTTGGAGAAGCACTAAGAGTAAACGTGCTTTTCACTGAGTGTGAAAAATAGCATTTTCCTGAAGGATATTTTGCTCAATTGCTCCAAAGTAATTTACCTTTGGGAGCACAGGCCAAGTCTAAAACATTCAAAGCTGAAAGGAAACTAGGGTTTTCTTCCTTTTCTTTAAAGAACATATATTTATGAGCAATCAATAGAAGGGATTTATTAGGAAAGTTATCTTTCATCCTTGATGGTGATATTGTGGTAAAAGACATAATATTATGAGCAGAAAAATACAGAAGTTCCCATCTTTTATTCTCTTCTTATTTCTAGCTCCCTTCATTTTGAATGAGGAAAGCAAGCAAATTTGACTGTGAGGTTTATTTTAGCCAGAAAAACAGTTTTCCCAGTGTCATACGATTTTTATACCATGCAACAACTGTTAATCTATTTTATTTAGTTTATGCAAATGAAATAGACTCTTGGTGGTGGTAGGAATACTCAATACAATCACACTGTTTTCAATCTCACTTTCCTAATATAGGCATGGTATTTAAGATGGTGACATTTTCAGTTTCCAAAAACCTTATAACAAGTTTTAAAAACTGGGCGTTAAATCTGAGTGTTTTTCCTTTTGTTTACTTCACACCATGAACTTATACTTCTCCAAATTCTACATGATAGATCTGGCAGTCATCTCCATTTCTAGAAATCCTCATGGTTTATTCAGATTCAAGGATGTAAAATCAAAATAGTTAAATTAAACAAAGGTCCAATTAGATGGCATTATTTTCCCAAAAGACTTCATTGAAGCATGTTAGTATGTAAAAAGTTGTGCAAAGTTAATGTAGACAAATCCATGAGTTTGGGATAAATATTTGCCACCTCCCATGGTTCTGCCTTTTTTGTGGTTTTCTGGTAAGAATATTTAAGATCTATTATTTTAGAAAATTACTATAGCTCTAATCATTATTTTCTTTGATGACAATCCCAATTTCTATTCTAAGCAATAATGTACTGATGCTCCATTTCTCTACGTCTTGACATTTTGCCTTATCTTTTTCTTTTTTCTTTTTTGAATACTCAACATGCTAACAGGTGGTATCTCATAGTAGTTGTGATGTGCATTTCCCTGATGATTAATGGTGTTGAGTCTTACCTTTTTATCTACCTGTTGGCCATTTCTATATGTTATTTGACAAGTGCGTATTCAAGTCATTTGCTTCTTTTTAATCGAGTTTTTTTCCTACATTATCTAGTTCTATATATCTTTTAGGCATCAGTCAGGTGTTTTGTGAATATTTTCTCCTATTCTGTAAGTTATCTTTTCATTTGGGTGATAGTGTCCTTTCCTGAACAGTCCTTTACATATGAAATAATCTTATTTATCTACTTTTGCTTTTTATGTCTGTTGTTATGGTCTGAATAGGAAACATACCCCTCCCCCTGCAAAAATCCTTATGAATTTTGGTCTTGGTCCAAGTGGGGCTCAGAATGTTTAGAGTGAAGCTTTTGGGATTGAATGATTAAATCATGAGGGGTCTGACATGATCAATGGATTCATCATTTGAAAGCACTATGGGGAGGTAGTGGGGCCTGTTTGGAAGAAGTAGGGCAGTAGGAATATGCTGTGTATTTTCTGCTGTCTCTTGGCTTCTTGGTAGCCATGAAGTGAGCAGCTATCTTCTACCATGTTATTTTATCATGATTTTCCTGCCTTGATACTGGTCTCAAAGAAAGTAGAGCTAGCTAGTCATGGAGTAAAACTTCTGAAGCTGTAAAAAGAAAAAGTCCTTTTTTTAAAAAGTTGATTTTCTCAGTGATAGAAAAAAGTGACTAACCTACAAGTGCTTTTGGTGTTCTTTCAAGAAAATTATTTCTTTTTTAAAAAAATTTTTAATTGTGAAAATACTGTACAGAGGGGTTACAATCACATGAGCAAGGTAATAAGTACATTTCTTATCAAGCATTGTTGCCTCCTCCTTTGTTTTTCCCCTACTATCCCTTCCCTCCCATCTCCACAACTACATTCACCTCTTCCTCCTCTCCTCCCCTCTACCCCCATCGTCCTAAATTGTAAAGTTCGTTTTTTTGGCATAGCATCTTGTACATCTCATTGTTGCAATGGGTCAACCTGTATCCCTATTTAAACAATTTGTTTTTTCCCTTTGCTCCCCAAATTATACCAACATCAAATACAGTGAAAATAGGGGTTATACTGTGGGGGAGGGACATACAAAGCAACAAAGAAATCATCTTATAAATACATTAGAAACACTAACAAGAAAGAAAAAAGCACTTGTGTCCTTATCTTGGGGTTCATTTTTGCTTAACACCATCTTATCTGACCTTTTTTGCTTGTCTCAGATATATACTAGTTATTGCAAATAAGGGAAACCATGGGACCTATGTTTCTTTGGGCCTGGCTTACTTCACTTAATATAATTTTTTTTCACAAGTAGAAAGTCTTGATAGTAGGTTAGACCATGCAGAAGATCGAATTTTGGGGATTGAAGACAGTTAGATTATAGAGAAAGAACATACAACTATCCAAGACAAATCCAAGAAATACAATAGATCTATTCAACATTTGGAAGACATCATCAGAAGGCCTTATCTGAGGATAATGGGTGTAGAGGAGCACCTAGAGACAGAAGTTAATGGTCTAGGAAATTTATTTAACAGGATCCTAGCAGGAACTTCCCAGACATGCAAAAGATTAAGATACAAGATACAAGAAGCTTTTTTTTGATACAAGAAGCTTTATTAAGCCTATTAAGATACAAGAAGCTTTTAGAACCCTAAATAGACCAGACCAGAACAGGACATCCCACTGTCACATTATAATCCACACCGGATCAATTCAGACAAAGGAAAGGATCCTTAAAGCTGTCAAGGAGAAAAGATCAATCACCTATAAAGGGAAACCAATTAGAATTACCTCAGATTTCTCAGCAGAGACAATTAAAGCAAGAAGAGCCTGGAATGATGTATGTCATGCCCTAAAGACAAACAACTATCAACCAAGAATACTGTACCCAGCTAAACTCTCCCCATAACAGAAGGTCAAATGAAAACCTTCCATAGCAAAGAAAAATAGAAACAATATATCTCCACCAAACCAGCTCTACAAAAGATACTTAAAGATTTCCTACATGTAGAAAACCAACAAGACCACAATAAAGGCCAAGAAAATTATTTCTAACAGCAGTGTTAAATAGGCTTCTCGCTATGTTTTCTTCTAGAGTTTTTTTTGGGTTCATCTTTTAAAAATATGTTTTTATTGTAAAAATACTGTACAGAGGGGTTACAGTTGCATGAGCAAGGTAATGAGTACATTTCCTACCAAGCATTGTTGCCTCCTCCTTTGTTCTTCCCCTACGATCCTTTCCCTCCCACCTCCACAACTACACTTCCCCGCTCCCCCGCCACTCCACCTAAATTGTAAAGTTCGTTTTTCAATGTAGTGTCTTGTACAACTCATAGTGTTTTTTTAATTCTAGGTCTTACATTTAAATCCTCACTCTATGTTGAGTTGACTTTTGTGTATGGAATAAAATATGAACACAATTACATTTGTTTACATTGTTGATATTCAGTTTTCCCAGCATCACTGCTTGAATAGATTAACCTTTTCTCATTGTGTGCTTGCTTTTGGTATCCTGTCAAAGATACTTTGCCCTATGTATGTGGGTTTATGTCTGGGCTCTCCATTCTGTTCTGTTGACCTATGTGTCTGTTTTTAATGCCACTACCATTCTGTTTTTATTAGTATAACTTTGTAACACAATTTGAAACCAGGAAATATGCTACCTTCAGCTTTGTTCTGACTCTAATTTGTTTTGGCTATTGTGAATTATTGGCTATTCGGAATTATTTTCCTATTTTTGTGAAAAATTCCACTGAAATTTTGATAAATATTGCATTGAATTTATGTATTAATTCCAGCAATATGGACACTTTGATAATATTAATTCTTCCAACCCAAGAATTCCAGATATCTTTCCATTTATTTATATTTTCTTCAATTTAGCAATGTTTTGAAGTTATCAATGCATAGCTCTTTTACATCTTTGATTAAATTTTCTCCTGAGTAGCTTGTTCTTCTTCTGGGGATATTAAAAATGAGGTTGTTTTCTTAATATTTTTTCATATAGTTTGTTGCTAATGTATAGAAACAACACTTGTTTTCACATATTGATTTTGTATCTTGCAATGTTATTGAATTTGCTTATTAATTCTAATTGTTTTGAGTCCAGAGAGTTTTCTACATGTAAGATCACATATCTGCAAACAGAGACAGTTTTACATCTTCCTTTTATTTATTTTCTTTCTTTCCTGATTGTCTAGGAATTTTAATATATGATGAATTGAAGTGACAAAGGGGGCAATACTTGTCTTGTTCTGAGTCTAGAGAAAAGGCTTTCAGTTTATCGGCTTGAAGTACAATACAGTGATAGGATATATGGCTTCTGTTACGCTGAAGCACATTCCTTCTGTATCTAATTTGTTCAAGTAGATAAACAGAACAGTGCAATTCTCTAACAGGAACTGCCTATTTGTGAAAAAAATCTGGGATGGGCAAAAAAAGTTATGTCCATAATATTTAATACCCTCACTATTTTTTAAAGTTTGAAGACATTTATAGTTTAGAAAACATAAGATAAAAAGGTAATTTAGAGCATTGGACTAGGCTGCCTGAGCTCAAATATTACCTTACAGTGTCTATCTAACTATGAAAAAAAAAGTTGAAAATGTCAGGCATTATTTTTAGCAATGAAGAGTTTAAAATAAATTGAGTACAAATGCAAAAGATGAGTGTTGATTGCTTTGAAACATCTCATTTGAGAATGGAGTTTGTTACTGTTTTGCCTCTGTTTTGGTTTGCAAACTGAATCTCAAAGGATTTGTTTATCTCCTTGTGCAGTGAGTTCAAGTGGTTCTTAGCTGACTATGCACTGAATCATGTGGGGGCACTTTCAAGGCCAGCTTTTGCTAGGACCCTGCCTAGACAAATTCTATCCAGACATCTAAGGTGGGTCTGGGGAATTACACTACTTCATGGAATCCCTGGTGACTTCATTAGGCAGTGTTGAAGTGGGAAGTTAGAGCGTTAGTTGTCTTTTGCCTTGTGCAGATGACTCAGCTGCCACTTAGACCCAGAGCAGCTGACCTCAGCCACAGGTCAGATGATCTAAGGAAGATGAGAATTTTCTCTCTTCTATTATTCTGTCAAAATAAATCATAACTCATTAGTGAAATCAATGCACATTGAGCAACAAAGAAGGTAAACCCAAGAGCAAATTATAGAAATCCTTCACCCTCATTTCTAACCAATATTAACTTATTCTGTAACCCTATCTCTTCATAGATCTCCAGTAAAATGGTTCTTGTTACCCAATGCTGTTTCCTGGATCCCTGGAAGAAACAGACTTCATATCTAGGACTGCATATAGAACACTTTCTATGGACAGGGAATTGTGTTAACCTCTGCAGGCATATTGTCTTCTTGTCCTTACATGCATCAACATAAGGTAGGCCTAATTAATGTCCCATTTTGCAGATGGGAAGAAACTATCTTAGGTCATACACCTGCTACAAGGCACAGTTAAAGAGTATATGTCCTAAAAGCAGAGCAGAATAGTGTTGGGAGTATTAACATTGGGGCAGACAGACCTGAAAAGTTGTCACACTTCCCGTCTGTACTTTGGTTTCTTCATTTGTAAAACAGATTTATAGGTATAAATCTTCCTGTTGTTATTGTTAGAATAAATAACACTAGAAATGGGGAATAAAAGTGACAGTTATTAATGAATCAGTAAGTTAGATGAGTTAATTGTCATGGAAGAGTTCTACTTATTTTTGTTATGGGTCATTATTTTTAAATTTTTTATTGTCATTATAAAGGTGATGTACAGAGGGATTATAGTTATGTAAGTCAGATAAATAGTATATTTCTTGGTGAGCAATGTCACCCCTTCCCTTGCTCTCACCCAGTTTTTACCTCCTGTCCCCAACCACAAGTTGTATAGTCCATTTTCAGCATAGTGTCTAGTGAGTACCACTGCTGCATTTGTTCATCTTCTGTCCCTCCATTTCTGTGCCCCTTTCACTTTCCCAAAGATGATAAATGAATGAACAAGAAAAAAATAAAACAAAACAAAAACAGCAGCAAAGAAAAAAAGTTCTTGTTTCCATTTCCTGGAGTTCATTTCAATAAATATTATTTTATAGGATCAGATGCACATACATATTGTGCGAAAGAATATCCTCTTTTGGTCTCACTGTGTGTCAATACCTAGAATCCGGTATAATTTGTCATATTCCAGTGTATTTTTTAACCATCCAGTGTGTATTCTTGTAGATTTATAGGCTCATTCTAGTCCACAAATGAGGAAAACCATGCAACCTATGTTTCTCTGAGTCTGGCTTACTTCACTTAATATAATTTTTAATACACTATAAGCTTTCTGTCTTTTGGCCAATATTACATTAATTCATTTTAAAAAATTGTCATGAGGTTGTTGTACAAAGGGTTTCCATTCAACATGTCAGTTTGTGAGGATGATGCATCTTGATCCATATCACCCTTTCATCATCCCCCCCAGTCTCTCCCAACTCCACCCTGGGCTTTCAATGAATTAAAAACATTTCTTAAATTATTTTATAAGAAATACACATTGATTGTACAAAATTGAAGAACTCACACAAAAGGAGAAAAATCACTATTAGTCTCACAACTGGGAGAACTTACTGAAAACGTTTTCTGTCCTCTCTGTATTATTTAGATGGAGAGATGGAATGCTCTACATTATTTTTCTTCATAATGCATTGTCATTCAGTAATGTTGATATTTCCTTTTTCTCTGGAAGCATTTTTTTTGCTAACACATTGCTGTTATGCTTGTGTTTGGATGCTTATACTATTGGTGTTTAGTTTACTTAAAAATAAAGCAGGTCCTTGCCATGGGGGTCAAAATTCAAGAATTGTTGTTCTCTATAAGTAGTTTAGTTGTTTTTCTCTGAGCAAAGGTTATTCCTCTCAGGTATACAGAATGGTGCTGGAACCAGGCCTGCAGAGCAGCTAGTCAGAGCTAGTCATTGTTTTTGGAAGGTTTGGTCCTGGAGTTCATCAGTTAAGCATTTCAGGAGGCACAAAGGAGACACCAAGGAGGGCTCTGTGGATACTTGCGTTGTAATTGGGAGCTAATGGCAAATGGAGTCCAGGACCGAAAGGAAATCTCAGCTTGGGAGAGACTGAATATACAAATGGTCAATAGCTGGGCCATGTATATAAATAGAACTCTGATATGCAACCTAGAGCAAACTGCCTAGAAACTACCCTCTTATCTACAATAAACAACCCAGGTAGCTAGCCTGCTGTAAGTCAGACTTTCGGGAAGCCAGATTATTATCTTCAGTAATAGTCCAGAAAGCCAAACAATAACTTCTACAGACATTAACCCGAAATAGCCAGGCTTGATTAATACATAACAACTTCTCTAATTCTATTCCTTATTTCCAACTTTGGACCAGCAAAGAAAGTCAAATATGTCCCCTAATGAATCTAAAAGGATGCCCCTTTTCTGGTCAGTCTGACTATAGTGTCACATCTCACCCTCCATTAGAGCACACTGATAATTCTGTTTCCACTCTAAACTTTCCCTACCCCTCTGTCTGCCTTTGACTTTCTGCCAGGGTCATCAGACTCCCTGTGAGAGTGAACTCTGAGTAGATAAGCTTGTTTCCCTCATTTGATTGGTCTTTATTTATTTCTATACATGCTCCATGCCTTGGCTGCTCGCATGTAACCTTTGTAAAACAAGCCCTTTGTCTTCAGTAGAACTTCACTTGATTTCTTTTTGTGAGATGCAGGCTATTTTTCTAGAAGGCAGGGATCATAACTTACTTAAATCAGTATTCTTAGTGCCTAGGACCAGCCTGGTCATAATAAAGGAAGGAGAGTTGGGAAGGTGGCTCAGTGGTAGAGCGCTTGCCTTGCATGCCAGAGGCCCTGGGTTCTATTCCTCAGCACCACATAAGCAAAAAGAAAAAAGCCAGAAATGGCGCTGTGGCTCAAATGGTAGAATGCTAGCCTTGAGCTGAAGAGCTGAGGGACAGCACCCAGGCCCAGAGTTCAAGCCCACGACCGGACTCAAATAAAATAAAATAAAGGAAAGAGAAGAAGGGGAAAAAGGTCCCACACACTCATATGAATTAGGCCTTTAGCTTTCTTGTGTGGCTTCAGAACAGCTCAACATGACTACTTTGCTTTGATAACCTGAGATCACCCCAAATGCTAGCTTAAATGTAATCCAGAAAAAAGAATTGACCTATAAGGTGGAGGTGTTAGCAGTCTTGGATTTTGGAACATCTTTAAGAGAACTACTTTTAAATCTTTGGGGCAAAACTTCTCTCTCCCCTTCCTGTTTCACATTTCCTCTTAATCTAAATTCATGTGACATTTGAGGGAAATATAATTTAAAAAATATTTTCCTCTATCTAAATGGAAATAAGTACTGTCGTCCAGACTAAAGAAAACTACTGCTTGCACTACTGCTCGCTTATTCTCCTTGTTTGCCACGAAGATGACTAGAATGATATGAAGCCAGTTCATTGTCACTGAGCTGAGTCTCTGTGGGGATCCTCTGCATGATATGTCACACCAGAGCCCTGACCAGAGACACCAGGCTTTGTACAAGTCATAACCACTGTAGACACCCTCCTAGAGAGCAGAACATCTGCCCAGGTGAGCCAGGGAAAGGCCTAACTTAATGTGCTTAGTCTGTAGATCACCTTGACCTTGTGTGTTCCCCAGAGCACTCTCCTGGGGATTTGTAGCTAAGACTTGTAAATGTGTGGGAACAAAATGTAAAGGTGAGTAGCTTGCCTGCCCACTAGTGAGGAAGCTCCATACTGTATGAGCGGTGTCTGTCTGCTTTATTGGTGTTTCCTGTACTTGACATAGAATAACAGCAAAATTTAGTTCCATGATAGGTAGCAAGTCATTGACGGAGGTGTGGCCATTGTTTTATCACCGTGGGACCAAAAGCGAAGTCTCCAATATAAAATTCTTGCAGATATCAACAACACTGCAGCAACTCCTCTTGCTGAGAGAAGGTTCTTTTGACTGGGTTTGTTAATAATTACAGTTTCCTACACCACTCTCTTAGTAGAACCTTTGGTGGGTCAGGATGTTCTGCCCAATGAGTCTATCTCCTTCCACTGTGCCTTCTACACACGCTAAACAGTTAATTACTCATCAATTGCACCATTCAGCAAAAGTGAGGTTGTACTAGATGGTGGACATTCTGCAGAGCAGAGTAAGGAGCTCAGACTCCTAAGGCAAGAAAATGAGAGTCCTAAGGAGAACGATTCTTATTCTTCAATGTTGCTGCCAGTGAGGATTGCTACACTGGAAAGCTTCCTCCACTTGCATATAAGCTCTCTTTCTCCCCAGTCATCTAACATGCAGCTCTGCTGATGCTATGCCATCCATTTGTACACCCTGACTGTACCTAACACCTGCTTGTCTCATATCTCTTCCAACAGTCTTCAAGAAGAGGGATTGAAAAGAAGGTTGATTTGTATAAGCATAAAAACATGTCACTCAATATCCTTTTCAATTTCTTATACTGTGGCTTCATAGTCTACAGGGGTTGCAAAGCTAAAAAGGAAAATGTTGCATCTCCCAGACTCCCTTGCAACATGTACATCTGAGATGTAGAAGGCTCACTTCTAGAAGTCATACTTCTTTAGAAGACAGAGAGAGAGAGACAGAGGTATTTCCCCTAGCTCAAGAATCTAGAGCCTTTACTGTGGATGGAAGGGGAAAACTGGGAGAGAGCGAGGGAAGAGGTGACATTAACCAAAAAGAAATGTACTCATTACCTTATGTAACTGTAACCCCTATGTACATCGCTATTATAACAACAACTTTTTAAGTAGCCTAGAGCTCGTTTCTTTAGTACTCCAAACACTCTGTAATTTGTATACTGATATAACCCCATTCCAGTGAATTCTCTGCAATAGAATCCTAACCATAAATCCTGCCCATGAGGGACTGAATCAGACCTTCTGAGTTAGGTATTACTGAAGTCTGCTCTCTCCAGTTTCAATTGCCTTGGTTTTAGACACTTACTTGCAAAAGCACTCATGTGTTACTTCTGATTCCTGAATTCCAAGCTATTGTGTATTTGTCTACTGTATTCTGGTAAATGGTAAACAATTAGAAATGCATAGTTATGGGTTTTATTATGTTGACTAAAATGTTGAATCTGTTACATATTAAAATTTGTTCAGAAAAGTGTTGATCTTACTAATTAATCCATCTGGGATTTGGGCCTAGGATCACCCCATTGGTTATTTTTTTTAATTTTTAAACTTTTTTATTTAAATAACGAAGAGTTCTTTCATATGGAAAGAGCTAGTACAATCACATATTTGAAAGGAGAAACAACAGGTTCTGAACTGGAGGGAAGGGAGGGTGAACCCACAATTCCATTTCCTATCCGAGGTATCAGTTTCTCCTATAATTACATATCAACAAGCTGCACAGTACACCGTTAGCCATCGTCTGCCCTTTCAAATACCTGGTCTACATGAAGAGACAAAGAGAGGATAGGCCAAAATGAAAGCACAAAGAAATGAAAACAAAAACGTAAGTTTCTCAAAAACGAACCACCCAAATCCTTTTTACTACACGAGGGATGAGGCCCCAAAGCTTAGGTACAGGTGCACTTTGCACAGTGGGTCCTCGGAATTGCCACTTGGAGACTGCAAGTGCTGTGACCATCCTGGAAGCCACCAAACTGGGTGGAAAAACAGTGAACTGTTTTTCAACACTTGAAGGTCACTCCCTAGACCCACTGGTTATTAATGAGTCTGTGCTCCCCGGAGTCTATCAGATGATGTCGAACATAAAATCAATACCAATAGCCAGTATAATAAAGCATTGTATTCATGTTTTCTGTGATTTGTGAAACATGTGATCCTTTAGTAAGAAGTAAGGGAAACCATTCAAAGAAGAAAGTGGACATTCAGAGAAGTACAAAAATATTTTGGATATCACTAGGCTGTTAACACCAAAATCAGGTCTACATCAGGTCAGAAAAGACAGAAAAGGTCAGAAAAAGACACTAAAAAAGTAACTTCCTAGCCAGGTGCTGGTAGCTTATAATCCTAGTGATGCAGGAGGCTGAGATCTGAGACTCGCAATTCAAAGCCAGCCAGCTCAGGAAAGTTGGTGAGACTCTTATCTCCAATTAACCACCAGAAAACTGGAAGTGGAGCCGTGGCTCAAAGTGATAGAGTGCTAGCCTTGAGCAAAAGAGGTCAGGACACGGCACCCAGGCCCTGAGTTCAAGCCCCACGACTGACAAAACAAAATAAAACAAAAAAAAAAAAAGAAAAAAGAAAGGAAAGAAAAGTAACTTCCTGATGGTACAAGTTTTCTCCACTAAGAACTGGGTAAGGCCCTGAAACAACTGATAGTAACAGTAGTCAATTGAAAAAGATTTGTTAGATAGTTAAAAAAAAAGTGGCAATGACTTCAGATTTACCAATTTCTTTGCAAAGGTTGGTGGCTAGGATTGTTGGCAGGGGGACAGAAGAAGGGACAGGATTCCAGCTGAAGCAATTCCTACAACATCTGTTAGTGCTGAGTCTGAGTCTGAGGCGAGCTTGGGTTACGGCTTTGTTCCATAAAACAAGGATGTGAACTCAGTATAAGGAAAAGACATTAGGATGTTCCGAGCAGGGCGAAGGATAGTAGAGGGTAAGTTGTGGGGAAGCAGAGCAGATGACCTGCTAGGCTTAGAGCCTCAGTTAACACTTCTTTTCTGCTTTCTTCTTGCTATTAATTTCTATTGTTAAAGATCCCTTCCAACGAATGGTTGCAGATTTGAAGCAGAATGAGAATGAAGCATGCTTTTCCACCAGATTGTTCTTCAACACTTATGGCTAAGACTTTCCTGGACTTCATCAGAGCTTTTCTGGTACACGAGAAGGTTTCCTTTTGCTATGGAAGGATTTACATGGAGCCAAATATTTCACAGCCGTATCTGCAATGTGCTTTAAAGCCTTTTCTGAAAGTGAAATTTATTTAAAGGAAAAGCTGTTTCCTACCAGTTGAAATAGCTTGGAGTGGGGTGACTCATGCCACTGAGCCCTGGGGGCCTTCCCACTGGAACTTGCCACAGAACAAACAGAGCAAGCCTAGAGATGAACATCTTCAGAATCAGGACCTAATTATTTCTAGTGATTTTTATTGATTCCTTTGGGAAAACAAAGCAGATGATTGATAGTAGAAACTAAAGCCTGGTGATGATGTGGTCTTTCACTGAAACACATACTTTGGTAGGAGGTAAATTGGTGGCTTTAGAGGAAAGTGGAGTTTAAGGCTTCCTTGTCCAAAAACTGGCCTCCAAATCATGGCCGGGCCTGTGTTGTTAGGTCTGCCAAGGATCCTTCCATCATGGACCATTCCTTGCCTTTGAACGCAGGCAGATCTATGCTCAGTTATTTTCTTTAGCTGTACGGAAATCAGTTAAGCAAATCATTTAATCTTTCTTTCAGTCTGGATTTCCTTCCTGGCTTGTAAAATAAAGGCGATGCCATCAAATCGCTATTGGAAACACTGGGGAAAAAAATCATTTCACAGTGACAAGTGCTTGGTGCACAGCAGTTAAGAATTGTCAATGACAACTTGAAATACGATCATCGTTATTTGCTGGTTATTTCCTTGAACCAATGAAATACAAGTTTCTTTCCAGAAGTCTGTGCTATCTGTGCTAATTGTGATTAGCCTGTTCTAGCTTACTCTAATAAATACTTGAGAAAATCAACTTACAAAGAGAAGAGCTTGATTTTGGCTAATCAGCTTTCAGTCCACGGTTGATTGCGTCTGTTGTTTTAGGCCGGTAGTAAGAAGTGAATGGTAGAGCAAAACTACTTGGGTCATGTCTTGAAAAAACAGTAAGGAAAGGGTAGGGGTCTCAGTGTCCCCTTTGAAGGAACTCCCAGCCTGAAGCCCTTCCAATAGGCCTGTCTCTGAAAGTTTCCATCACCTGCCAATAGCACGATGTAGGGACCAACCCTTGAACACATGGATCTGTGGGGAACATGTAGGACCAAACTACGGCAGTTCCCTGTATAGCTGTTATGAGCACGAAGTTTAGAATGCTTTCACATTCTAAAACTTTGTGGAGGAAGAAGGGGTAGTGTAGATGTGGAGGTGGAAGGGAAGGGATGGTAGAGGGAAAACAAAGGAGGAGGCAACAATGCTTGATAAGAAATGTACTCATTACCTTGCTCATGTAACTGTAACCCCTCTGTACAGTATTTTCATAATAAGTTTTTTATTATGAAAAACTTACTTTAAAAAGTTATCCTGATAATAAGCTTTGCAAAACAGATAGCCAGGAGACTTTATTTAGAAGTCAAACAATGAAGTTGAGAAACAAACAAAAAAAGATAGTGAAAAACTGCACCAAGAGTTCTACTTTGAGGGTTTATGGCCTTTAAATCTCTGAAAACAAATGCAAAAAAAAACCAATGATAACTTTGTTTGGTACATTTGGGTTGTGAGAAAGTCTGTAGCATTTGTTCCTCAGATTCTCAAAGTGGTCTGGTATTCTCCCTTACAGAGACAATTAAGAAGCACCATGGTCAAAGACCTTCTAGACTAGAAAACTATTTGGGGACAGTTCATGAATTCTCTGAGCCAAGCACTCACCAGGCTCACCAGGCCTGACTCTGCTCAGATTCTGAGGTTAGAGAAGATGAAGGTGCATTCAGAATATTGCTATGGAGCTGTTGATAGCTTCTGCTTTTATGCAGGCAACACAGTAGAACATGTTCAAGTTCAAGTTCAAGATATTGGTGTTGTAGTACAACTTGCCTTTGGCACCAAGTCACCAGGCACAGACTCATCACATACAGTTGTGGGGAATCTGGGACTTCACCTGCAATGTGAAGAATTATTGTGTTTCTCATGAAACATTTGTGAATATATACAAAATGTTATCTATAAAGTGTTCAAGGACTTCAAATGATAAATGCTCAAATGAAAGGAACTTATTATGAGTAGTAATATTAGAGAGAAGGAACAGACAGAAGGCTCTGACTTTTGATGGGAAATTGCTGGTTCACTGAATGAGCTTATTTCTTTCAGTTGTTTTTGAGCATGGTTTTATTCATCTATTCATCTGGAATATTTGTCAGAGTCAGTCCTAAACTGTGAAGTCTAATGACAAGAGCAGATCAGTCACATTAGGAATGATTGGCAATGTCATGTTGTTCTTTCTCTTTCATTTCTGGTTTTCCTCCATGAAAATGTATGACTTTAATTAAAAAGAAACTTTGTTTTTTTTTTCTTTTTCTCAAAAGGAGTCTCTTGCTGTGTGATTTATAAAAAATAATTCAGTCTATTGTAATAAATTCTTTAATTAATCAGGAATTTTACTCCCCCTATTATGTTATTTAAAAAAATTAGATTATACTCAAATTGTTTTGGCTTAAAAGGCACTTTTCTGGAATTAAAATGCATTCTTAGGAAGCCAGCTTGGGTGGAGGGGTTACAGAATTAGCCTTTTAGGAGATGTGGCTTACATGGTTGAATACTCTCTGTCCTCCCCACCCCCTTTTCTTTCCCCCCCCTGGTTCTTTCTTCCTTCCTTCCTTTCTTTCTTCCTTTCTTTCTTTCTTTCTTTCTTTCTTTCTTTCTTTCTTTCTTTCTTTCTTTCTTTCTTTCTTTCTTTCTTTCTTTCTTCTTTCTTTCCTTCCTTCCTTTCTCCCTCCCTTTCTCCCACTCTCCCTCCTTCCCTTCTCCTCTCTCTCCTTCCTTCCCTCCATCCCTCCCTCCTCGTCTCCTTCCCTTCTTCTGCTCCTTCTTCATCATTACTATTGGTAGTGCTGGGAACCAAATTCAGTACCTTGTGACCACCAGACAGCATTCTGGCATTGAGCTACATCCATAGCTCTATAATTGGCTAGCTTTAGAAAAGATTGAAAAATTCATTTGAGTTTCCTGAAAGAGCTTTCAAAGGAGAAAAATCTTACAAAATTTGTAAGATATACATGAAAATATACTTTCTGAAGAGTGGACTGTACTTTTTAGGTATATTAGTCTTATATTTTAAAAAAAACCAGGAAGTGGTACTGTGGCTCACGTGGTAGAGTGCTTGCCTTGAGCTGAAGAGCTCAGGGACAGCGCCCAGGCCCAGAGTTCAAGCTCTACAACTGACAAAAAAAATTTAAAAATAAACCATTAGTTAGATTAATTAACATTGACATATTGCTACATATGGACAAATATTTTCAGCTGCAAAAGTGATGAACTGTGGATTGTAAAGTCACATAGTAGAGATCAACAGCAGGAGCCAGGCCAAATGAAAAACCAATGAAGTGTTAATATATAATGAGCATTAGTAATGCAAGAATACAGACTTGAACTTTGAGATGAGACTCCAAGTTTGTTTGTTTGTTTTTTTTAATGACAGGGATAGGTGGCAAAATCAATAAGCTACTGGGAAAGAAATACAACAAAGGAAAATAAAACTTAAGAACTTATATGAACAAGAGGGAACAGCATGGGCTTCAGATTCAAAGTAAGCTCACAGGTCCTAGGAGGAATATTTTGAAAAATCACAGCTCTGATTTTGAATTAAAAGTTTGCGGTAATCAATGAGGAAAAATAAATGGTAATGAACTGATAGTGGGAATGAGCCTGCTGAGAATAGGCTCATAGTGGGAAAGAGCCTGCTGAGAATAGGCTCAGGGTTGTTTTTAGTTTTAAATCTTTCATCTTCCTTTGCTTAATCTATTATCTGCAGCTTCCCCCAGCACCTTGCCAACTACATCTCTTTAGCATTAAGCTCTTAACCAAGTACTGCTGGCTCCTTGAACCCATTCCCTAGACAAATCCCCTGACGTGGTGAGATGTATATTTCCTTTCAAAGTGTGGCCCATTCTGTTTCCTAAACAATTCAACAATGTGATTGGACATGCAAGGAGGGTGACAAGAGGCATTTGGATGAGATGATAGATTAATGTAGTCCCACTGAACAAGTTAGTAAAGATGGTATCTCCTCCAATCACTTCTTCAGACACAGCTGGGATTTAAAACCACCACAGGGTTCTTAGATGTGGTAAGCCGGAAACCAAACTTTATTGGTTCATGGTCAATTGAGGAGAAAAGGGCCTGATTGGAAGCTCAGGTTATTTCATCACCGTAGCCTCAGGGGATATCCTCTAGTCAAGTACCCAGAGTCCTCCAAGGTGCTCCAATCTCTATCACCTACATTGTGCTCCATTCTCTGTTCTTGGTGTCCAGCCTTGTTCTCATCTCCAATTCCTGAACCTTAGGAATAGGAGGACTGGACAATGGCTTTATAGCTGTCGTCAGTCCAGACTTAAGAAACGAGTATTTCCAATAAACCTCGTTTTCTGATAGCATTCTAGTTCTAGTTTTAATCTCTGAGCTCCTCTGTCCTCCACTAGCCCCCTATTTATGAATAATATTGCGCACTGTGCTTGATCTTTGTTGTCTCATTACGCTTAGCATCGTCTTTGCACATACATTGCTCCTGTCACTATTTGCCCTCTTGTAGTGACAGTGGCTTTTATTATGAATCCCAGGATCATTCTCTTTCCTTGCCTCAATCCTTTTTCAACTTTTTCTGAATATCTACTTGCTCTGGATATAAAGGATAGACTAAAATATAAGAAAAGAGAATATCTGCCTTTTTGAATCAGGTGCCTCTGGGAACCTTTACTGTTTGTCAGCTCTCTTGCTATAGAGTGACATTGTACTAGCCTGAACATGTGGCAGATGACATAGTTCCTCTGGGCGTGAAGAGTGGACTTAACTACTTGGAACACTTTGTGGCTACTCTGCTAGTTCTTCAATGACTTACAAAGTTTACTGTAACAACAACAAACAAACAAACCTGTAGTCTTGTAAGCAATAGTCTCGTGCATGGGTTGAATATTCTGCCAGAGCATTCTCTTGTCACTGTCAAGTTCAAAGTCTTCTTGGGACATGATGATCTAAGCTAGTACAATACGAGAATGGCCAGAAGGCCCCTTGTGTGAAAGTTCTTGCCTCACATAGCTCTGGTCAACAAGTTGACTTTCCAGGCACAGAACAGGCCTTGAGTTTTCCACTGAGCCTGAATAAATCAAGTGAGGAAATACATAGAGGCGTTGGTTTCCAGCACTTAATTTTTCCTGTGGCTTGCCTAACAGGCAAGGCAAGGGACTATTTCAAACTTGAGTTTTGCAGCACAGCAGGGTTGCTTGAATAAAAGTAATAGTTAAAAGCTGGCAGCTTAATTCAAGGGCAATCAATCTAACATCTCCAGGGACTGGTTTGGTGAAGTAGATCCAAAAGTAGGAATGAGGTTCATGGGTTAAGGTTTTGGTTTTCTTCCAGGTTTGCTATTAATGTGTTATGTGTTTGGGTCCATGCCTTAGCCTTATTTTCCTTGCTCTGTGGAAGATATCACGGCATCTGCTGAACTGCTGTAAAAATTTACCAGGACACCTGATCTATAAACTTCAGATTAATAAGTAGTAGCATGTGGTCACTCACACTGTTGTGCATCAGCCATCAGAAACAATGCACTTTTATTAAAACGGAATTATAGCTGGCTGTGGAGGTACACCCTAGTAACCAACAAGGAAGATGAGGCAGGAGGATCACACGTTCAAGATCAGCCTGGGCTATACCTTTAAAAAATGGAATTGTATTTGTTCTGTGTGTATATCTTTCATTGATGGAATTAGGTTTTGTTTTGTGCTATTTTAACCCATATGGTTTTCCTTTCAACTACTTCCTCAATTTAATTACTGGCTTGATATATTTCTTCTTTGATTATATCCCTGGTTTTTCCTTTTTTCCTTTTCAAGTATCTTTCTCATTAGTAAATGTTATTCCTCTGTCTTTATCATCCTAGAATTTTATTTTAGTCTTGGGATTTAGTGAACTTTCTTCTTCCATGTTTCATGAGCATTTTATTCACCATTTCTCAGAATTCCTAATTCCTTCACATGATTCAGCCATTTTTATACTTCTTTAAACTTTTAAACTTTTGGTTAAATAAATATATACTCCAGAACACATAAAAATTCCTTGAATTGGATAAAAAGGGACTTTTCAGAAATGAATACAATTCTTATAAACATGTTTATGTACCGTGTTAAAGCCAAAATAGATGATATGTTTAACATTACACATTGTACAAATTCTAAATTTAAAATTTAAAAGGTTGAGTAAATACACACTCAGAAAGGCCTGCAATTCTTATAAACATTTCCTATCTACCTGTCAAGTGTCAGTGTCAACATTTATAAGTTAACAGATGACATGCCTTAACACAATTACTACATCCTTGTCTGTTTATTCTAGAGTGATCATGTGAAAGTAATATCCCACTGAATCTTGGAAAAACAAACGAATTTTACATAGAGAACACACAGAAAATAGAGATTTTTCAGCAATGCATCTGTCCGGAAGTCTTAGAGGCCTGATCTATTTGCAAGTAGAACAACTTTTTACCTCTCCTGGCCAGTCTTGTGCTTTAGCGATAGCAATGTTAGAAAAAGTAATTTGATTTAGTAAAAATATTTCTTGTACACTGCCCATGAATCGAGTGAGTCTTTGTATCCACTGCAAAAAGTCATAAGAAATGTCAGTACTAACAGGCTTGGCATGGCCGTTTACCAAGTGACAGCTGATGATATACTGGGCCTTACTGAGAAAGGGGTAATGGTAGCATTCCTTCACATTGTCTCAGGGGGCGCAGATGCCCTTCTCCTACCTGCTTCCCATTGCTTCTCTGCCTTGTCTCCCTTTGTCACATAGTTCTGCTGTGATTTTTGTCTGGCTTTGGTAGACTGATTATACCAATGGCTCCAGTTGATGGCCTCCTTACACTCTTGTGCAGTGTGATTTTTGTGGCTTCTCCAATCAAGAGTTTGAATCCCCAGTTCTTCTATCTGGCTAGTCTGTGAGGTTTTCTCTAACTGATAAGAGTACAGTGGAAGTAATGGTAGGTTGGTGTTAAGCCTGGGCCCTAAGGTAGATCCTTCTTATCTTTTGGAACCTAACCTCCACCATGAGAACAAGCCTGGGGTTGCCTGAGAAAGCATGAGAGAGCATACAAAGCAGAACTAGTCATCTCAGCTGAGGCTAACAAGACCAGTCAGCTCCCAGCCATCCAGACTAATTACCCCAGGGATGTGAGTAGACTGGTCAAGATCAGTTAAGCTCAGCTAACACCAGAACTATCCTCCTGTTATGTGAGCTAAATATATGTTTTTATTTTCTGCCATTCTGTTTTGTGGTTGTCATGCAGCATTGTAATGGAAACAGATAACTGATTCACTGACTTATTTCTTCAAAGTGAAATAGCTTTCGTGTTTACTCTTGATATAAAAGTTAACATGGCTAATATAAAATGTTTAAAACAGTACAGAAAAAGTACAAAGGAGAAAGTAAAAGTCATTCCAGATTTTACACACAGAGATGGCCAACCTACTGAACACATGCACACACACATAATTTTGACATAGATTTAGTCATACTATCCATGCCTCTGCATTCTTCCTTTTCAATCAATAATGTGTCACAAACATTCTTCTGTGTTAAAGAAAATCAGTCAGTCCTATTAATTTTAATACCGAACGCTTTTGTGAGTGTCTTTGTGGCTGGCTGTACCTTTCTAACTATTTCTTCAGGATCATTGAAACCAGCTGGGTATGCTGAAGATGAGATATATCCAAGCATTTTATAGTGCTAAACTGCCTTCCACAAAGCTATTTTTGTTATATGACCTATAACCAAAGACACTGGTGCTTGTGGAGACAAGCCTTCGGTTATAAATGGCAAACGTTGTAGAGAAGAGAAAAATTAGTGAGTTGCGGGGTTGGGAAGGTGGCTCAGTGGTAGAGCACTTGCCTTGCATGCCTGAAGCCTTGGGTTCAATTCCTCAGCACCATATAAGCAAAAAGAAAAAAGCTGGAAGTGGCGCTGTGGCTCAAGTGGTAGAGCGCTAGCCTTGAGCTGAAGAGCTGAGGGACAGCGCCCAGGCCCAGAGTTCAAGCCCCACGACCGGACACCCCCCCCCGCCGGAAAAAAATAGTGAGTTGCCATTACTAGTAAAGCACATGAGCAGAGGAGGCATGGCCAAAGATGTTCAGCGTGACATTGTTTATATTTTATATTTGGAGAGGAAAAAAAGCCCCTTTAAGGTAGTTTTAATGAAGAAAGAGAAGAGGATTGTGTAATAGTGAGAAAATAGTCTTTGAAGCTAGAGAGACTGATTCCTGGTGCTATCACTTCTTGGCTAAGTGATTTCAGTGAAGTTAATTCACCTCTCTTTCTTCACCTGTAAAATGAGGATAGTAGCAGTGGTCACATCCCTGGTTGTTGTGAGAATTCAACAGTAGGTCCATTAAATACGGAGCAGAGTGCCTACTAAGTAATAGGCTCTAAAGTGTGTGTAGTAATAATCAATGGTGACAGTTAAAAGGCTGACCTAATTCCTTGCAGGGAATGCTTTGGGAATTGAAGTACTTTCATACAGTGTTGCAGCAGGTAGATTCAGAATTTACAGCAGATATGAGAGACTGCAATTTTTGAATAAATGTCAGAAAATATCTTCTAACACTTAGAACATGTAGAGCTCTGAAATGATAGAGCAGACAGCTTCCGGACTCTGGATGTTTCCAGGCAGTCAGGAAGACCATCTGGCAGAGATATTGCCAGGAAGATTCCTGCTAGAGAAGAAGTTGATAGAAGGAAGTTTTAAGATCTCCCCTAGATCTGATAGTATGATTATGTTTCATATATTTAAAATATTTAATTGCATCTTTCTTTAGAACCACTTCTGTAACAATGCAAACCATGCAGAAATCAAACTATGATGTACACCTTTCCTTCTGGAACAACTAATGCCAACAACCTAGTTCCTGTTCTCTTTCTGGACTTCCCTTTATATTCATGAAAGCTTAGGCAAACATTCATCTATACCACTGCCTTTCTTCCTCCATCGTGTTTTTTATTTTTTAATTTTCTGTGATCATAAGATCACAGATGCTACTCAACAACTGATCGTTTTCACTTCATAGATCATAAAAATGGTTGACTTTCAGTTTCATGTCAAAGACTAAGTGTGCCTCAAATACTAAAATGATTTGAACATCACCTTGTTCAAGTATTAAACATTACAAGGTTACTTAATTAAAATAGTGGATGTCAGCACAAAAATTAAATCATCATTGAGAGTCCAGGAAGAACTCCAAGTTTAAAAGGGAAGCTGGCATTTTAAATTGGTAAGAAAATAGTTCCCTTCTTTGCCATTGTGGCAGATGTTGGCCGTGAATCACATATGAGGGAAAATAAAAATAAATTAAAAATTTTTGAGTTAAAACATTGGAAGCTAACCTAAGATACTCTCTGTATAACCTTGAGTGAACTTCTAAATAAGAAAGAACTGCACATGCCAAAAAGATAGACAAATGTGATTATATAGAAAATACTTCTGCTTAGACAAACATACAAGAAACAAAATGATGAAAACAAATTAGGAAAAAAATATTTGTAATACTTGTGACAGCAAATGGGTTCATATATATCTATACATGCATAAATATGTATATATATAAACTCATAAAGAAAAATCATTTAACCTACTTTTTAATTTTTTTGTTAAGATGTTGTACAGAGGGGTTACAGTTATATGAGTAAGGCAATGAGTACATTACTTGTTGATCATTGTTACTCCTTCCCATAACCTACTTTTTTTTTCCAGTCATGGAGCCTGAACTCTGGGCCTGGGCACTGTGGCTCAAGTGGTAGAGCTAGCCTTTAGCTGAAGAGCTAAAGCTTTTTCTGCTTATGTGGTGCTGAGGAATCAAACCCAGGGCCTCATGCATGCAAGGCAAGTACACTACCACTGAACCACCTTCCCAGGCCCCCATAACATACTTTTAAGCTGGAATGTGGTGAATCAACAGAAATCAGATGGACAGTGATCACATGGAAGATGTAAGCATTACCAGTTAGGAGGTAAATAGCAATTAAAGCCATAAACTGTCATTTTGTGCATTTTATTGGCAAAGATTTATAATATCTTGAAGCAAAAAGAATGGTGGGAAATAGTGTTCATTAATTGCTCTTGGAAATATGAAATGTCTTCTTTTGGGATAGTTATCTGGCAGGCTAAAATAAAGATTTATTGTGTTCTTGAACAATCAGTTCTGCCTTCAAGGATCTCATCTACAGAAATGAATTCATTAGGGTATAAATAAATAAATATATATATATATATATATATATGGTAGAAAACATCAGCTTTTATAATTAGGGTTTATGTTGAATAATTAGCATATTCGTACTGTAGAATATTATGGAGCTACACTCACAGAGAAAGAGAAAGAAAGAGACACACACAGAGAAAGAGAGAGAGAAAGGGGGGCTCACATCTATAATCCCAGCGACTTAGGAAAAGAGATAAGAAAATTGAGATTTGAAACTATCCCTCAAAACGAAGTTAGTGAGGTTGTATCTCCAAAACAAGCCAGGAGTTCTTGGTGCATGTGTGTAATCCCAGCTACCCGGGAGGCTGAGACAGGAGGATGGTAGTCCTTGGGCAAAAGTAAGACCATCTCTGAAGAACAAATTAAAGAGCACAAAAGGATGAGAGTGTGACTTAAGTGTTAGAGTGCTTGTGTGAGGTCACTAGTTCAAACCTCAGTCTTACCAAAGAAATAAAGATATTCCAATAAATAAAATAAAAAGATGATATGGATTAGGTTAAGGTAATCTTAATTTACTTGATTAAGAGAAACATTTTAAAGTGGCACACAATATGGAAAATTCCAGAAAAGAGTATTTGGGGGGAAAAAAACCCCAAAGACACAAAAACAACCCAGCCCTAGTATATTTTGGTCAGGTTTCCAGTTCTCTTTGTTGTATGTGCTATGAAATTTACTTATGGTTATATTTGTCCATATTTATATCTAAACTCTGAAAGTTAGAATTAAATGGTTACCATTTCCCCCCAATTAATATGTACTACCATACTAACAGCTGAAAAAATAGTGTCTCGAGGCTATAGCACAGTTGGATTTTGTTCCTAGAAATCAAGGTTATTTACTATTTTCTGTCATTAAAATAGTGTGCTAGGCCTTTCACACACTGCCGATGGAAAAACGAGAATGGTGCTGGTGCTCTGGAGAAGAATCTGGCAGCTTCTATTAAAAAAATGAAATATGAACTACTAGCATAGAGCCCAGCAACTGAACTTGGGCATTCCTCCCATAGAAATAAAAACTCCTCCTCACATAAAAACCTGTTCATGAATATTCATAGCAGCTTCATGTGTAGCAGCTCCAGACTGGAGGCTACTTAAGGTGTCCTTCAAGAGTCAGAGGCAATACAGACAATTCTCTCTGGATGGCATGGGTGGGCATGTCCCCACAATCACGAAAGACACTCCTGAGGCACATGGGCATGTGAAGGAATCTCCAGGCAATGAAGTTGAGTATGAGAAACAAGTCACAAGGGTTGTGTCTTGTAAGATTACATCAAATAACCTTCTCCTCCTTCTCCCTCTCTTCCTCCTCCTCTTTCTCCTTCTTTTCTTCCTCTACTTCTTTCTCTTCCTATTCCTTCTTGTCCTTCCTCTTTTCTTTATCTATAATACTGGAGTTGGAACCCAGGGCTTCACGCTCAAATACCTTACCATTTGAGTCACACTTTTTGTCATTTTTGTTTTAGTTATTGTTCAACTAGAGTCTCATGCTTTATCATAGTCTGGCCCTTGACCAGGAACCAAATAATAGGGATTACATTTATGTACCATCTTTCCTGGCTATTTTTTCTTTTTCTTTTTGAGATAGGGTCTCATTATGATTTTTGCCTGAGTTGGCCCTAGGCCAACTCTACCTTCTGAGGGACTGGGATTACAGGTGTGCTCCACCATGCTCAGCCCCCACGATAATGTTGTAGAACCACTAATAGGTCAATGATTGCCATGGATTAAGGAGAGGGGTGAAGCCAAGAAGGGAGTATGGCTACAAAAGGTGTCATTGCTGATAGGTCCTTGTGATGATTGAAATAATTGTCTTCTTGTCTTCTTAATTTTGTCAGTGTCAATATTCTGATTGTAATATTACACAATACTTTGTTTTTATTAGAGAAAAGCTGGCAAAGAGTCCACAGGACTACTCTAGATTTATTTCACACAATGTTTCCATGTCTACAATTATCTGAAGATAAGCATTTAAGGTAAAAGAAAAATATTAATGCAATCAATATTCTTATATATTGCTTTGTGTGTGTGTGTGTGTGTGTGTGTGTGTGTGTGTGCAGATCTTGGGGCTTGAACTCAGGACCTTAGGCACTGTCCCTAAACTTTTTGCTCAAGCCTCTACCACAGCTCCACTTGTGGCTCTTTTGGTGGTTAATTGGAGTTAAGAGTCTCATGGACTTTCCTGCCTGGGCTGGCTTTGAACTACAATTCAGATTTCAGCCTCCTGAGTAGCTAGGATTACAGGCGTGAACCACTGCTTTTTAGATAGGTCTGTAGATATTCTGTATGAACTGATATGCTCAAGGTAATGTGGATAGTAGCTTCAGCTTTTCTTTAATAAAAAAAATCATATTCTAGTTCTTTTGTGGAAGCATTTCACCTCTAAGAAACTTCCCAGAAGGCTTTGGCAACTGGCCTATTCCTTCTTCATCTATACAATGAGGAAATTGGTGGCATGGCTGAGACATGCTAGGTTTGTTTAATGACAAACCCATTGTACTAACCACTGCACTGTCTTGGGCTTTTATTTGTTCAACTATTACTTAGTTGTTGGGTATGCAATCTAGAGATTAAATTACTATTATCTAAACATAGGTAAAAGAATTACTATCTAAATAAGGCTGAAGTCTCAGAAGACCCCCACCCCAAGAGGTTTTTTTGTTGTTGTTGTTTCGTTTCTTTCTTTTTTTCCCCCTCCATTTCTTGCCTTTAAAGAAAGCAATGATGGCTATCAGCTGGATGGGTACATGGAAGATTTCGGCCTGGTTTTTAAATATTGTCTCTGTAACACTTTTAGTCACATTCTTAACTCATTTGGAGGCCAACTTGAATGTGAAAATATGGGAAGGGCACATTATCCACACAGCCCTATGAGTGCTTGCTCCATTTGTGGGAAGCAGCTCATCATTCCTCTTATAAATGTGCCTGGTCTCATCCTTCAGTTGTCCCAAGTAGGGAGTTAATCGTTTTTATTAAGTGTTTCCCAGTGAGTCCAGTTTTAACCAAGTGTCTCTTTGGTTGTGTGAGTTTTCAGATTTCATTTTAATGTCCTGAGTTGAGTCATCCAGAAGCATGACATCTTCATGGTGGTCCTTTATTTATATAGGGCTACATTTCTCTCACAACTACTTAATTTGATCTATTTGTGTAATTTCCTAGAGTATAGCTGATAACATTTAAAGTTGGCAGTTTTTCTGATAGGGAAAAAAAATTAGACAGCCATTTTTGTGTGTGAATCTTTCAGGAATTGGAGTTTTACATGATTTTTAAACCAAAACCTAATTGTCATTCATTCAATTTAAACAAATAGTTAAATAGTCTCTTATTAGGTAATCACAATTGGGTTAAAATTCTGAATCATTGTTAGAATTGTGGCTTTCTCAGTGCTAAGAGAATCGGTCAATTTGAATAACATACTTGTCATTCATTCCATTGACTTAATTTTGTTACAATATGCATATCTTTTTTCTATTTTGCTGATTATTCCAAAGTGATGTTTACCTTTCCCTAAACAGAGCCCTAAGTTTTCCCATTTCTTAGTCTGAGAAAAAATGTGTCTTGCCCTCCTTTCTGTTGCTCGTCTCTGAAATAGTCTTTCCTGTTTGGAAGAGGGTGACCAAATAATAAAGATAAGACATGACTGATTTATAAAACAGAATGATAATATATCCTGTAATTCCCCAAACCTCTGTAACTTCTATGGCAAATGTTTTGGAGGGGGGACTACCACTACGTACTGAGCCTACATCTTCATTGAGCTGTCCAGAAAAACACCTCACTCCTTTTACAAGTCTGGAAGTTCTCCATGTCTTTCTCAGGGCCAATGTTAAGAAGGATTGTAAATGGCCAAGAAAAAAAAATAATTTAGATATAATGAACGTCATATGACAGAGGTGATTGAGTTCTTGGCAGTGAAGAGCAATTGGCTCTTAATTGCGGAGTCCAATTGTTTATAGCATGAACATGTGTAGAATTTATGTGTTTGGATGTTCTACTCCACATTGAATGTTAAGTGGTATTCGCCTGCATGCCTGTTCACATAGAGTCTATGCCTTCCAATCAGGCTTCTTATTGGGCAAAGTAGATGACAGTGAAACTTTTCCCATGTGGAAGATTCTTCTACTTAAAGGGGGTCTTGGAGTGAGAATGCTCACATGGTGGCTCTCATAACCTTAGTATTCTTTTTATACTCTCATATATAATGTGTGACTCTCCATGGTGGCTCTCTTTTCACTTCAGGGATTGTGTGTGTGTGTGTGTGTGTGTGTGTGTGTGTGTGTGTACACTTGTACTGGGGGGTTGAACTCAGCTCATTTGACTTTTTCTGCTCAGGGTTGGCACTCTACTACTTGAACCATACCTCCACTTTTGGCTTATTAATTGGGCATAACAGTCTCACAAACTCTGCTTTGAATGGAGATCCTGAGATCTCAGCCTCCTGAGTAGTTAGGATTATAGGGATGAGCCACTAATGCCCAGCTCAGGGATGATGAGTGGTGGAACAGAGCTTCCTGGGAACATGAGCAGAATTTTTGAAAATGACTCCCAGGAGATGGTATGTTCCCATCTGTCCTGTCATGTCATCTCATGTCCCACGTCTGTGGAGAATAACTCATGTGTGAACCTAGCAAGGAATATAGGAAAATAATACCTTATACTCTATGCTCCAAACAGGAAAACTTTCAAATAAATGGACTCTTTGCTTGGAAACTTATGAATTACCATGACTGTGAAAGTAAAAATTATGTAATGGACCAAAATACTCAAGAAAAATAATTTAATGTCAGAGACTTGGTCCAAACAAAGGTGTTAGAACCTTGTAGTTCTATGAGAAGTTCTGTTTTAAAAAAAAGAAGTTCTGTTAAACATTCAAGGAACAAACTATCCCTGTGCTATGTTCTAGTAGCGTCCCGTACTATCCCATTTTTTTAAACCAATGCCTGTGCATGCTATTATGTGTACAAATGGGAAAAAAAGGAAATAAATACCTCAGAATGGTAAAGGCATTGAAGTTTGGAGTTCTTTATTTTTTTCTTCGTACTTTATTTTTATAAATTCTCTGTATTAAACATAGAATATTTCTGTGCATTGATGCTTAAAGTTTTAGAATACAAATCAATGCATTGCCTGCTCTTGAAGGATAGAAAAGAAATGCAAATAGATTGACAGATTGAGTGTAGCACCAAATGCCCATCCAGTGACACATGTTACCTTATGTTAGAGAGGTCTCCAAGGATTTCCTGTTGTCACTGTTGTTGTCAGGACTTGAGGATTCCCCTAAGCCCCTAGCCTTGAGCCGTGGCTGCACATTAGAATCACCTGGGCTTTAACGTATGTATTTAAAACTCTCAAAGGTGATTCTACCCTATGGCCAGGTTCAGAGCCTTTGGGAGAGGCTCCCTGAATCTCATTTAGAACGTTCTGGCATTTGGATTCATTTTAAGCAGCAAGTTGGGGGTCCCTCTGGAAGGCTAGCCTATTCTGGTTTTTGGCTCTTTGAATGGAGGAGCAGAGTCTGCCTGTCATTACTGCATTAGCCAGGTATCCTGTCTGAGTACTGGTCCGGCACTGAGATGTGATTTGGGATAAATAGCTCTCTGGTGGGAAATCCTTCAATAGGAAGCTATTGTTTATATGAACTCTTCTGTTCCACCCTTCTTGGAGAGGAAGAGGTTTAGTTTGGTTCTTGGTGATGTACAGTTCCAGGAATTTCCATGACACCTGGCCTGACTGTCAATCCTATTTCTTATCACTCAATAAAATGATTGATTAGGAAAATAAGTTTCAAAGTGCCGGATCGACCTAAAATACAGCTCTTGAAAATCATAAATGTCCTAAATCGTGTTGAAGAGCAGCAGAGGTAAGGGAAACCCATCTCTCCTTAGGACTTCTGGCTGGAAGCTGGGTCCTGTGGTCTGTGCTGGGCTCGAGAATGAGGTTGTGCAAATAGTAGTGAGCTAAGAGGGAAGGGCTTGGATAGAGGCTTCAATGCCCAGCTCTGGGCATTTGGCTCATCCATGCTGGGTCCATTTAGTTATTATCACAAATAGGAAGCCTGGTTTCTTGGCAGTGGACAAGAAAGAAAAACCAGCAAGTAGAAGGAATAGGGCACCAAATACTGCTTGACCAAGCAGCCTTTAGTTTTTCCATGGGACCTGAAAAGCTATGGGTAGTAAGCACAAATGATCAGAAAAACAGGAACAGAAACTTTTCTGCCATTTCTCAAACATCCCCTCTTATGTCTCTGAAGTTTCAGGTGATTTATCTTCAAAGATCTGCAGCTCTCTGGAGCAGTTGGAAGATTGTTGTTGTACCTGTCTAGCTGCAGGAACATTTAAAGCTTTTATAAAAATCCAATCTCCCTTCCTTCTTGCCCTCATCATCCAGTGAACCACAAAGATTTTTGTAGATACAACTATTTTCCATCAAGCTCGTGAATAACACTACTTGGCAGAAAAAAAAATCTCGAACAAAGACCCAGATGGTGAAGTTCTGTAGTGACTTTACATACAATGTTCCTTAATTACTGGCAAGCCTGAAAGGCGTGTGTTCCCACATGTGTCAACACTTTCTTAATACACTGTAATTCATCATGTTCACATGGCAGAAACAAGGTATTCTCCATCCATGCACTCTTCCTTCTCCAAGTGTTGGTTTTGAACTGTGGATCCCATTTGAGTATCTTCATCTGGTGAACAAAGAACAGATGATAGCATTGAAAGGGTGAGGTCCCCAAAGCCATCACAGTCGTCCATCACAGGGCACTTTAGTCTGAGCTCCAGAACATTCTCTGTCTGAGAAGCCTTGCTTCATTGTCAAAAGATATTCGCTTAATAACGGCAGTAAATCTTGAAAGACAGTCTAAATTCAGGCAGAAAACTTGGCGAAGAGAGACGCCTATCATTTACCCCTTGTGACAATTTTATTCAGTGAATTCATTTTCATGCTAGTCATGTGATTAAATTAGGATGGGGATTTATTTCTTTTTAATTAAAAAATAAAGAATGCCTTTGGGATGGGGGAAGGAGGGTGGGAAGAGAAAATAACCAATACCACGTTTCGATTGGAAAGAGAAGGTTTTGAAAATGCCAGGTTACGATTTCTGGATCATCTTTTAACCCTATGGCTCTTTGGAGTGAATTTAGGAGTGGGCTCGGAGCCTGATTTTAGATGGTTTGGGAAAGAAGTAGTGAATCTGAGCCCTGTCTCAGAGGAAAACGGGCATTACAGCTGAAAGCAACTTTATTTCTTCTAGCTATTCAAATTACTTATTTCACTTTTGCCTCGCAGTTTTATAGCTGAGAGAAGACAAACTTATCTACCCAGAGTGTCAGGTTGCATGAGATATTCTTCAAATGATCTCTTGGGCAATGCATGCATTTAAGAAAGTTCAGAGAGTCTGGGGTGGGAAACGGAGAAACTTTCTTCCTGATACTATTGAGGCTCTGATGAAAGTTCTTCTCTTGGTGCTTATTTTGCTGTCCATATACCTATGTTTGATGGCTGTTACTTGCCCTTAATTGTTGAAATACAGACAGCTGTTAATGGCGGCCTTCTTGGTCAACAAAGAGATAATTTTTACCTTGATCTGTTGCCCGCCATATGTTTCAAAATCGGAACAAGTTACACATGGTAGAACTATATGCCCAGTGCTTATATTCCAATCCTTAGTATATATTTTAACAGTCATAAGCATGCACAGTACAAACATATAAAGAGTGGCAAACATATAAAGTACAAACATATAAAGAGTGGCAAACATATAAAGAGTAGCAAAGTTTATCTCTCTCCCTATTTGTTCATATTTGTTACACATGAGGAACACTAAAGCATATAAAGAATGAACAGGGCGTGGGTGGCTTGCACCTGTGACTCTAGCAACTCTGGACGATGAGCTCTGAAGATCACTGTTCAAAGCTAGTCTAGGCAAAAAATGTCTAGAGGACTCTGATTTCCTATTAGCCACCAAAAAACTGGAAGCAGATGTGTGGCTCAAGCGGTAAGTGGCAGCTTTGAGTGAAAAAGCCAAATGAGAGGGAAATGACCTGTGTTCAAGACCTAGTATCAGTACACACACACACACACACACACACACACACACTCCACACACACACACATGGCATATAAGGGAATGTGCATTTCTGTCTTCTAGAGACTTGTAATCTGATGAAATAGCATATGGTTAAGGGTCAATAGGAGAAGTACTGCTAGTAAGCATCACACAGCAAGGGACATGAAAGTGGTCAGAATGTCTCTGGATGGGACCGGTCTATTTTCTGATAAGAGAGCTTACTAGAGCAAAAAGAGAATTTCAGAAAGAGACAAAAGTTGCTTACCAACCAGCCTTTTCTGAGGACACAGTGTAAATATCTCCAACAGAAATGTTCTCCATTTCTAGCAAGACACAGTATTAAACCACACTCCAATGACACTGTATTAAACTACACTCCGATGACTTGATGAGATGATAAAGACAGTTTTTTTTCTTTGTGTTTCCTTTGTAATTCACATAACCAACATCCTATCGGGTTCCAGGTTCTAAGTCTCAAGGGGATCTTTGCTTCTTGCATTCCCTGTCACCTAAATCCTGTTGAGCTCTTATTCTTCCTCCCAATTCTCCCTCCTCCCTGATTTCAGACTGATAATATCTCTACTAGGTTCTTGGCCTTCAGCCTCTACCAGGTCCATAGGATTTTTATTTTTTAAAGTGCATTTCTTGCCTTTTTCTGCTCAAAAACTTCAGTAGTTTTTATTATTTATAGAAAAAGGTCCTAGCTGGGTGGTGGTATCTCATGCTTGTAATCCTAGCTATTCAAAAGACAAATATCTAGGGGCTGGGAAGGTGGCTCAGTGGTAGAGCACTTGCCTTGCATGCCTGAGGCCTTGGGTTCAATTCCTCAGCACCACATAAGCAAAAAGAAAAAAAAAAGACAAATATCTAAAGGATTGTGGTTAAAAGACAATCTGGCCAGAGAAGTCGCACACATTCTATCTTTAATTAACTAGCAAAAAGTGAAGCTGGAGGCATGGCTCAAATGGTAGAGCACCAACCATGAGCAACCAAGACAGGTGAATATAAGGCCCTGAGTTCAAACAAACAAGCCAACAACAACAAAAAGAAAAGAGCAAAACAAAAGATCTTGTATGCAAAGATGTCTTTTTTTCAGAATGATTCATACTTTGTAATTCAGTTAAGCAAAACTCCCCCATCCTTTTTTCCATCCTTGACTATTCTTTCTCCTTTGAATTCAGTGCTATACCCAGTGCTTGAACCATGACAATTGAATAAGTGTCTTTGAGTTTGAACCTGAACATGAACTTATTGGAGGTTTTTTTTTCTTTTTTTTTGGGGGGGGTGTCCGGTCGTGGGGCCTGAACTCGGCCTGGGCACTGTCCCTTAGCTCTTCAGCTCAAGGCTAGCACTCTACCACTTGAGCCACAGCGCCACTTCCAGATTTTTTCTTTTTGCTTATGTGGTGCTGAGGAATCGAACCAGGGCCTCAGGCATGCAAAGCAAGCACTCTACCACTGAGCCACCTTCCCAGCCGCCTTATTGGAAGTTTTTATGAGTTGGTTAACAAAATATTAACAGGAGTTAAAGACAAGCTGCTCAGAGGTATTCATCTGTAAGACCAACATTCAATTTCTTTCATTTCCATTAAATTGCTGGTCCTGTTGCTTACTGGAAAAATTAGAAAACTGTTACATCATTTCTCTCCTAACAATATCAGATTCTGATAGCCAGAAATCTAGATGGAAGATTACAGACCGCAGAGAATCAAAAGGAAGAAGATCAATACACTAGAGAAACATCATGTCACTATTTTATGCATTAATCAAGTAAATATCTACATACCATGGTTTCATATAATGAAAGTTCATTGCTAAGCAAAAGCCAGTGCAGGTCAGATGATCTTCACGAACAATTCTCCAGCTACAGGCTCTGAGATCCATACTTCCTCCGTGGCATGATCTTACAGTGCCAACATGTGAATGAGTAGGTCCAGGGCCTCTTATTTCATATAACACTTTCATTAGTATTCTACTTGAGAAAGTAGTGGCATAGCCCTGTCTTACTCATAAGGCACCTGGGAATTCAGAGGGAAATGTAGGGTATGGTTGCTACCATTCTCTGTATCTCAGAAAACAGTGGAGTATGATGATGAAGTCCCAAGTACTAACACAGAAGATGATGGCTTAATTCTTGTTAGCCACTGGCTTTTGGCAGGTGCTAACTCTCTGGGGCCTCCACCTTTATACGTATCAAGTATACTTTATTATAATAGTAAAGGGAGAGTTTACATCTTTTTGTTGTTGTTGTTGTTAGTAGTGGGGCTTGAACTCTGGGCCTGGGCACTGTCCCTGCGCTATTCAAGCACAAGTACTAGCTCAAGGCTAGCACTCTATCATTTGAGCCACAACACCATTTCCAGAGTTTACCATCTTTGTAAAGCAATTGGAAGTGTCTGCAGTGTTATGTAAAGTATTGATGTTTATACTAACAGAGAAAATTAAGATAAGAGACAAGGGGAACCAGAACTTGGAACAAAGTTCTTAGAAATAAAGCTTAAAATGAACAAGATAAAAATTCCTTTTAGTTCTCATAAGCTTTGGTGAAACCGTCCCAAACAGAAGTATGAGAATGGCTCAAGCTATAGAATGCCTGGTGAGAAAGTGCAAGTCTCTAAGTTCAAACCCTAGTCCTGCCCCAAACCAAACTACCCCTAAACAAAAAAAAATTCATAGTGCCTAAGTGATAATATCAGATCATTTTCTTCAAGAGTTTGGATCAAGAAGAAACAGTTAGTTTATTATTATTATTCTTATAAGGGAGTCTTTCTAAAAATGATGCTCAGATCAAATTTTAAACTATGGCCTGGGTAGAAGAGAATCCACTTGACAGGACCAGTCTTTTCATAATCAGGCAGTAGAATGAAGAAGAGGGGAACTTGGAGGCTCCCAGTAGAAGATGGTAAAGGCATTTGTTCATGAGGAAAGCTACACCTGTGGTGTCCAGAGGAGCTATCAGCAATGGAGTCCGTTGGTGGCATTCAGAGGAGTGGCTATGGAATTAGGCTGCAGGACTCCAGGCCTGAGCTCTTTCCCAGCCGCGTAACCTTCATCCTCTGTGCCTCAACCTCACAAGCTGTAAAATGGACATAATAATTGCACCCAGTTTCCTGTGAAGATTAGAAGGCATTGGTACATTTAAAACACTACAAAAATGCCAGCTCTACTGTAAGTGCTCACTACTGTGAACGATGGATATCTGAGGGTGTTCAGACAATATGTTGGGGTGAGAAGGAGCCATCGGTGCCAGCAGAACTTCACAAACATAGCCAGGTATATTAAGTGTGGAGCCAAGTATCCAAGAAGAGGCTAGAATCCCTGCTATGAGTTGTCATGGAGGTTCAGGGGAAATCCTGTGAACTAGTCCATGCAAAGTGTTCTTATGCTTGTAAATGTGAAGGAAGTACCCATCTTCACTTTCCCTTAGTGACTGGGTTAAGAAGCTAGATAGGCCGATAGATTGTTCTTTGTGATGGTTCTTTTGTGATTAAAAAAGGGGGGCCCTGAATTCAGTCAGCACAAGTCTTCAATTACCAAGTCAGGTGCTCCTTGGGTTCCCAAGTCAGGTGCAGGATAGAAGCAGCCACCTGGCTAATTTGGGCCCAAATGCCACAGGAAAATGAGGGGAAGGAAGTTTTTGAATTTCAATTACCTGGAAAATTACTGTAATTCCTAACATCTTTTTTTTTCATGTTACAAATCTTATTAACTTCTTGCTAGTCTGGAAAGCAAGTTTGTGGATAAGAATTTATGCCTTAATAAAGTTGAAAGTATTTGGAGATTTCTTGGCATTATTTTTAATGTCTTTCCCCAGCCACAGATGCCTGGGCATATTCAGATAAGGGGGCCTCTATTTTTAGTTTTGTTTGTTCTTAGCCAGGAGCAGGAAACTTAGATTGCCTTGATGTTAGGGAGGGAAGTATAGTGTGATGCACAAAATTGTAAAGCACATAGAGGTTGGGGCATTGTATGCATTTAAAAAAAATTGTCAGCTATACCTCATGACTCATGCCTATCATTTCAGTTACCTCAGAGGTGGAGATAGAAGAATCATGGTTGTGATCAGCTCAGGCAAAAATGTTGGTTAGAGTTCATCTCAAAAACAAGATGGGCATGAAGGTACAAATTCCTAACCCAGAAACTAGGGAGGCCGAGGTAGGAGAATCATGGTCTGAGACCTAATGCAGGCTAAATGCATGAGACCTGAACTTAAAAGGACAACTAGTATAAAACAAGGATAGCACATAACTCAAGTGGTAGATTCTTTACCTAGCAAGGACAAGGCCCTGAATTTAAATCCCAGAACTACAAAACAAAAACTTTTGAATAAATATAAACATATATCTTAAAAGTAAATGACAATATTCATTTTCTTAATATAAACCACTTAAAGATTGTAAAAAATACATTGGTTATAGAAAATATGTAGTGATCCTTCCTTCCTTCCCTCCTTCTTCCCTTCCTACCCCTTCCTTCCTCCCTCCCTTCCTTCCTCCCTCCCTTCCTTCCTTCCTCTCTCCCTTCCTTCCTTTCTCTTTCTTTCTTTCCTTCTTCCTTTCTTTCTTTCTTTCCTTCTTTCTTTCTTTCTTTCCTTCCTTCCTTCCTTCTTCCCTCCCTTCCTTCCTTCCTTCCTTTCTCTTTCTTTCTTTCCTCCTTTCTTTCTTTCTTTCCTTCTTCTTTTCTTCCTTCCTTCCTTCCTTCCTTCCTTCCTTCCTTTCTTTCTTTCTTTCTTTCTTTCTTTCTTTCTTTCTTTCTTTCTTTCTTTCTTTCTTTCCTTCCTTCCTTCCTTCCTTCCTCCCTCCCTCCCTGCCTCCTTCCTTCTTTCCTTCCTTCCTTCCCTTTCTTTCTTTCTTTCTTTCTTTCTTTCTTTCTTTCTTTCTTTCTTTCTTTCTTTCTTTCTTTCTTTCTTTCTTTCTTTCTTTCTTCTTTCTCTTTCTTTCTGGTGTGTGGTAGTTGGGGTTTGCTTATACCCTGGGACCTCATGCTATGCAAATGTTTTATCACTCCAGCTATGACCCTATATATTTTTTTCTTTTTTCCCCCCTGACACTAGAGTTTAACTATTCTAGAGATTAACTACCCTTGGTTAATTTACTTGCTTATGACTGGCATTCTACCACTTGAGCCATACCTCCAGCTTGGCTTTTTGCTAGTTAATTGAAAAATCTCTTTGGATTTTTCTCTCTAGAGAAAAATCAAACCAGGATCCCCCAGACATCCTCCTCCTGAGTTGCTAGGATTACAGGTGGGAGCCACTAGCACTCAGCATTAAACCTGTTAGACAAGGTCTCCCCCTTGCCTTTGGCTGGCCTTGAACATGGCATCCTCTGCCTTCTGCCTTCCAAGTAGCTGGAATCACAGAAATTGGCTAGCATGCCCAGCTAGATATAATGATTCTTAATGGTTTGAGGAGGAAGGTATCATAAATTTGTTGATGAGTAGTGTGTATGTATACAGGTACATAAATATATGGGTATGTATATGTGTATATATATATATAAATATATATATAATGTATGTACTGTAGTAAACTATGATCATTATCTCAACAGAAATCACACTTCCTTCTTGGAACAAAGCTCAGTTCATACACATAGGAAGAAATGCATGACAGTGTAGTGAAAAAGTTTTAGACACTTAATGAACTAGGTTCTTCCTACACTGGTTTCAATTCTGCAACCTTGAATAGGTCACTTTGCCCCACTGAGCATGTCTCCTCATTTCAAAATGTCACTAATAATAACAATCTTGTTGATCCTTGTTTTGAAATGTACATAGCACAAGTGTTAAAAAATGTCTTCCAATGCTGTTGAAAAGAGGTTATCATGATTGTTATATTGTAACATTGTATCTGAATTTACCTTAAAAAGTGGACAACAAAGATCCATTTACTGCCAATACATGGCACATACATACTAAAAAACAAAAAAACAAAGCCCACATATGCACCACAATTTTTGCATTTTTGACTAAGGCATTCAAGCTTTTATTTTAAACAAATGCTCATTCTAATTTCATTTTAAAAGTGACAAAATGTGCTTTTAAAATAGGTGAAGGAGCTGGGAGCCAGTGGCTCACAGCTAGCTCCTAGCTCCTCAAAAGGCTGTGATTTGAGGATTGTGGTTCCAAGCTAGCCCAGGCAGAAAAGTCCACAAGACTTTTATTTCTAATTAACCACCAAAAGGCCAGGAATGGAACTGTGGCTCAAGTGGTAGAGTACTAGCCTTGGCCCAAAATTCTCAGGAACAGTGTCCAGACCCTGAGTTCACACCTCAAGATTAGCGCGCGAGCCCGCGCGCACACACACACACACACAAGGATCAAAGATTGAAGCCAGCCTACCCAAAATATTCACAGAACCTCATCTCAGCCAATAAAAGGCTAGCCATATAGGCTTATTATCCTAGCTTCAATGGAGATGTAAAAAGGAGGATCATAGTCCAGGTTGGCCCTAACAGGCATTATCCTATTAGAAACAAACAAACAACTGAAGCATAAAGGGCTGGTGCATGACATGGTAGGGTGCTTGCCTAGTGAAAAAGACTCTGAGTTCAAGCCCCAGTACTGCAAAAGGAAAAAAAAATAGGGGAAGGATAGATAATAATTATCTCCTTTACCCTAACGTTATCCAGCATTCTTTTTGAGAGTTAATCTTCTGTGTATGAATTTGATTTTGAGACCATACAGAATTATTTTGCCATTCCTATAGTATCTTCTCCCAGAGAATGTGAACATTGGCTGTTCACATCTGAAATAATCTTTTTTTCCCAGAAATAACATTTGTTTGCATATTTGGATCCTCCCCTAAGGGTTTCAGGTGTCTGTTTGTCGTGAAGCAAATATCTGGAAACTCCAAGCCTCTGGGATTCAGTGTTCTCCCTTGGGAATTCAAGACTGAATTCCTACATTTGCCTTCTTTGCTGCTGTCACAGAGAGCCCTCATCCCACAGTCGTGGTGAAGGAAGGAAGAGATATTTATAGACTCTCCAGTGATTTTACAGGCTTGCATCGCTATGGTTAAATACTGGGTTTCTGCCTCCAAATTAGTAGTTTACTATGTTTTCTTAAGTGTTGGAAATTTATGGAGTGATCATAGTTGAATTCTTGTTCCCAAAACAAAAACAAAAGAAAATACCACTTGCTGATTTCTTTCTATTTTGGTCTTTGGATTGCTTATAATGCTTTGCAGTAGCAAATGAGCGTGTTGCAGAATTGTTTTCCCCAGATTCTGATTGATTTGGGTGTTATGCCGTATGTGTCAGCTACTAATGATTCTGTGATTCTGTCCTCAAACTCAGGAATCATCAATAGAGTTATGTTATAATACCAGCCATTTCTTCAAACTTATAATATTTTGCCTGACAATTGAAATTAAGTACAGTTCATAAATCTAGATGTATGTCCATAATTACTTAGGAAAAGCAGAACATAATTAGAAAGTTATGAAGAGCATTCTGGGAGGTGACAGGATTCTTAAAGCTAATTCACAGCATTATAAAAGCTTGAATTAAAAGGCACTTTGGCCCCGTGGAGAATAATTCTGAAGAGTTTCTGTGAATCCTCCCCTCTCACATGACAAGGACTCAAACTCCCATTCCACAGGAAGGAGCCCCAGATAGCGATTTCCTTCCAAATTGTGCAGCGTGGAAATGGGTCAGGGAAAGGAAGAGCCATTTTACAGAGGAGAACCTGGCAAGTGCTACCTCCTCATCCAGATTCAAGGGCAAGGTCAATAGTTATAAATCACTGTGACAGATAATGGCACTTTCCTTCTGAGGTCTCCTTCCCTGTAACCTGCAGCACTACTTTGATCATGGAGAAATCAGAACCCAAATTCTGAAAGTATTAGATTCTACACAATACCTAACCAGTATTCTTCAAATTATCGAGGTCATCCAAAACAAGTAATGTCTGAGAAACTACCACAATAAAGAGGAGTCTAAGGAGGCAAGACAAGTATATGGGATAAGCTATTCTGGAGCAAAAATGGAAATAAGCAGTGGACTTTAGTTACTAATGTTGTATTCATGTTGGTTCTCTAGTTTTAATGAATGCGTCACATCAGTATGGAATGTTAACAATGGGGAAACTGAGTGTGATGCTTGGAATATGCCTCCCCCAAACCCTGTGTTGGAAACAATCCCTAATCCAACAATACTAAGAGATCAGACCTAATGAAAGGTGATTAGGCCATGATGGCTCTGCCCTTAGGAACAGATGGGTACATTCGTAGAAGGAATGTTCCTTATAAAAAGGAGAGTTCTTAATAACAACAGATGCTGGAGGGGATGTGGCCAAAAGGGAACCCTACTGCATTGTAGGTGGGAATGTAAACTTGTTCAACCATTTTGGAAAGCAGTATGGAGGTTCCTCAAAGGACTCCACATAGAGCTCCCCTATGACCCAGCAATCCCACTTTTGGGCATTTACCCAAATGTTTATAAACAAGGCCACACTAAAGCTACCAGCCCAACTATGTTTATTGCAGTATTATTTACCATAGCTAAGATATGGAACCAACCCAGATGTCCCTCAGTAGATGAATGGATCAAGAAAATGTGGTATATATACACAATGGAATTCTATGCCTCTATCAGAAAGAACGACATTGCCCCATTTGTTAGGAAAGGGAAAGAGTTGGAAAAAATTATATTAAGTGAAGTAAGCCAGGCCCAAAGAAACATAGGTCCCATGGTTTCTCTTATTTGCAATTACTAGTATATGTCTAGAACAAGCAGAAAAGATCCAAAGCTATGTACATATGACCATATAAGATGATGCTAAGTAAAATGAACCCCAAGAGGGTTTTTTTCTTTCTTGCTGTTGTTTTCAATGTCCTTATAATGTACTATGTGATTTGTTTGTTTCTTTTGTATGTTCTTCCCCCATGATACAACCCCTGTTTTCACTGTATTTGAGTCTGGTGCCTTGCATCTTGTATATACATTTTTCTAATTGAGGAGGGGAAGGGAAATAACAAAATGCTGAACTAAGGATATAGTTTAACCCATTGTAACAATGAGATGTACAAGACACAATGTTGAAAATGAACTTTACAACTTTGGGGTAGATGGAAGGGAGGATTTTGGGAAGTGGGGAAGGAACCGATGGTAGAGAAAAAAACAAAGGAGGGGGTAACAATGCTCAATAGGAAATGTACTCTTTACTCATGTAACTGTAACCGGCCTGTACAATATCTTTACAATAAAAATATATATTAAAAATAGGATATTTTGGCCTCCTCCCTTTTCTCTCCCTCTCTCCCTTTCCTTCTCCTACCTCCCTCTCCTTCTATCTCCCATCTTCATCTTCTTTTCTCTTTTCTTTCCATAGAAGTGTGATTTATGTATCCCTGTTTCTTCAAGGCCTTTATCATGAAGAAATGCAAAATTTTTCTCAAAGGCCTTTTCTGCATCTATTGAGATGATCATGTAAATTTTGCCCTTTATTTTGTTCATTTACTGTATTACATCTATTGATTTTTGTATGTTGAACCATCTTTGCATCCCAGGATTGAATCCAATTTGATCATGGTGCATAATCTTTTTAATACGCTATTAAATTCAATGTGCAAGTATTTTATTGAAGATGTTTGTACTTCCATCTACATTAGTAAAGGAAACAAACAGCAAATCTAGGCAAGGCTTTTCTATCTGGTTCTCCTCCTGGCTCCTTTCTGTCAAAGAAAAACTTCTTCAGAGAAAGGACAGACCCTAGACAAAGATGATCACAAGTGGCTGCTAGCTAGACTACTTCATCTACATAAACAGTCTGCCCCTGTTCCTTGTACCTCCGCATTCCCCTTATGAAAGAGCTATAGCAACCTAGCTACATTAGGTTTGGGAGTGTCGGTCTGGTCCACATGATGGCCTATATGTAACAATGTCATTGCCTTTTCTAAACTGTCAGTTTTTCAAAGATTCAATCATGGAATCTGCAAAGAGGGAATAGGAAGGGACACTCCCCTTGACAACGTCTGCCAAATACTTTTCCTCTTATTGGATAAATCATGTGTATTTTTTTAAAGTAATTTAATTTAGATTCTACTTAGCTCATTCAAATATTATTGTATGGAGAACTACTCAATATCCAATTTTCACTCATCCAAAAACAAAAACAAAAACAAACCAAAACCCCAAACCCAAACAACAAATGCCTATGTGTTAAGTTGTGTTTTCTTTAAAATTTCAAGCTGTCACTTGGCCAAATACAAGTGATGTTTGAATAGTCTGATTTATTGATAACAGATTAAGAAACCATCCCAAAATTTAGTGGTTTAAAGCACCAATCATTTTATTACATCTGAGAGTTCCTCAACTGTGTGGAATTTCTGTACTTGCTGGGATTTCTTATGGAGTTTCAGAAGATGGTGGAGACGTACCTGTGGCCAGTGCTGGAAGTCTTAGGCCTTGCTGTTCCTTTGATTAATTTCTCTCCACATGGTGTCTCAACTTTCTGAGCCTGACTTCTGGTGCTCTGTTTCCAGAAAGGAGTCCAGAATCTTTACAAGGTCACTCAAGAAGGAAGAAAAGCTGCCAGGACATCTTAATGCCTGGGCTTAAAAGCCACAGAATATGCCTCTACATTTCATTGGTGAAGCAGCCACAGGACCAGCCAAGGTTTAAAAGAAGACAAATGCACTCTATTGCATCATGAAAGAAACAGAATTTGCATCTAGGGAGGGGGTAGTGTTGTGTTGGGTTGATCATCTGTAGAGGTTAGTGTCCACAATTAATTTATAAACAGAATCAGAATAAGCTTACTTATTATAACCTTTATCCTGGCAGCCTACAACATGTGTGTGCACATGCATGAGTGTATATTACATATTATAGAATGTATTTAAATATTTATACATAATATATACACATATTTATAGAATAATCAATATATAAATAGTTTAATATGAACATAAATATTTATATTCAAATATATAGCAGCTGCCTAGATCTTTCTCCATAGTACTGTATATTATACATAGCTAATCTAATTTATCTTTCTGTGCTGTAATCTGGATCTGGAATGTTCCTCACAGTAATGTGTTCAAGGTCTGGCCCCTTGCTGGGTACTGTTGGGAAGTGGTGAACCTTGAGAGGTTCTTGGAGAAGATTGTGGGATTTGGGCCTTTTCCTCTCTTTTCAAATCCTGGCCATGAGTTGAGCAGGTTTTTGGTGTGTGATTACATCACATTCTTGCCATGGTGTTCTGCCTCACTACAGCAACAGGACCAATGGGCTGTGGACTGAGCCCTCCAAAACCATAAGTGAAAGGAAATGTCACTTCTTTCATAAGTTGATTGTTTAGATATTTGTTACAGTGGCAGAAATCTTTCTTTCTTTCTTTTTCTTTCTTTCTTTCTTTCTTTCTATAATCATCTATCTATCTCTAAATAAAAGAAGTATGCTTTGATACTAGCTCAGCTATGTAGACTGACATGATTGACTTATAATCCTGTTGAAGCATGAAAGGAAATATTATGTGGCATAAGAAGCATGTGCAGAGTGGACTGGAAGCTAACCTTTGTAACTCTCCCACCACTACATACCCCTCAGATATGGGTGAAGTTTCTACATCAACCACTGTTTCACAGCTGTCTTTATACATAGCTTTTCCTGGAGGGGAAAATACTTCATCTTTGCTTTTGTCATTCCTTCCCTGACTTGCCTTTTCAGCTATTGGGGGACTATGTTTTTAAATGTACTAAATGCAAGGAAACAATGGATGTCTTTCTTAGTGATTTGCAAAAGGTCATGTGGACAATGAGTATGGGCAGAGTGGTTCCAACTAGACATGCAAGTACATGCGTAAATGAACACATTTAGTAAATTGTGTGTCAGGGTTAACCCTTTGCTCACCCAGGGCAGGGAGGATTATTTTCCTGAATCAGATTTGTGTAAAGTGGAAAATAGGAGTTAACTACTGACACTTTGACTTGTTCTCTTAGCGGCAGGAACTCCGGGAAGCCCCTTCAGTCAAGGAAGACAGAACACATGAGTGAACTTGGTCAGGTTCTCTTCTTTCAGGTCAGGACAATATGCAGAGCAAGGCTCCGGGGAACCCTTTCAAGACCTCTAGTTCTATAAAGATTAGCATCTCTGTCGCCAGTTGAAAGAAAAATAACAGTAAACCATCAATAAGTACAGAGAAGCAGAAAGAAATATTCTAGTCAAAAATGCTTTAACTTTTGTTCTGGCTCTTTCCATGATTTTATAAGAAAATACATATCAAATTCCTTCAGTGATTTATTTCTCCTATGTCAGTATTCATGCTTTGTTGTATTCTAAACATTTATGTTGCTTTGGGGTAATATGATATTGGCTCAGCACCATTTTCTCAGACAGTCCAAAGAATTACTTGTCAGGAAACTTGGTAGAAATCACCAATGTAGATTATTGGCTGATACTTTTCTATTGATTTGAGAATACTATTTACTATGGATTATCATAGGGCAGATTTGCAGAGCAGTTAGTGAGGTAAGGTAAGGTAAATCTTAAATTTCTGAAATATTTTATTATAATAGGCCTAGCTAAATGCAGAATGATGACAATATCTCACAGATCATCAGTGGGAAAACCTGATCTTTGGTGCCAGTATTTTCAGCAACAAACAAAAAAAATCAGTCACCACATGTGATTTTCCGAATTTGTGAAACCCTGCTTTGTGATTGCCACATATAGACAAGAAGGGCCTTAAACAGTTTTTGTAAATCAATGTAGCTCTGTGGAGCTATTGTATGGAGTAAAAAGTGGTTTTGCTCCACTAGCAAGGGATACAAGAAAACCTCTGCCCTGACCTGTGTGGGAGACACAAGTAGAAGACCTAGTATTATAAAATGTTCAACAATCCAGCCTGTCTTTTTTTTACCATGATGGAACAGCCATTAAATATTCATTGTGCATAAATAGCGTCCAAAAGGCTGAGAAATTGTGCAATCTGAATTAAGTTTGGGAATGTGAGTGAATGGAATTGATGATTTCATTTTGAACACAAGACTTTTTTTCTGCTTATTTTCCTTTTGTTTTTCTCTTCTCTCTTTTTCCCCTTCTCTCCCTCCCTCTGGTCTGAGCACCCCTCCTCCCGCCTCCTAAAAGAAGAGAACACTGTTCTCAGAACTCTCTCAGGCTTTCTTAATTGAAAGCAATGATTCTGAGTCACTCCTTTATATTAAGTGAAACACTTTTGCATGAATCTCCAGGGATGAAGTGATTAGCCCAGCAAGAAGCCAGAGGACTCCAGTTATCCTTGCAAGTGGTGGAAAGAATTAAATACAATTTTGCAAAGATAACACTGAAAGAATGGTATTTTCTTTCAAAACATGTCCTTCTCTGAAACATCAGTGCAGACATATGTCAAGATAGAAACAGGATCGTATTTCTAACAGTTGAAGACTCAGATTTCGTCAAACAAGCCTGTTTGTTCTCATGCCCAAACTGTATCCTACCCTGTCCTGTCTGGACTATAATGGAATACAACATTAACTTCGGACAGTGGAGGTTGAGTTGGTGCCAACCTTGCTAATGAACATGTGGTTTTAATAATAACGAGGCTACTTGCACATTGGGTGGCAAAGTGCCAGAGACTTAATGTCAAGAGGGTGAGGGATGTAAAAAGTACCATCTCTTTATATGATTGCATTTCCAAAAATGCCCTGGGTGTAGATTGAGACTCAGCAAACTAGGGAGTATCACTGAGTATTCGGGAGTTGGAGGCCCTGATAGACATTAGCCTGCAACATCCGGGGTCCTGGTGGTAATGCAGTGACTGGTGTGGCAGTGTGAAGGACTGGTCTGGCTTGGGAGGGTATGGGCTGGGAAGGATTAAGATCACTCTCTGCTTCAAGTTCCTGGTGTGCTGGACTCTGGGACTTGAGGGTCTGAAAGCTAGAAGACAGTGAAATGAATTTACAGTTTAATGATATTCCCACTACACTGACAAAGTGGATTCAATTACATAATGGTAGCATTAAATGTTATTAAGAAGAGGTCCAAAGTCTTGAGGCCAGACTTTCACCAAATCATGATAAGCTGCTTAAAACAGCTGAAATAGCACATTTATAGGCTTTCCAAGCCCTCTGTTTGTTGAAGGGTAAAAGACTTCGTTATGTTTGCTCAAACATTCTACAGAGCTGGCCTGTAATCAGGGGCTTAGTGCATGGAGAGGGGTGCCGTGTCTGATTTGATTATTATGTCTTAAGATTTTTTTTCTTCTTCTTCTTGAAGAAAGAGTTCGAGAAGTACAAAGCTGAATGGCTTGCCTGAGGCCTGGATGGCTTGAATGGCTTAGTAAGGCAATGATTTTCATTGGGGTCAGGACTTCTTCTGGAGGGGTGGCCAAGATTTTAGAAGATGGGCTTTTGCTCCAGTTTTATCTTCACCTTTTGTATGGCACATTTGGGGTCTGTTGTTTCATTTTAAAATGTGTGCACTGGGCTGGGAAGGTGGCTCAGTGGTAGAGCGCTTGCCTTGCATGCTCGAGGCCCTGAGTTCGATTCCTCAGCACTATATAAGCAAAAAGAAAAAAGCCGGAAGTGCCGCTGTGGCTCAAGTGGTAAAGTGCTAGCCTTGAGCTGAAGAGCTGAGGGACAGTGCCCAGGCCCAGAGTTCAAGCCCCACGACCGGACCCCCCCAAAAAAAATGTGTGCACTGTAAAATTCACTTTGTAGAGCCAGTCATGAAGGATGCCTTGGGTTATGATCCATCAGGGCAGTCGGCATACAGAGCAAGTTCCAGTATTCCAAAATAATGCCTTGTATGCACCATTTGCAGTCTCTTCCTTCCCTCTACCCTAACAGTTTTGTCTTTTGCCAAACATCATAGAAAGGAAATCTATGGTGTGAAGACCTTGGGTTCTTCTTTCTCTTTTGTTTGCAAAATGAACTTAAGATTTATTTATGCTGTTTCATGTCTCAAAAGTTTATTGTTTCTTTCTTCCTCTACTTTTGTTCTGTATAGTCACTTGAGTAGATATACTTATGGTTGTTTGTCCAAGTGTAATCTCCCTTCCCCTCCTCCAAAAGACATTTGATTCCAGAAAAATACTGTAGAAATTAAGTTACTTCTGCATAATGCCTGCGTCAGGAAATCTCAAAGTTGTTCCATAGTCCATGAGCTGGTATTGGGGATTGCCATTCCACAGTGCATCATAGACTTCAGTCTCTTCTCCTTATATTTTGTGCTTAGGGTGGAGGTTGCTGGGGCATGAGGTTGCTTTCTAATGTCCGTCCCCAGGTTCAGGTGCCTCAGAAAGGCTATCTTTCTGTACTCTTCAAGTACCAATGTACTGTTACTTGTCACTTGCTGGTTGTAAGAGTGATGGTATGGGCTGAGAGTACACTTTCTGTTCTCATGAAGGCAGGCATTGTGTGTGTCTGCAGACCTTTCTCTGCTTTGTTTTAAACATGTTTAATTTTTTTAAGTAGAGAGTTCATTCTTAAGGATGAAGAGGAGCAAAAAGAGATAACTTCCGGGCACCAGTGGCTCATGCCTGTAATCCTAGCTACTCAGGAGGCTGAGATCTGAGGATCGTGGTTCAAAGCCAGCCCAGGAAGAAAAAGTCCCATGAGACTCTTATCTCCAATAAACCACTAGAAAACCAGAAGTGGTGCTGTGGCTCAAGTGGTAGAGCACTTGCCTTGAGCTGAAGAGCTGAGGGACAGAGCCCAGGCCCAGAGTTCAAGCCCATGAAAAAAAAAGAAATAACTTAAGATACTTTAATCTATAATCATACAACACCCAGTCCCAATGTTTTAAATGCAGATATGACTGACTTGGCCTATGCTACTCAGAGGACCACAAACTGATTCAATCTAGTGTATGTCATGACACTGGCCCACAAAAAGGGTCATTTGAAACTCAATGAAGGATCTTTTTGCTAAGTGCAGCTGAGGGCAATGGTCAGAAATGTTTTCCTGGATGAAACCTTTCTAGATCATTCCCCTAGTTCATCTTAGTCTTTGCTCCTTCACACAAGATAAGGGCTTTGGGAAGGGAAAAGGAAGGATAGAAAGATTTAAAATGACATTACAAGAGGTAAGTTGAGAACACTATGGAAAAATATAGCTAATGCTTGCTTGAGTTCATCTTCTCCATAAGACTTCAGGTGTCTGCATGGCATTATTTCCAGAAAAAAATCCAGAATTTTAAAATCATACCAATCTGAAATTTAAAATTTTAGCCTTGTCACTTTTAAGGTGAGTGATTTTGGGGAACATATTTCCCCAAAGTTTTCATTTCCTCATATTCAGAATTTCAAAGATGTTTCTTGTCTCATAAGATTTCTGTGACCATTTTGGGAAGCATCAGGCTTCAAGAAAGAGATCTGGATGGGTAGCTATATTGCTGTTGTCATTTGAACCCACAACATTGGATTGTCTTCAGTGCTTTAGGTACCTTCATGAAAAGCTTGACCAAGTATCTTCCAAGGAGTCCATATTGGAAATAAGAAACATCCAACTTGTTTCTAGACATTCTTTTCAGAGTGACTAATTCTTTACTAATTGTGAGTAAGCATCATTCAAGTCAGACTTCATAAAAGCATATCTTAAAACTCCCACTCCTATCATCTCATCCAGATGCCTACATCTTAGCATCCCCACCCCCCCCCCATAAATCCACAGACATTGTAGTGCTCATGAGCCCACAATATCTTGGCCATATATATTCATCTGGTGAGCGCAGCCACCAACCCGGAATGTGATATTGTATTTTCTGGGCAGGATTAAGAGTGAGCTCTCTTAGGCTCAGACAGCCCCTGCAATCAAGGACAAGAGGGTTGTAATTGAGTTGTCACTCAGCAGTCATGCCAAGAGTAATGGAAACTGAGATGTCTACCATCCTTTGTGGTGAATGCCCTCCTTTGGGGATTAGCAAGATGGTCAGAAGATGAGTAGAAGGCAACATTCGATCTCTTCACCCTGATCCTTCCTCTCACATATAATCCTGTTTGTTTCAGAGATGGAACACTATTGATGTGGCCACAACAACTTCTTCCATAGAAAACCCTATTTTGTCTTCTTCACAAATAGAGACTCTAATTAAGATTATAGGAGCTAGCATGACACAGAAGGAAACATGTCATTTACAAGAAAATGGATGGAGCTGGAGATCATCTAAGTGAAAAAGCTAGACTCAGGAAAATAAGTACCATACACTTTCTGTCCTATTGGGAACCTAGGAAAATATTATAAGAAAGGGGATTATTAGGGAAGAGGAAGAGGGAGGGGAGACAGGAAGAAGGGGTAAAAGAATAACAGGGGGATAAATATGTGTTTTTATGCATCAATGAAGATATCACCATGAAGTCAAGAACCAGTGGCTCATCTCTGTAATCCTAGCTACTAAAGAGACTGAGATCTGAGGATTACAGTCCAGCCAGCTCAGAAAGAAAAAGCCTGTGAGCCTCTATTGCCGGTTATCCAGCAAAAAACTTGAATTGGAGGCATGGCTCAAGACTACCAGCTGTGAGTTGAAAAAGACATAGATGAGCAAGCGGCCTTGAGTTCAAGTTCAGGTAGCAGTACAAAAGAAAAAGAAAACAGGATAGTGAAACCCATTACTATATATCGTTAATATACACTAACAAAAATGAAAACAAATCCACTGTTAAAAATATTATAAAAACTAGGGAAATGAGGAGTGCTCTGTACTTGTCTGTGCATTCTTTCACTAACTCACTGTTCACTTGTTTATCCACTTACTGGAAATGTATGCAGCTCTTTGCCTGCCATTTAGCTGGGCTTCAGGGAAATCTGAATTCTTTTTGTTCCTTAATGGAGCTATGGTCTGGTGAAGGGACACAGATACTAATCAAATGATTACAAGGGTAAGTGTATTCTAGAGGTAATTACTCTGAAATGAAGTTATCTGATTTGATGATTTTTTGGAAGTCTTCCCTAAATGAGATAATTTTTAAACTAGATGAGCTGGCCACGGATTGGAGAAAGTTATACAGAATGAAGAAAACTTCTTGAGCAGCATATTAAAGTATACAGTTGATAAACTGAAAGAAAAGTAGTGAGGCTGTGGCATAGGGAGGGGGGGAGGAGGTTGGTACAAAATAAAGCTGGAAAGCTTGGCAGAACTCACCAAACCCTTCATAGGATTTGTGACTGCCATGGCTAGGGAGAACTTGAAAAGGTGGTTTTGTAGTTGTTGTTAGTGTGTGTGTGTGTGTGTGTGTTACTTGGATTTGAAATCAGGGCCTTATACTTGCTAGGCAGGCACTTTACCATCTGGTTCTCTTTTTTTTGTCAGTCATGGGGCTTAAACTCAGGGCCTGGATGCTGTCCCTGAGCTTTTTGGCTCAAGACTAGCACTCTACCACTTTGAGTCATAGCACCACTTCCAGTTTTCTGGTGATTAATTGGAGAGAAGAGTGTCAAGGACTTTTCTGCCTGGGCTGGCTCTGAACTCTGATCTTCAGATCTCAGCCTCTTGAGTATCTAGGATTACAGGCATTAGCCACCAGCGCTTGGCTTTTTAAACTTTATTTTTCATATGGTGTCTTACATTTTTTCCCCCAAAAGTTGCACCATGGACTGTGTTGGACGGTGCCTCTGCTTTAGCTGATATTACAGACGTTCACCACTATGTCTGTCCACTGAATAATATTAATGGGGCAGAGTTGCAAATATCATAAAGGTTGCAGGGTAGAAGATATACTTTTTTCCTTTGCATAGTGAGAGTGAATGTCAGTAGGAAAGACTAGGTGATATAAAGTAGAGAGAATAAGGAACTCGTTTGGACTGTTGTGCTAAGAATGTCTTTTCATTTGAACTATCTCTGTGTCTTTCAGACCAGGCTGGAGCAATGTTTCCCTGAGTAATATTCTCTTAACACTCTCATCCCTTGCCTATGACACTCACTGGAGTTCGTCCAACAATAGTCACAAATCTCTTAAAATCTTATATCTTCCTAAGGTTTCAAAGCATATCCTACTGTCACATTGCTTACTTTATCTTAACCTTAAGGCTATTTCTTACTTTGAGACCCTTTTGGTAGTTAGACGGATTATCCTAAGTCTTCAGCACTTTCAGTTATACCTAAAAATGGAACAGAGGATTCAAATTGACCTCTTTTCACCCATACTTTGAATATAACTAAAAGAAACTACTGGCGCATTTTAATGTTCTTTCTGGAAGTTTTTAAGTCATTAGAAATTTTGAATTCTATTTTGTGCATTAGCATAGGGAACACAGGGATAACTTTTTACCACTATAAAATGGTAAAATCATTATCATCACAGACTTTTCAAGCCCTACTGGCCTTGGCCCGTGGCCAGATCCAAAGCCAGTGTTACAGGTTTTAAATTTTGTTTTGGTAACACTCCAGTTCAGGTACCAATGTCTGTTGTGGCTATTTGTGATCACAGAACCATCCACTGTATAACATAGTGATTTAGAATCACTTTTATCCCTCACAGACTTATGGGTTGATGAAGCTCCATTGTATGGTTCTCGTTTGACATGATTAATGAGGTTGCTGTGAAATGGCAGCCGTGCCTGGAGGTCAGCTTGGGTTGGATATCCAAAATGGCTTCTACATGATGTTAGCACCTCAGGTAAAATGGCTGGAAAAGCCTGAGACTAGCTGGTCATGTCCCTCCCTCTAGGAGTTCTCTCTAAGTTCTGAACTTAGAGGTCAATTGGTTGCCATAAGTGTCCAGGTTCCAAGTGACCAAGGTAAAATCTTAAAGCGTTGTGAGACCAATCTTAGACGTTTCACAGCACCACATTTTATGAATTACACATGCCAGCCATGATTTAATGTGGAGGGGACTAGATGAGAGCATGAATCTCAGGAGGTGTAGTTCACTGTAGCACCCACCATACTTGGAGATTAGATCACATGAAGATACACTATGGCTCTTTAACCACTCCTCTATTATGTTATAATAACTTTGGGTTAAAGTCAATACCACAGAATCTTTGTTACTGTGAACATGATTTTTTATATGTTTTATGCCAGTACCCAAAGCTATTTACATTTTTTAATGTCAATTAAATATCAAGAAGAGCTTTTGAACAATGAGGAAGTTTTGTTTTTTTGCTAATTTATAATAAATATTATTTTAAAACTTTGTGCAAGACTAAATTAGTAAGACTTGTCAATAAATATTTTGAAAAAGAAGAGTGAAAAAAGATCTGGCCATCATTTCAGCTCTAAAGCTGCTATAATAAAAATGCAAAAAGAAAGTAGTATCTAGAACAAAATAGAATCTAGAATCTATATTCTAAATTTAGCATTCAATAATGGTGGCATTTCAAATCGATGAGATACTATATTATTAATAAATTATATTGAGGTAGTGATATTTTTCTCATTTCTATTTATTGCCAAGGTGATGTGCAGAGGGGTTATAGTTACATAAGTAAGGAAATAAGTACATTTCTTGTCAAACTGTCAAACTTGTTACCCTTTCTTCATTTTCGTCCTACTTTCCCTCCCCCCCCCCAACTGTCTCCACAAGTTGTACAGAGCATTTCCAATACATTGTCTTGTGTATGTCGCTGTTGCTTTGGTTCCCTTCTTGTCCTTTGGCTCACCATTCTGTTGTTCTCCTCCTCTTCCCTAATTCAAATAAACGTATGTACAATACCAGAGTACAAAAATCAAATACAGTGACAACTGAGGATATACCATTGAAGGAAAATATGGAAAGATTTGGAAAAAAATTATATTAAGTGAAGTAAGCCAGGCCCAAAGAAACATAGGTCCCATGGTTTCCCTTATTTGCAATAACTAGTATATGTCTGAGACAAGTAGAAAAGGCCAAAAGCTATATACATATGGCCAGATAAGATGAAATTAAGTGAAATGAACCCCACGATAGGGACACGAGTGTTTTTTCTTTCTTGCTATTGTTTCTAACGTATTTATAATGTACCATGTGATTTTTTGTTGCTTTGTATGTCCCTGTTTTCACTGAGATATAGAAGACAATATGTTGAAAAACGAACTTTACAATTTAGGCAGGGTGGGGGATGTGAGTGGGGGTGTCTAACTGAGGAGGTGGGAGGGTAGGGGAAAAACAAAGGAGGAGGCAACAATGCTTGATAAGAAATATACTCATTACCTTGCTCATGTAACTGTAACCCCTCTGTACAGTATTTTCACAATAAAATACATTAAAAAATAAAACCAGGAAGACCAGTGCACAATCCAAAAAAACATTTTAGATATATAAAAAAGAAACAAGATAGTGATATTTTTTGTTTTTGTTTTTGTTGTTGGTTATGGGGCTTGAACTCTGGGCCTGGGCATTGTCCTTCGGCTCTCCAGCTCAAGGCAAACACTCAACCACTTGAGCCACAGCGCCACTAGATAGTGATATTTTTAAAAGAATATATTCTTAGATTTCCTCTCCTAAACATATGTAAAAATAAATATAAGCTAGGTTCTACTTAGAAAGTAAAAAGCTAAAGAACATTACAGGAAAATTTGAAATACTTTTAAAGAGTAATGTCAAATGGGTAAAACCACTGAAACAAAGTAAGATATGTGTGACCATGTTGTTAACTTTATGTTAGCTTTTAATTTTATCATTAAATTTAAAACCATAGAATGAAAGAAAATGTTTGGCATACATACCTGATAAAAGGAATTAATAGTGGTAATACATAAAGAGGCTTTTATTTTTTATTTTATGTTGGTCATAGGACTTGTTCTGGGCTTGGGCACTGTCCCTCAGCTCTTCAGCTCATGGTTAGAGCTCTACCACTTGAGCCACAGCAACATTTCCAAATTTTTCTGCGTATATGGCACTGAGGAATTAAACCCAGGGCTTCGTGCATGCTAGGCAAGCACTCTACCACAAGGCCACATTCCCAGCCCCATAAAGAGGCTTTGTAAGCCAAGAATGTGTGTGTGTGTGTGTGTGTGTGTGTGTGTGTGTGTGTAGTTAAATTTAATTTAGCTTTAATTATTTTTTCAGGACTAAGATTTGAACTTGGTACCTCATGTTCGGTAGACAGTATTCTACTATTAAGCATAACTCAAGCTTGTTTTTGCACTGGTAATTTTCTTTTATGGCATAAAGGCAATTTTGATAATATTTGATAATAATTTCTATGTCAAAAGCTATATATGTATCCCCAGCAACTATGTTTGAGAAAGTTCCTTTGTCTCTATTCTCATCAGCAATGGATACTGCAGGTTTTAAAACAATGGAAATTTTTACCTAGTCATTTTAATATGATTTATTATAATATTAGGGGGAAAGTTAAAATTCTACATATATTTATTATACATTTTATTTGTATTTCTCCTTGGATGAGTTGCTCATTCTTATATTTTATATCTATTCTTTACTTGCTTTTTATTTCCTTTCTTGAAAAATTTTTCAGCCAGTCACAGTGACTCATGCCTATCACCTAGCTACTTGGGAGGCCAATTAGTTAAATCATGGTTTAAAGTCAACATGTGCCAGAGAAGTTCTTGAGACTTCAACAGATAAAGCTGAGTATGGTGATGTGATTCTGCCATCACAGTTATAGCAGAAAGCATAAAAAGGAGGATCATGGTCCAAATACAGGCTGTGGGGAAAAGTAAGACTTTATCTAGGGAAATCAGAAGAAATATACAGGAATATATCCTTTCAATATAACCTGCTTGGGAGAAGAATGACAAACAGTAAGGTCTTTAAGCTTTGAAGGGAGGAAGGCCTAGATTTACAACTTTTAGCTATTATTATCATTCCTTAGACCGGCTTTACTATTTACAAGTGAATAAATAAAAGAACAAGTAAGATAATGACTTTTAGTAAGCAAATAAAGGGTGAACAAATGCAGCAGTAACACTCACTAGACACCATGTTGATAATGAACTATACAACTTGTGGGGGGGGGAAGTCAAGAGGGGAAAAAAACTGGGATAAAACGAGGGAAGAGATGATATTGTATTTTAAAAAATGTACTTAGCTGGGTGCCAGCGGCTCACGCCTGTAATCCTAACTACTCAGGAGGCTGAGATCTGAGGATCATGGTTCAAAGCCAGCCAGGGCAAGGAAAGTCTGTGAGACTCTTATCTCCCATAAAACCACTAGAAAACTGGAAGTGGTGCTGTGGCTCAAGTGGTAGAGCACTCGCCTTGAACTGAAGAGCTGAGGGACAGCGCCCAGGCCCAGAGTTCAGGCCCCACAACCGGACCAAAAAAATAAAAAGTACTCATTACCTGACTTATGTAATTGTAACCCCTCTGCACATCACCTTTACAATAAAAATAAATAAATTAAATTAAAAAAATAAAAATACTAACATAAAAAACTTACATGATCAAAAATATACTATTCTATATATGCCATTTATGCTACTTAATCATTATATATATATATGCATATATACATACAATGTGTATATTATCAAAATTGCCTTTATACTATAAAAGAAAATAACCAGTGCAAAAACAAGCTTGGGTTGTGCTTCATGGTAGAATATATGATCAGATATAAACACATACTATTCTATATATACCATTTATGCTACTTAATTGTAACATATATGCAATGTGCCTGGCCTGGGCCTGGGCCTGGGCTTGGATTCAGCTTGCTTGCTCACCACTGGTGCTCTACCACTTAAGCCTACCTCCAGTCCAGCACTTTGCTGGTTAATTGAATATGCAGTCTTTCAAACTTTTCTGCCATGGCTGTCTTTGCGCTGTGATTCTCCAGGTCTCAGGCTTCTGTGCAGTTAGGATGACAGATGTGAGCCACCAGTACCCAGCATCCCCTTTGTTAAGACTAGCACATTTCATTTCTTGGAGAATTTGATCAATGGTTTCTATAGGCTGGGCTTTCAATAAAGAGAAGGAAAGGAAGAAGTTATGCTTTCATTGTCCCTTTGCAAGGGAAACTTGGAGGCTATTAAACCACCATATAGCCCTTTGGGGAATGGTATGGGTGTGTGGAGTCATTTCTCCATATTCTGTTAATCCAACAAGAAGCTTTTATTACTGATTTGTTAACCAGGTCTCAGGGCTCCTTAATGATGAAACATGTTTGCAAAGAACTTAGACTCTTTCAAACATTAAAATGATGTTACTGAAAGCACCAAAAATAAAACAAACATGTTTTATGTTTATCAAATACAAGAAAACAATGCACGATTGAGGCTTAGGTGAGACTAGATATTTGCAATGAGGAGTTAATTTTCTACTCTTTCATTTGTCTGCTTCTGGGGCATCTTGGGATAATGGTAGTATTTAGGTCTCATTTCATACTATTTAAAACATTTGCTTTCTTTCCAAACAAGCTGAATTGGGAATGATTTTTTTTCAAGTATCACCTAGATATAGACAATTTTTTATGCCCTTGCTCTCTATTAAGTAAGTGGTTCTAATATTGTCTGTTGTAACTCCCAATTGCCAAAAATAATGTTTAAATAAGTTTTGCCCTTTCTGGAAAAGACCCTTAGTAGCATTCAAACTACTCAATAGTCCTCCAAGTTATGCCTTTAAAGACTCCTCCACTTTGGCTCCAAATGATCATATTCTTGGAGAAAGGACAGTTGAAGTGAAGCTAAGGAGATTCCATCTAAGACAGATTCTGTTTAGTGTTTGGCTAGGATCAAAATATCAAAATGGCCCAAGGGCTGATCACATATAAATGATCACATAAAAATACTGCAATAGTTGCCGTTCACCTTTGAGCATCTATACCTTAAAAAGAAACATAAAAAAAATGGAAGGGTTTACAAGAGGCTGTGAGTTGGCACAACTAAGCATCAGGAGAAAGCGGTTAGCACAAGTGACTATTTTGTGGTACCTACAATTTCAGGTTTCAGCTGCCTGAAGACCAGTCTCCTTGTTTCTCCAAGTCTGTTGCTACTTCCTCCTCCTGGACTGTGCTTTGCTGGCTTTTTGTCACATTTTTTCTTCTAATTTTTAACTTCCTAGTTCATATTTTCATTTCATTTTACCTGCTTTCTCTCCTAGTTAACTTGTTAACTATTTAAACATTTTATAGATTTTTCTGAGTTTATTTGTCTATCTTGGAGCCCTTCATGTCAGGAGATAGTCTGGACCTGAATGATGTGAACTTATGGCTGGGCAGAGTTGAGTTACATCTACTGCTGATAAGGCAGGATTCATGAAAACAAAAACAAACAGAAATAAGCAAAGCAAAGCTAAACAGAAGACACAAGCAACTGGCACTGAACCTTTGAACCTTCAGCCTCTTCCTCTGACCATAACTACTTTCTTGTGTGTATGTGTGCACGGGATTTGTTTGGGCTTTGGAAGGGGTACCTCAGTTTGCAACTCTCACAATGCTCCCTGAATTAGGGCACAATGAGAAGGAGCTCCTTAATTACACAGGATTTCTATTGGCCCTCAGGGCCTCTGAATTTTGACAATTCTTTGTTCCATGCAAATGCTTGTTTTTACAATGGCTAAGTTGGAGCAAAGTATTTTTTTAGACACTATAGGTTTCTGCTCTTCATATAGGGTTAGCTATATATTCTTGTAAATGAATGAATTTTTCTCAATTTTTCTAACATTAAAAAATGAGTGAGCAGATGGTGAAATTCTTTCATTGGAAGAGGAATGAGGGGTATAGAAACATGTTTCTCATAGGGGTGGGTGTAATTTTCTTCTGAATGTACAATATTTAGATTTTAAAATGCAATTGAAGCCAGGTACTGGTAGCTCATGCCTAAAATCCTAGCTACTCAAGAGGCTGAGATATAGGGATCAAGGTTCAAAGCCAACCTGGGCAAGAAAGTCAGTAAGACTCTTATATCCAACTAACAAGCAAAAAGCTGTAAGTGGAGGTGTTGCTAAAGAGGAAGAGTACCAGTTTTGAGAGGAAAAAGCTAAGGGACAGAACCCAACCCCTGAGTTTCAAGCCCCAGTAACATTAACAACAGAAATATAATCTAATTTAATATTTCATCTCAATTAGCCTTTCAAAGCATCGGGTCAACCTACTACACAAATGAGAGAAAGTTTCTGTTGGTCAAGAAAGAAATAATGAAAACAGAAACGGTCAGATAAGTTGATGTTAGGTGAAATGAACCCCAAGATAAGGACTCAAATGTTTTTCTTTCTTGCTATTGTCTCTAACATATTCATAAGATATTTCTTTGTTGCTTTGTATGTTCCTCCTCCATGGTATAACCCCTGTTTTCACTGTATTTGATGTTGGTATAATTTGAGGAGGGGAAGAGAAAAAACAAAATGTTTAAATAGGGATACAGGTGGGCCCATTGCAACAATGAGATGTACAAGGCATTATATTGAAAAATGAACTTTACATCTTTGGGGTGGTGGGCGGGGGGGAGCGAAAGGTGGGGGAAATGGTGGGTGGGCAGGGATGGGAAGGGGAAACAAAGGAGAAGGCAACAATACTTGATAAGAAATGTACTCATTACCTTGCTCATGTAATTGTAACCCTTCTGTACAGTATTTTCACATAAAAAACTTAATAATAATGATAATAATAATAATAAAAGAAATGATACAGATAAAAAAGAAAGAATGAAAGATCAGGATGGAAGAAAGTAAGCAGAGACACAATTACTCTATTTTGAAGGTTATGAGAGAGTAAAAATATTGTGTGTGTGGCAGAGATTCTTGTGTAAGGGCATTCACTTTTTTTCTACCCTCACTTGTTGGATGACTTGTGATAAAGTCACTTCAGAAAAGCGTGAGAGTTTTGTCTTGGGATAAGATTTTCTTTGCACTTTTTGCAACAGGCTGTGAAACAGAAGGCCTTGGCCTTCTTATTGCCAGTCATGAGAAAGATGGGTCGGCAGAAAGCTGGCTTCCCATTGGTTAATACAGATACGGTGGGGCTATTCTTTATTTTGTGCCTGCTTGGAAGTTGGGGAAAGTGAAGGAGGTGTATGTGAAGTCCTAAGAGCCCTCTCAGCCCTGGGGCTGCACACTAGGCCAGTGCACACTGCCAGCTCCTGCTGGCTTTTAATAGGTACCACAGGACCCTTGGCTGCTGTCACAGCTGCCTCTACTAAATTGCTTCATGCTTCTGTGATGTGGGCTGAAGTCCACCATAGCTAAGCTGGCATCTTGACATGCCTTTCTTGGTTTGTGTGTCACGTTGTAAGTTGAGTCACAGTCTAGCACTTCAGATGGTAAAAAGATGGCTCCCTAGGGTACATGTATGAATCTCAGTCTAGGGGAATTCATTTCCTGGACTTATAAAGAGCGTCTGGATTGGTGATACTAATTCTGTACTCCTTCCTTCCTTTCTTCCTTCCTTCCTTCCTTATTTCTTGTTTAAACAATACTTCTGGTTGAAATCAAGGCTTCATACTTGCCAAGCAGGTACCTCTATCACTGAGTCATGCCTCCAGCGCTTTTTTCATGATGGTTATTTTGAAGATAGCATCTTGCTTCCTGCCTAGGTGTATGCTTGGATTGCAATCTATCTATTTCAGGCTTCCCATTATTGCTAGGATAACAGGTATGCACCACCATGTCCACCTCTCAGTTGAGAAGGATTCTTTAATTTTAATTTTTATTTATTTATTTTTTGGGGTCGGGTCGTGGGGCCTGAACTCTGGGCCTGGGCGCTGTCCCTCAGCTCTTCAGCTCAAGGCTAGCGCTCTACCACTTGAGCCACAGCGCCACTTCCGGCTT
>NW_012267413.1:1625444-1640707 GCF_000151885.1 Dipodomys ordii | reverse complement strand
CTTCGAAGCCTTGACTCACGCGCCTGGCCTTTTGGGAGCACACCCAAAAAGTTTTCTCTTTGTGAACTGCTGTGAATGGCTCATTGCGCCAGTTTGTCTGATTTCATGTTGGCTAATGCAGCACCCTGGGCAGGCAGCATATCTAGGCCACCTTCAGAAACCTAGCAAACTGGTCACTGGACAGGGAACAAACAAACTTGCTAAGAAGGGCGCTACATGGCAAGGCGCGTGTGCATGCTTACATAGAAGTGGAAGGGGGAGGAGGTGAGAGGATTACCTAATAGGAAAGAAATGAATTTGTTAATGTTGATCATTATAGCTTACACTTCATATTAAATGACACATTTTCCCAAAAAAGATTTCCACTCTATATGTTTGTGGAATGCTGTCCTTGGAGATTTAAAGGCACATGCCATCTAGGAGAACGGAACAATTGGTGCTGTTTTATAAGTGCTGTTTATAAGGATGCGGAAGAAAAAGATATGTGCAAAGAAAATGAAGGTGTTTACCCTGCATGCCAGCTATGAAATAAAAAGGAGGAGAGAAGGGACAGTATCAGCTATTTTATCAGTAGCCTGTCTGGACACAAAAGAACTTGAGCAGATTTCCTTTCTAAGTAGAACTAGTGGAAAGACGGGCTTGCTCTCTCTCTCTCTCTCTCTCTCTCTCTCTGTGTGAGAGAGAGACAGGACTGGGGCTTGAACTTAGGATCTTGTACTCTTGTTTGGCTTTTTCACTCAAAGCTGGTACTCTACCACTTGAGCCACACCTCCACTGCCATGGAGGTGAGCTTGGGTACCGGAGAGGAGGAAGACCTGATCAGTGATAAGGACATTTGTGTTCTGGGCTGCTATGGAGATCTTGGAACTGACACCCAGCCCCTCCTACCCACAAACAACCAAGAGCCAACAGTGTGCTTGTGTAACATGAGTTCAACCAGATCTCTTGCCCCCAGGACCACTGCAATCTGAGTTAATAGAACATAATTAAGACTTTCTTAGAAATGCAACCTTGGACTCTGTAGATTCAGCCCAGGAGCTCCTTTCCTTCTTAGAAATTTTTAAAAAAAATGTGTCTTTTGGGGATTTGTTCAATTGTTAGCCTCAGTGTCTCTTGTTTTTTGTTTTGTTTTCTCCAAGAAAATCAGGGCCTCACACATCCTAGTCAAGTGCTCCACTACTGAGTTACACCACAGCCTGCTCTGTTTGTCTACACTGCTGTTCTTCAGGTGAGGTACCATAGGAACATACCCATGTTTAAGACTTAGCAGTAGAATTTTCTCCTGTGGAATATAAAAGAGAATTCTGACCTCTATTTATCAGGAAACAGAAATACAACTGAGGAACAGTGAATGAGAATCAAATTTTAGGGGAAAGGATTGTAAAGACATATGTGTGTGTGTGTGTGTGTGTGTGTGTGTGTATGTATGTATGTACGTGTGTATACATATACATATATACACATACATATACACTTTGTGTATATGTATGTGTATATTCTTCTACTGGGACTTCAACTCAGGGCCTGGTTCCTTTTGGCTCAGAGCTGGTGCTCTACTACTTGAGCCAGAGCTCTACTTCTGACTTTTTGGTGTTTAACTAGAGTTAAGAATTTTACAAAATTTCCTGCCTAGGCTGACTTCAAACCAGGATGTTCAGATGTCAGCCTCCTGAGTAGCCAGGATTATGGGTGTGAGCTACCAGTGCCCAGCCATACTTATTTTTAAAATCCCATCTCATGAAAAAGCATATCACATTCAAGGCAATATTTGTTCTCTTGGAAGAGGTCTTTAACCAGAGCCTCCTGACTAGAGGAGGGTTAGTCTTTATTCAGTGGATAGAAACAGAGACACTCTGTACCTTGCCTCCTTTGAAGGTGGCCTCATTTTTTCCTTCTGTTCCCATTCCTGTTACAAGCTTTGCACTGCTCGAGAGCTCAGCCTTGTCTGTGCCATTTCCTCCTGCCTCCCTGACAGCCTTGGACAGGCTTCCTGCGGGATGGAGGTGGCTATCAAATCAGGAAAGGGGCACCAAGCAACTTACAATAGCAAATGCTCTATTTATTTGCTTTTTGGGGTGGTGGCAGCCGAGGGGAAGGCTTCGAAACCCACAAAGTTGTGCATGAATTATGTTGTGACATGGCAAGCTTTTAGCTCTCTGCTGGGCAGAGCATCAAAGTTCATTTCCATTGGGTTTTCTTTGAGGGGCCCACAGCAACATCCTCACATAACAGTTGGAGGATGCTTCCCATCTTGCATCACTCACAGATCCCTGCCCGCCCGAGCCGCAAGCAACAAAAACCCTTAACGATTTACAGTTCATCCTCTTTGATGTAAGGTGGGATGGGTGGCGGGTAGGGTAGTCCCCACGTTCAAGGCCTCTGAGTAGAATGTGGTTGGATTTTCACTGAAAGCCAACTCTTCTTTTCCTAAAGAAGAGAACAAACTTGCAGATTTAAAAAACAAAAAACAAATATGAACAAGTCTTTTTCCTCAGATAAATTTAGCTTGATTTGGGTCAAGGTGGGGGAGGGGAAGAGCAAAGAATCCAAACAGCCTGGGCCAAGGATTTGCTGAACATGTTAAAAAAAAATGCTGATGGGCATTAAATTAAGTAACAACTGAAGATGACACAAGGGTAAACACTGCTGCTAATGTTTGACTAAGAAACTAACCAAGGGCTGGAAGTGACTCCAGTTAATTTACAGATCATGCCAGTAACAGCCACAGGGGATCAGGCCCCCACTGAAGTTTGGGGAGACATTTTATAGCCAGAAGCCACATTTTTAAATTTAGAAAAAGAAAACCAAAGCTGTAGGAACTGTTTTAGAAACTTTATGGAGGAGAGAAAGAGGGAGGAAAAAAAGAGATGGAGAAAGGGGGCAAGAAAGAAGGAAAGGAAAAAGGGAGGGGGGAAGGGATGGAAGGAGGAAGGGAGGGAAAGAGAAAGTTTTAAGTCTGTAATGCCTGGGCTTAGGGTAGAAAAGCAGCCGAGAAAAATCAAAGACTTAACTTCTAAATAACTTTTCTAGGAGGAGAGTACCACTTCCTGTGGGGTATCATCCTTAAATTCTAGACTATGCCAAGGGCTCCATCCATACCAGATAAACCCTCCTATGTTATCAAATTGATTTAACTTTGCAACACTTAGTTTAAGTGTACAGCCCAACAGTAAATGATTTGGTAATGTCAGCCCCTCTTCACCATGACTTTATTTGATATTGTTTTAAATGTTCCTAAAATAATATATGTCCTTCCTGTACTTAGTGACATAGCAATTGCTATGCTTAGATTAGATTTTTATCACCACTTTAATTTCTTTAGGCCAGGATGACCATAACTGCAGACCAATTCAATGAAATAGAGTCAGATAATTTAAGCCTTTTGTTTTGCATTTTTCCATAGTATCAGGGTACTAGTGTACCAGGGTACTTACTGGGTTTATGAAGGCAAAGTATTTAACCCTTGTGCTTCCTAGGGTTGAAATATTTATTTATTTATGCTAACCAGATTAAACAAAAACTGCCCTTCTGTCTTTCATTCTCTTCCAGCTTCTCCTTTTCCTTCTTCTTTTATGGTGCTGGGAATTAACTCAGGGCTGAGCTTAGTTAGGGAAATACTCTACCACTTGAACCATACCCCAGTCCTTTTTTCTTCTTTTTAGTTTGTTTGTTTTGTGCCTATACTTGGGCTTAACCTCAGAGCCTGGGCTCTGTCCCTGAGCGCCAAGCTAGTGGTCTACCACTTGAGCCACAGGTGGTTCCACTTCTTGCTTTTGGTGGTTAGTTGGAGATAAGAGTTTCATGGACTTCCTGCCTAGGCTGGATTTGAACTGTGATCCTCAGATCTCAAACCCCAAGTAAGATTGTAGGCATGAGGCACTGGTGCCTGGCTTTTAGTGTTTTGTTTTTCCACTTTTCTTTTTCTTCTCTTATTTTCTTTCTCGTCTTCTTTTCTAACATCTTGGCTTGCCCTAGGTGGCAGGAAGGAATAAGAGGGAAAGAGAAGCAATTGAGGTTAAAAAAAAAAATGTCCATAAAAAGAAGACTCACAAAGCCCCTATTCTGAGAAGACTTTAAGCAGGCGCTTACCAGTAAGAAATTAGCTGACACATAAGAGTGGGTTAATATTCCTATAGTAAAGCAGCAGCCAGTAATAACAGGATCAGGCCAACAAAATGTTAAAGCCAGTATGGAGGTGTATTCAGTGCTTACGCTGGTATGCGCAGCAATTGCCCTCCTCATAAGCTGAGGTACTACACTTGCCTGGAGAAACAGGCTCTGCCTCTGAGAGACTGGTCTTTACCATTCATACAGATCCTTGAGAAATAGGAAGACTTTACTGGGAAATCCGTCTGTATCTCTCTTGCCTTCTGGAAATTGAGTTGGAAGCCACCTACCTGATCCTGGTATTGTAGGTAGGACAGTGTTACGTGCAAAAGGACTGAACCAAAAAGAGAGTAGTATCACTCTAAACAAATTGCCAAGGGTGGCACCAATTAATCAGAGCATATTAAGAAAGGCAGAAAAATGCGCTAATAAAATAAATGCAGCCATTTCTTTGTGTGCTTGAGGTTCCGTAGACCTGAGTGGCCGCTCCAGATATGGGGGCATGGTGGGGTTCGTGTGCCTGTGGGTTTGAATTGGAACCTCCTCAAATATCCTCTCCTATCACCTTTATTTTCATAACTTGCTTTTCTCTAGGGTAAGAATTAACATAAGCTACAAAGGTTCTCCCAGGGCTAGTTATTAACCAAGAATGTTGAGAGGCCTTGACAAATATAAAATGCTATATATAGGCCCAACAATAAATCAGAGAGTTATCTACATCAAATGAGACTCAAAGGTTTCCTTAAACACCACAGTCGGCTAGTTTCCAGTCATTCCAGGACAGACCAAAGTGCCGTGGTATATCTTTTTAATGTGTCAGGCCTCAGGGATGGATTGAGTTAGGCAATTTATCCACTTTTATGCCCTGTATTCTCAGACAACACTCCAACAGGGTAATATAAAACTACAGATAGGCTTTCTTCCTCACAGTGAACTACAGAGAAAACAGCCAAAGCTTTTGCAGCAAACAGAAGTATCGGAGGAGAAAGTAGACCTTTGCAGAAAGGACAATAGCGATAAGCCTTCCTAATGACTTGGGCTGGTACGCTCAGCTCAAAGGTGTGTTTTCTCTGGAACTTACTATTTTCTGAAATTGGTCTCAGACCTTAGGTCCTCCCCAAGGTGAGGTGCATTTGGACTCAGGAGCATCAGTGGCTTCTCATGAACAGCCCACAAGCTCTCAGCATTCAGCAATCAGAAGACAGACACAGGAAAAGTTCAAAGTGAATCCTTTTTCCTCAGAACTTTCTGGCTCATGTCTACCCCCCAAAATGTTACTCATGTTGTAAGGTAAATCCAGTCAATGAGATCCAGAGAAGCCACATTTAGAGAGATCAAATTGGGAGTCTTTATTAGAAAGTTGGCGTCTGCCGTCAGACTCCAGTCTGACTGCAGACTCCTGTCACAGAAACCTGCACCCTCAAGAATACACTTAATGCTGTAAGAAAATAGAGTCATAAGGGCAGGAGAGGAAAGAAATAGCAGAACAATACCAACAATCCAGATCAACCCCAACAGAGTGGGGCCACTATGTTGGCCAGAGGAAAGCCAGAAGACAGGACATAGCACACAGGCCTGGCATAATGGCACCTGAGCTGTTTTAACCTTAAAATAGGGTCAGTCAGGTCAGAGGGCAAGGTTACAGGAAACTTGAGAGTCTCTCAAGTTCAAGGCACAGGATGGACAAGTCCCTGCCCCTGCCTCCAAGAATTCATGCATGCCCATCACCTGGGACTTCCTCTTTCTCCACCATAAAGATAAGGTGGGCACCAGTTGAACCCAGTAACCTATCCAACATGCCAAGATGGCCCCAGTGAGGCCCACTTCACTCACCCATTAGGTCTATGGGCTTGCAAAACACATCAAACCTCTGCAGTGTACACACACACACACACACACACACACACACACACACACACATCCCACAAGAGGTCTTCAGCTCCCAGTGTAGGCTAGTCTAGACATGTCAGCCCCCTGCAGCCAGGTCAACTTCTGAGTATGGGTTTGCTGATAGAGGCCTGAGGAATAAAAATGCCATATACAGCATCAAAGGGACTTTCCACTTGCCAGGATCAGGAGTGAGAGATAGAAGGTTACCTTTGAAGGGCTAGAGAGAACTTCTCAGAGTGTTAACATTCGTCTGTCTTCATGAGATGGTGATTTCTTGAAACTGTATATTTGTCAAAATCCATAGAACTGTGCATCTAAAAGATGAATTCTACTGTATGCTGAATAAATTTAGAGAGTCCCAAATTTTAAAAAATACAAGTAGTTTGGAGACAGTTTAAAACTGAAGAGCATTTTGAATCACACATGCCTCTTAAAAAATATTTGAGACTTAATTTTTTTATTAAATAAAAAAATCTTTCATAGTAAGTCTTCCCTCTGTATGAGCCAAAGAAAGGAATAAAATTTGTGTTTTTCACAGTTGTTTCTACTTTTCTTAATTTGGACATTTTATTTCAATTGTTTTAATCAGGCTTATGAAGAAGAGAGACTTAATACCAAAGTTGAATGAGCTTTGGGGTCCAAAGTTATGAGGATGGAGATTTTCTTTGTTCTTTTATTAAATTATTTTTGATTATCTTTAGTTGTACAAGGGTGTTTCTATTTCATGTTAATTTGTGTGTACAATGAAAAGACTTAAGGATTTAATTTTAATTTTTTTCCTGAAGACATAGGCTGATGTTTAACCTAATAATTCGCCTTCAAGAAATCTATCCTTAGAAAATATTTCTAGGTACTACTTTTAGGATATGTAAGGATTTTAGTGTAAAGATGTTTATTGCAGTATTATTTATAAGTAAAGGATTCTAAACATAGGTTTAATTAATTAGAGTATATTTGTAATTGCTGGTTACTGAAAAAATAAGATTATGTAAAAGAAAATGGTATAAATTTGCATATACAGGGCTGGGAAGGTGGCTCAGTGGTAGAGCGCTTGCCTTGCATGCCTGAGGCCTTGGGTTCAATTCCTCAGCACCACATAAGCAAAAAGAAAAAAGCCAGAAGTGGTGCTGTGGCTCAAAGTGGTAGAGCATTAGCCTTGAGCTGAAGAGTTCAGGCCCCACGACCAGACCCAAAAAATAAAAAAAAATTTAAAAAAAATTGCATATACAACAAAGGTGTGGCTGGGTTTGGCTTGTTAAGTACACACACACACACACGTATAGAATATTTATACACAGAAAAAAGATTAGAAGAATGTGCCCAAATGAAAATATTAATGGTGAGTGTTAGTACAGTGGAATCATTAGAGCTTTTAAACATTATTTTTATCTGATATTTTTCCAAATGTTCTCTAAAACATATTAATTTTGTAATCAGAATCATAAATATTTTTATAATTTTCTTTGTTATCAAGGGCTCCCCCTGCTGTTCACCTAAATTTCTTTGTATGTTTGAGCTACTTCATATCTTTTATTTCCTTCATCTTCTGGAAACCTCCATTTTTGATCCTGGTAACAGTCTCCACTTCTCATTCACCTTAGAAGCACATGATTCTAATCTGAATATATGGAGTGATATGTCAAGTTCTAGACTTTTGTTTTTAATTAAGATGTAATAGATCCATACAGTCTTTTAGAAGGGTGTAAGCTTGCTGAGCTCCTTAATTAATCACAGTAGAATTTTGTGTAATCTTTTTTCTCTTGTTTTTGTCTATTTAATTTATTTTTTCTTCAATATTAATTCTTTTTTGTTGCTGTTTCTTTTGTTGGTCATAGGGCCTGAACTCTGGGCCTGGGCGCTGTCCCTCAGCTCTTCAGTTCAAGGCTAGCGCTCTACTACTTGAGTCACAGCACCACTTCTGGTTTTCTGAGTGGTTTATTGGAGATAAGAGTCTCATGAACTTCCCTGCTTTGAACTACGATCCCCAGATGTCAGCCTCCTGAGTAGCTAGGATTACACGTGTGAGCCACCAGCACCTGGCAATATTGTTTCTTTGTATGTTGTTTAATCATTTTTTTAAGTTTCTTTTTTTAATGTTGGGGTTTGGACTCCAGTTTATACTTGCTAGTCAGCTTATCTACTACTTAAATCACACCTTCAGCCCTCTTGTTCAGATTATTGTTGTTGTTGTTGTTGTTGTTGTCATTTGTAGGGCTTGAACTCAGGACCTGGACTCTCTCCCTGAGCTTTTTAACTCAAGGCTAGCACTCTGCAATTTGAGTCACAGCACTACTTCTGGTTTTCTGGTGGTTAATTGGAAATATGAATGTCATGGGCTTTCCAGCCTGGGCTGGCTTCCAACCTTGATCCTCAAATCTCAGCCTCCTGAATAGCTAGGATTACAGTTATGAGCCACTGGTGCCTAGCATTCAGATTATTTTTGATATAGCTTTTGCTTTCTGCCTGAGCTAGACTGGAAAGTGATCCCCCTATTTATGCTATTATACTTAGAATTGTATATTCACATCACTATACCCACCTTTTTCTGTTGAGATGTTGTTTCAAGAACTTCCTCCATCCCCAACTGGCCTGGAACCACAATTCTCCCAATCGCAGGCTCCTAAATAGCTAGGATGACAGGCTCTCACTACTGTGCTTAGCTATCAATTGAGAATGGGTCTCATGGGCTTTTTGCTGGGTTAATCTCATGCTGTGATTCTCCTCAGTGACTAGGATTACAGGTATGAGACACCAGTATTTGATATTTCTGATTTCTTAAAACATAAGATTAGTCTTTTATTTGCAACTTTCATTTTCAAAATAGATATTCCATTTAGTGCTGTTCTAGCTGTACCCCTTAAGTGTTTTTTTATTATCTTTATATTTTCAATCATCTCAATATATTTTCTAATTTATCTAGTGATTTTTCTTTGAGTTAGTATTATGCTTAATTTTCATATCTTTTTGATTTTTCAAATTTCCTCTTCTTAGTATACATCATATTAGAGAGCACACTTGGTATGACTTTAATATTTATAGATTTGTAAAGACTTACTTTTATGACTTAACATATAGTGGGTCCTGGAAAACATTTAATGAGAACTTGAGAAAAATTTTCTAATATTGTGTGGAATGTTACATATATGGCTGTTAGGTGTAGTTGGTTTGTAATGGCCAAGTTTATTTTCTTGCTTATAGTTCAACTACTATGGAAATCAAGGTCCTTAAACTTATAATTATTATTATTAAATTTTTATTTTTCAGTGTTTCATTTATGCCTTTTAGGTACATATATGTTAATAAACATTATATCTGCTTTATGGATGATCTTTAAATGTCATTATCTAGTAAGAGCTTTTGTCTTAAAGTCTACTTTGTCTACAGTTAGATAGTGTCTATCTTGCTTACTGTTTGCATTGTATATCTCTCTGAGGTTTTTATTTTCAGCCTTCTGTGTCTTTTAATCTTAAATGTGTCTCTTGTAGACAATACATGTCCCAGAAGGTGTCGACAGGTGCAAAGTATCAATGTTCTATGAAATATAATTAAATGAAGTTAACAGGGTTTTAAATTTTGTCTTTAGTCCTTTCATAGTATTCAGTATACTATTATATACTGCAACTTCATAGAAGAGAGAGATACAATCTGCTACATTTCCCCACTAAATTGAGAATCGACTCTTTTCATTAAAAAAAAAATCTCCTAGAAAGTATTATGCAGAATTAGGGCAACATTTGCTTAATCTAATGTATTAGTCATTTTGTTGTTGTTGTTCATAAGACAAACACCTAAGGAAAAAAACTTGAAGGAAGAAATTGTTTGATGCATAGTTTAGATGGTTTCTGTCATAGTCTACTGTTTCCATTGCTTTAGGTTTGAGGTGAGTCAGAATATCATGGATAAAGGAATGTGTGTCAGAGGCTAGTACTTCATGGAAGTTGGGAAGGAGTGGAGAGAGAGAGAGAGAAAGAGAGAAAGAGAGAGAGCCTGCATTCTGGACTCCACCCTATTAGATAGTGACACCCACGTTCACTGTTCACTTATTCTTTGAATATTCTTTGAACACTCGTAGTGCTCATCATGACCATTTATTTTTCTTATGAAAGATTGTGTTAAATATAAGAATAGCCACAGACTCCTTATTCTTATGGATGAAGGTCCTAACTAACTTTCAGATTCTATGGAAGCAAGGCTGCTGTGAAGAGTAAATAAAATTGAGATTCCCAGAACATTGTATTGAGGAGGCACAAGCTATTTTATTTCAAATCTATTATATTAAAATACTTGTCTTATCCCCCTCTCATTTTGTGGCAACTTAGGCTATAGAGAAAAAGGAGGTAGACTAGAAGAAGAGCAAAGGTAGCCTCATCTCTGTGATTAGCCTGAACCATTTCTGTGGCTTTCTTTATTCCTGTGGCTTTCTCCACTCCCTTATCTTCTAAGTCTCATTGGCCTCAAATTGTGTGCCTGACTAGCTGCAATGATGGATTATTTGGATATAATGTTAATTGAATGGATCATGCTCTTTTTCCTTTGGACTTGTATAGATATTCCCTCTTGGGTTCTTATCAAAATTTCCCAAATTTTAAATTGATAGCTTAAAACATCAATGACATCCTTCACTTTCTATTTTTTTCTTTTTTAATTCTTTGTAGCATTCTTTTAACAATCTTTTATATATATATTTATTGCAAAAATAACAGTAACAGAGGGGTTACAGTTACATGAGTAAGGTAATAAGTACATTGACTATTGAGCATTGTTACCTCCCTCCTTTGTTTTATCCCTACCATTCCTTCCCACCCACCTCCCCAATTCCTCCCACCCCCTACCCTGAAGTTGTAAAATTAGTTTTCAACATAGTGTTTTGTACATCTCATTGTTACAATGGGTCAACCTGTATCCCTATTTCAGCATTTTGTTATTTCCCTTCCTCTCCCCAAGCTAGAAAAATGTATATGCAAGATGCTGAGCACCGGAATCAAATACTATAAAAACAGGGGTAATACCATGGAGGAAGAACATACAAAAGAAACAAAAAAAATCACATGGTACATTATAAATACATTAAAAGCAAGTAAGATAAAAGCGAGTAAGATAAAACCACTTGAATCTCTATTGTGGGGTTCATTTCATTTAGAATCATATGGCCATATGTATATAAATTTTGACTTTTTCTCTTGTCCTAGACATATACTAGTTATTGCAAATAAGGGAAACCATGGGACCTATGTTTCTTTGGGTCTGGCTTACTTCACTTAATATAATTTTTTTCCAAGTCTTTCCGTTTCCTAACAAATGGGGAAGTGTCATTCTTCTGATGGAGGCATAGAATTCCATTGTGTATATATACCACATTTTCTTGATCCATTTATCTACTGAGGGGCAACTGGGTTGGTTCCATATCTTAGCTATGGTAAATAAAGCTGCAATAAACATAGGTGTGCTGGTAGCTTTAATATACTCTTGTTTGTGATGTTTGGGTAAATGCCCAAAAGTTGGATTGCTGGGTCATAGGGGAGCTCTATGTGGAATCTTTTGAGGAACCTCCATACTGCTTTCCAAAGTAGTTGAGTAAGTTTACACTCTGACCAACAATGCAGTAGGGTTCCCTTTTGGCCCCATCCCATAGTCTTGGAGAAGATCTTTACAAGTCATACAATGGACAAGGGTCTCATAATTAAAATATACTTAACTCAAAAAATTAAATCCCCTAATAACAAATCCTCAAAGAAACAACTGCCCAATTAATAAGTGGGCTAAAGACTTAAAGAGAAACTTCTCTGAAGAGGAAATAAGAATGTCCAATAGACACATGAAGCAATGCTCAACTTCTTTAGCCATAAAAGAAATGCAAATCAAGACAACATTGAGATAGCACCTCACCCTTGGCTATAATCAAGAAATCACTTTCTATTTCTATGCTTACAAATGATATAAAGAATCACTACGAAGAGGACTTTGTTTTTTGTCAGTTATAGGGCATGAACTCTGGGCCTGGGTGCTGTTTCTCAGCTTTTCATCTTAAGGTTAGGGCTCTACCATTTGAGCCACAGTGCCACTTCTGGCTTTTTCTGCTTATGTGGTACTGAGGAATTGAACCCAAGGCCTCATGCATGCAAGGCAAGCACTCTACCACATGAGCCACCTTCCCAGCCCTATTAGGATATTACAATTCTAAATATCTATTCACCAAATAACAGAACACCTGAATTTATCCAAGAAATACTACTTTCCCTAAAGTCTCACATAAATCCAAAGGCATTAATTGTTGAGATGTTTAACACATCACTCTCCCAGCTGGATAGATCAACCCAGCAAAAACTCAACAGAGAAAATTCGGATCTAAACAACTGCAAAGATCAATAGACATAACAGACATCTACTTAATATTTCACCCAGCAGCATCAGAATACACTTTCTTCTCAGCAGCACATGGAACATTCTCCAAAATAGACCACATTTTAGGTCACAAAGCAAATTTGTCCAAATTCAGAAACATTGAATTTATTCACTCAGACCACAAGGCAATAAAATTAGAATTCAACACCAAAAGCCACCGAAGAAAGTCCTGTAACACATGGAGGCTGAACAACACACTTTTGAACCACCAGTGAGTCATGGAAGAGATTAGAAAGGAAATTCAGATGTTCATGATATTTAACAAAAATGAACACAAATTACCAGCTCCTCTGGGACACAGCAAAAGCAGTACTCAGAGGCAAGTTTATAGCTCTGAGTTCCTACATCAACAAATTGAAGAGATCTGAAACCAATAATTTATCAAGGCACATGAAGCTCCTTGAAAAAGAGCAACAAGCTAAACCCCACGCCCATAGATGGCAACAAATAATCAGAATTAAATGAATTAGAATCCAAAATGAATTAAAATCCAAAAAAACCATAGAAAGATTCAACAAAACAAATGGTTCTTTGAAAAAATTAACAAAATTGACAGACCCCTAGCAAATCTTATCAGAAAAAGAAGAGAACACACCCAAATAAACTCAGAGATTAGAATGGAAACATCACCACAGAAACAACCAAGATTCAGAACATTATAAGGGAATTCTTCCCAAACCTTTATGCTAATAAGTTTAAGAATCTGGATGGATTTCTAGAAAATATTGGCATGCCCAAACTAAACCAAGATGAGTCAAACCAACTTAACAGACTCATAATAAGCATTGACATAGAAACAGCAATCAGAGACCTTCCACCCAAGAAAAGCTCAGGACCAGATGGGTTTACAGCTGAATTCTACAAGGCCTTCAAAGCAGAAATCATACCAATACTCTTCCAACTCTTCAATGAAATTGAAAGTGCAAGTTCACTACCAAACTCTTTCTATGAAGCCATCATAACACTCATCCCCAAACCAGGCAGGGACTCATCAAAGAAAGAAAACTATAGATCCATTTCTTTGATGAACATTGATGCTAAACTTCTCAACAAAATTTTGGCCAATCCACTTCAATAATTCAAAGGAGGAGGCTACAATGCTTGATAAGAAATGTACTCATTATCTTGCCCATGTAATTGTAACCCCTCTGTACAGTATTTTCACAATTAAAAAAAAAAAGAAAAAAAATCACACACCATGATCAAACAAGATTCATTTCAGGGATGCAAAGCTGGTTTAATATACACAAATCAATTAATATAATTCACAACATCAACAAGAGCAAGGATAAGAACCACATGATTATCTCAATAGATGCAGAAAAAGCATTTGACAAGATCCAACACCCCTTTATGAAGAAAGCTCTGGAAAAAATAGGAATCCATGGAACATTCCTCAATATAATAAAGGCTGTGTATGATAAACCTACAGCCAGCATTATACTCAATGGCGAAAAGCTAAAGCCATTTCTTCTAAATTCAAGAATGAGACAAGGATGTCCACTATCTCCACTTGTCTTCATTTTAGTATTAGAATGCCTAGCTAGAGCAATAAGACAAGATGCAAACATAAACGGGATCCAAACAGGGAAAGATGAAGTAAAATCCTCCCTCTTTGCAGATGACATGATCTTATATTTAAGGAACTCCATGGACTCCACACCCAAGTTACTCGAGCTGATATAAAACTTTGGCAAAGTAGCAGGGTATAAATTTAGCCCTCAAACATCGATGGCTTTTCTGTATGCCAATAATGAGAAGAGCATGGCTGAAATCAGGAAAGGACCTCCTTTTGTAGTAGCCCCACAAAAATATAAAATACCTAGGAGTTAACTTACCTAAAGAAGTGAAAGACCTCTATGACCAAAACTTAAAAAGAACCTGAAAAAGTAAATTAAAGCAGAATTTAGGAAGAGGGAAACCATCCATGCTCCTGGATTGGGAGGATTATAGCAGAGTGAAAGCAGAAATACTGCCAAAGGCTATCTACAAATTAAATGTGATACCTATCAACATCCCAATCTCATTCTTCAATGAAATAGAAGAAGCAACCCAAAAATTCATATGGAACAATAAAAGATCCCAAATAGCAAAAACAATTCTTTGAAGAAAGAACAGTGCTGGAGCAATATCAATACCAAATTTCAAGCTACTACAAAGCCATAGTAATCAAAATAGCTTGGTACTGGCACAAGAAGAGACCTCAGGACCAATGGAATAGAATTGAAAACCCAGAAATGAACCCACAAACCTGTAGCCACCTAATCTTCGATAAGAAAACTAAAAAAAAAAGAATGGAAGAAAGCATCTTCAGTAAATGGTGCTGGCAAAACTAGTTAAACACCTGTCAAAAACTAAAGTTAGGTCTTTATATATCACGTTGCACCAGAATCAACTCCAAATGGATCAAAGACCTTGGAGTCAAAGCAGAGACCCTAAGAACATTACAGGAAGGAATAGGAGAAACTCTAGGGCTCCTTGGCATGGGCTGAAACTTTCTTAATAGAGACCCAGAAACACAACAAATCAAAGAAAGGTTGAACAAATGGGATTGCATGAAGCTGCAGAGCTTCTGCATGGCAAAGGACATAGCTAGCAAAATCAATAGAAACCCCATGGATTGGGAGAAGATCTTCACTAGCCATACAATGGACAAGGGTCTCATATCTAAAATATACTTGGAACTCAAAAAATTAAACCCTCCAAAAACAAATCCTCAAAGAAACAACTGCCCAATAAATAAGGGGCTAAAGACTGAAAGAGAGACTCCTCTGAAGAGGAAATAAGAATGGCCAATAGACACATGAAGAAATGCTCAACCTCTCTAGCCATAAAAGAAATGCAAATCAGAACAACATTGAGAT
>NW_012267413.1:1544345-1625394 GCF_000151885.1 Dipodomys ordii | reverse complement strand
ATAGTTTACTTTATGCAACATACAAAAAGAAAGGATAACAATCTTTTGAAAAGATCAAACTTTATTTTTTGTTAGCTTCAAGTAGTTGTGCAAAGGAGTTGCTATTCAACAAAGCAGTTTAGAAGAAAGAAGATGGCCAATAGACACATGAAGAAATGCTCAACCTCTCTAGCCATAAAAGAAATGCAAATCAGAACAACATTGAGATACCACCTCACCCCAGTTAGAATGGCATAACCAAGAACTCTAATAACAACAGATGTTGGAGGGGATGTGGCCAAAAGGGAACCCTACTGCATTGTTGGTGGGAGTGTAAACTTGTTCAACCACTTTGGAAAGTAGTATGGAGGTTCCTCAAAAGACTCCACATAGAGCTTCCCTATGACCCAGCAATCCCACTTTGGGGCATTTACTCAAATGTTCATAAACAAGACCATACTTGTAAGCACTATACCCACCTTTGCTCCTCAGTCCACCCAGACCTGAGCTCCTCCCAAGCCCCCGAGTTCCTGCTATACAGCTGGCCACTCCCTCTCCCCTCCCAGACCCACCTGAGCTCCCACCCACTTCCTGCCCCCAGAGTTTCCTGCTACTTGCATAGGGACAGACAGCGTGTGCTCCCTCTCCAGGGAAAATATGGCTCCTCTAATAAACCGTATAATAATCTTCCTTCTGTGTCTGCCAGCCTCTACGTGGTCCCCTGGGATGGATGTGAAGGATCTTTTCAATACTAAAGCTACCAGCACAACTATGTTTATTACAGCATTATTCATCATAGCTAAGATATGGAACCAATACATATGGCCCTCAGTAGCTGAATGGATCAAGAAAATGTGATATATATCACATATATATTTATATATGTATACACACACACACACAATGGTATTCTATGCCTCCATCAGAAAGAATGACATTGCCCCATTTGTTAGGAAATGGAAAGACTTGGAAAAATTATATTAAGTGAAGTAAGCCAGGCCCAAAGAAATATAGGTCCCATGGTTTCCCTTATTTGCAATATATGACTAATATATGTTTAGGACAAGCAGAAAAGCTCAAAAGCTATATATATATGACCATATAAGATGATGCTAAGTGAAATTCTAGTGCCCAGATCAAGAGTCCCCAGAGATTACCAAGGAGCCCATTCCAATGCAAGCACAAGAGAGTTGTTTATTGCAAGCTGGAGCCTGGACTCATAACCTACTGAAGCAGCGGGTCAGAGTTGAGAGCCCCACCCTTCCTCTAGCAGGGTTTTTAGGGACTTCTATGCATCATTGCAACACTTAACAAATCATATCACACCGCAGAAAAAACATAAAATAATTCTAAAAGATGATTAGTGCAACCAGTGGCAGGAACTGACAAGGTACTGTGGATTGGCTGGCTCATGGGGTTGACGCTCTTCGGAATGATTGGCTAAAGCAGATGGTCTGAGCCCCGACTGAAATGTCTTTAACTTGCTGGAACACCTGGAACTTTGGGTTTTTCCTGCTGTCTGCTGATTAGCTATATTAATGGAATTTTCCATCCTGGAATTTGGGCTCAAGGGGATCAAGGGGAGTTGCTGACACATTACCTGGAGTTGCTGACACAGTTCACAGACAAAATGGAATCCAAATTGCTATATTTTGTTCAGGCTTCACAAAATGAACCCCAAGATTGGGACACAAGAGGTTTTTTTCTTTCTTGCTGTTGTTTTTAATGTACTTATAATGTGCTGTGTGATTTTTTTTTGTTGTTTCTTTTGTATGTTCTTCCTCCATGGTATACCCATAGTTTTCACTGTTTTTGATTCCAGTGCCCTGCATCTTATATACATTTTTTTTTAATTTGGGGAGGGGAAGGGAAATAAGAAAATGCTGAAATAAAGATACAGGATGACCCAGTGTAACAATGAGATGTACAAGACACTAGGTTGAAAATGAACTTTACAACTTCGGAGTGGGGGGTGGGGCAGGGAAGGGATGGTAGAGGAAAAACAAAGGAGGGAGTAACAATGCTTGATGGAAAATGTACTCATTACCTTACTCATGTAACTGGAATCTGTCTGTACAATAAAAATCTTTACAATAAAAATATATATTATAAAAAGAATAACTGTTACTTACTGGGGCCTACTTTGTCCCATTCTTTACTAAGTGTTAGCAATGTCCCTATGTCTGGTTCTCTGCTCCATCCAGACCTGAGCTCCTCCCTGCCCTAGAATTCTCACCATATAGCTGGCCACTCCCTCTCCCCCCCCCCCCAGACCTACCTGCAAATGCCACTTGCCTCCGGAGCTACCCGCCTGGATGAGGGCAGATGCCATATTGCTCCCTCTCCAGAGGAATATATGGCCCCTCTAATAGACCTTATAATAGTCTTTCTCCCGTGCCTGCCCACCTCTGCATGGTCCCCTGGGATGGTTGTGATAGATCCTAACACTAAGCACTTTATTTATATTCACTTAGTGATCATGTGAGTAATATTATTTCTATAGAAGGATGAACTCACAGTGAAAGAAGCTAAGTAACTTGCCTGAGGCAACTCATTGTAATGAGTTAATGGTCTAGGAATAAATGTACACTGAAGAATTACAGTAAAAAATTTACTATTCCATACTAATAGAGGAGAGGCAACTAGAATTTGTGAGGCACATTCGTTAATATACTAAGTATAAAGTACAAGAGTATACTTCCTTTTCACACTGAATAACCTGAATAATATATGCAAAGAGAGCAGTTTCCTGCAAATGGTCTTGGAAATCCTAGAGATAAGCATTATTTTCAGTTAGCATGCCACTCCTAAAGCATTATTTATAATTAACATGCCAGTTATCATCGTTACAGAGCTACTAGTAAATTATTTTTAAAGGATTTAAGACATATTCTTGTATTTTTAAGCTATTTAAATTAGAATTCTTTTCATCTTTTCTTTTTCTTTTTTTGGCTTGGTAAACTTCAGGCCAGTCCTGTAACTAAATTAATGGGTGTGGACAAACACAGTTTAACATAGAGGATTTGTGGGCATGCTTGTTTGGCTTTCTTATTTAAAATATATCCCTTGTTGACCGAGATTGGCTGTTTGCAGACTGTAAGATTCACTCTTTGAAATGATAATAGAATCGAAGTCTCTAAGGAATTGGATTTAGTACTAAGAACTCAGAATGTTCCTTTGAAGTGTCCCTTTTCAAAAAACAACAACAAGAGAAAGTACCTGGTTTAATATCCAACTTGTATGTGTCCCTTTTTATGAGGTTTGTGGCCATTACTAGTTCTTTGTCTGCAAGTTGAAATGAAAAGCTCAAACTTTCAGAGGACTGAGAAAGCTCCTGCTTCACATCCCTATTCCTGTTGTGGTCCAAATGACTCAGATAGATAGGGTACTACAGCCGTTTCAGCATGTTTGGGTTTTGTTTGCCAGCTCTATTGGAGACTAAAGCTTATATAAGTAATATAAAACTTCAGCATTTACAACATAAAGGCACCGCAAGAACTCGCAGACATTAAGCTTTGGTAGGATTTTATTTGGAGGAATTTTATTTTAAAATGTAATATCCTTTTCCTTGCTTTGGCAAAATAGAATCAGGAGAACTTGGATGGAAGTGCGCAGCTTATGAAAAAGCTCACCCTGCTCATATAAGCAAGTCTGTCACCCTTAATTGGAAAGTAATAATTCATAAAACATAATGTTATTATCATCCTTCTGCCTGGAGTGATAGATATTCTTGAAGCTTTTTAAATAAAAAGTTCAAAATTGAATTTGCAACTCAAAAGATTGGTAGGTTCAAATGTTAGTTTCCTGCTGAGTAACTGTGAAAACAATTCCAAAGTAGCTGGTAGTGTGTTAGGAATGGCAGTTTTATTAAATGTCTTGATGGAGTGCAATGAAAATACACTGTCGGTGTCTTTCTCCAGCAGCTTCCCTTCTACAAAAATAAGAGTTTTCTTATAGGCATTGGTGTTCACCCTCACTCCCTTTATTTGCCTTCTTCCAGTTCAGATTTTCTGCAAGATTATTTAATAAGAAGTTTAGACTTGGTTTCATGAATCATAGATCCATGAATCATAGATCCATGAGGTTGTTACGTGTCAACTGATGGTGTGACACTGCTCTGAGATTATTGATCTGCATTTCAACATTCAATTTTGTAGGGTTAAAAAGTGCCAAACAATGATGGGGGGGAAAATTCTGTTTGCTTTAAAATAGGGCCACAGAGTGATGGTTTGGGGATTATTGCTTTCTAATGTTGCAGCTTTTCAGTGACATCTGACCTTGAAGGAACTGGACCTTTTGTGGGAAGGAAGCAAATAATCCAGATGTGGCAAGGCTGCTCCGGCCCAATAGAAAAGCAGTGCATTTATTTAAAAAGGTATCGTTCAATTATGAAAACTGGCAGGAATCATAGAATACTTGGCAGTTGAACCTTGTACAAATATTTGCACTGGTGGCCTGAGAGGACCTTCTCTTCTGCTGGTTTCATGAGAAAAAAAAAAAAAAAGCAAACATTTTGCAGTTTCACCTCAATTTCCTCTCTCCTTTCCCCACAAAAACAAAAGGTGATTTTTTTTTCAAGGTTCCTGTATCAGCATGATTTGACATCCCTGTACAGGCTTAACTGAATCAGTGACCAGATCCCTGGGGATGAAAATGGAAAACTTGCCATAATTTCCACCCCTCAACCCCAAAGTCCTGTCTCCGTGTCAATGGCAAATTGTCTATTTTGCCATTTCTTTATCCTCTCCCCTCTCCCCGCCCCCACCCATGAGCAACACAGGACTGCTATAAAAATAAAAGCAGTGAAATTCCAGCCTTGACTAAACTTGGGGATTCTTGCACACAAAGAACAACAACTTTATTTCTCCTGTGGAAAAGAGCAAAGTGAAAATTGACAGCTTAGCTCTTCTAACATTGGCACTGAGACTCACTGCAGAAATTGATTTTTTTTAAAGATTTTAAGTATATTTACAGGGAGGGAAAAGCTACCACATGAGTGTGGCTTACGTTTATCCCCATACCAAATGTCTTTCACGGAAAGCTTTATAACTAGACCTTGAAAAATCTTTCCTTTCTGGACAAGGGTGTGGCTTTATGAACATAGGGACTTCTCCCCATTAACAAAAGTATTTGCCCCATTAAGACATGGTCTATTCTTGCTTACATCACTGGAGGTAATGGAGGGCAAGGTAGCCTCAGACTGCCAAGTGGCTTGAGGATTTCGTGTGGCCTTGAGCCTTCCATAAGACAGTGAGAAAACTCCTCACAACAGCAACTTCAGCTACTCAGTGCTTTGCAATAATGTTCTATGCCATAAAATAACTCTGGATAATTTTATGTACACCCTTCGACATACTCAGTGGAGCAGGTCCAGTTCTATAATTGCGGTGTGTATGTACATGGGTTTCTTCTTAACAGAATTAATAGTTATTCTAAAGTTTTATGCACAGATGTAAGGGGCAGCAACTGATGAAAAGACAAATACTGACCCATTCATATATGACCCCCTAAGTTTAACTCTCTTTTTTCCTACAAGTCTTTTTTTTTGTCATTGTGTTCTAACACTCACATCTTGCTCCCTTCTACAGTAAAGCATCTGGACTCCCCCTGACCTGGAATCAGTGTCCAGCATTCTGCATCTTAATGTACCAATGGGGAGCATTACCTTGCCTTGGAATAAGGAACAGGGTCAGTTAGGGGAACTCCTGGGGAAATCTTGCACATTGTCAAGGAAGAGACCAGGCTATCTAGATTTACCAATTCATTTCCCACCTTTCTTCCCACCTCTGGTGGTGTGCTGAGAATGCCCCTCTTCCCCACTACATCCTTCACAAAGATGAACCAGGTCTTAATCCCTAGATCCTATAATGGTAATGGTAAAAGGGATTATGCAATTGCCAATAGAGAGGTTTCAATTCAGATGGGATCTCTCTCCTAAACTATTCCATAGGCCCCAAAAAAGGATTCAGGAAAGTCAGTCAGAGAGAAAGCAATTGGCAATAGCAACAGGGACTGGAATGAAGCAGATAGGAGTCTTCCACTGGAGAATTAACTTTGAAAATGCAAAAGTAATGATGAAAAGAGGTCAGAAAGAATAAAGGATTGAAGAATTAGTGCAAAAGTTTATCAAGTGCCAGATTCTCAAAATCTTTTACCAAATGCTATTATTAGGACTGTGATACTTTATCCTTAATGCCTGATTTCCACTGGTTGAAAGATGATATTTTTCCTTTCTTAGCTAATTCTGAATGGTGCCTGCAGGAGTGGAGGGTAGCTGTATATTCCTTCTCCCTTCCTGTTTTTCTGTGTTCATTGCTAGTAAGAAGGCATTACTAGTTTGTGGTCCTTATAGGGACATAAGGACTAATAATGTCTAGGCAAACTGGAATAAATTCATCATCCTTGTTAGAAGGGAGTGTGGACTTTTAGAAAAGACTGATCTGAAATGTAGAACTAAATCTTCTCATAGGTCCTGAAATCTCAGGAGAAAGATAATGATGTGATTGAATATGTCTTGCCCTAAACATGTGTTAAAATTTGATTACCATTGTGTTGATGTTAGAAAGTTTGGCTTTTAAGAAATGTTCAGCCGGCAAGAGGGACTAATGCATTTTCCTGAGGGACTGGGAAAGTCATTGAGACAGTAAGTTGTAACAAAATGAGGCTGCTGTTCATGGTTTGTCTCTTCCAGATGCACCTGCTTTCCTTTTCATCTTGTGCCATAGTAAACCAAATGCCATCATTATACCATTTTTCACTAGAGCCATATATTCCTCTATAGATCCTCTATACCATCTGGCCTCCAGATCCACAGCCAAAGCAGACATTTCACTTTTATAAATTATCCTGTCTCAGGTATTCTTTTATAGTCACGGAAAGCACATTAAGACAGATGACCTTTTGGAATCCTGAATACCATGAGTGATATTAACCTAAGATACTTTTCTCTTCCACAGTTGTACAAAATATACCCAGTTTTCCCTGTTTTACCTTCATGTCCAGCCTAGAGAAGTATCAGATATATACAGTAAGAGGGAACTCCAGGTCAGAAAGCCAGCAAGTTCTGACCTAATGGAAGCCATGTGTCCCTGGCAGGAGAGACATTTCCAGGGGCTCCATTAGGTGGTCACTGTCTGCCCACAGCAGCCAGTCTCTCTGTGACAGACACTCAGCCTGGAGAGTTTTCTAAATAGGAATGATTTCAAAAAAAACAATACCACAAAGTGCATCCTTCAACTTCTCTTTGTGATGGTCTGTGGAGGGGCCAAGGGTAGACTTGGGTAGCAAGAGTATAATCACTTTGTATTTTTGGAAGCAAAAAGCATGTCTACTTATTGGCAGCTAAAATGCTGGCATGGACCAGAGGGAAAAGTTTTGATTACATAGCTTCCCAACGCAACTCTTGGGGCAAAGGCTTTGGTAGTTGCCCTTGAGGAAATCTACCACAAGTCTTATTCTTTTGTTTTGAAATGTGGATATCTGTTTAAAAAAATGAAGCAAGATATAATAAACAAAACAATCCTCTCAGTGACCCTGAGCTTCCCTCTCTCTGCTCTATCTCAGCACCCTCTCTGCCCTGGCTTAGAAGTGGGGTTCTCTCTATGTCTGGGTTTTCTGTTCCTACTTCTCCTACCAAGGTCCAGGCAAGCAGTGAATTTAACAGTCCACTGTGAAGTTTTTTGTCAACAGTTGAATTTCTGTAAGGAACAGTCAAGCACAGCTATAATCATATTGAGAAATGAATCTGGCTTCAGTTGTGAGGTGATGAAGATTGAAATAGGTAAGCCAGGCTTGGAGATGGCTTAAGTGGTAGAGCACTTGCCTAGCAAATGTAAGGCTATGAGTTCAAACCCCAGTACTGCCAAAAAAAAAACTGAAATGTAGGTTAAAGCAATGAAATCTCATTTTCCCAGAGAGAATCATAAAACTTTCCTCTGGAGATTATTTAGTAAAAACATGGTTAAATTTAGATAATGAATAACGAGAATTCATGAAATAAATAGTCATTCTGTGGAGACTCAAAGGTCTCAGATTTCAGTCCTGGCTCTGTGGCTATTAGGTGGGCTGAGGGTGTGATCTTCCCCTTAAAGGTTTTTGTTTGTTTGTTTTGTTTTTGTTTTTGTTTTTTTTTGTCATGGGGCTTGAACTCTGGGCACTGTCCATGTGCTCTTCAGCTCAAGGCTAGTGCTCTACCACTTGAGCCACAGTGCCACTTCCAGTTTTCTGGTGGTTCACTGGAGATAAGAGTCTCATGAACTTTCCTGCCCAGGCTGGCTTTGAACTGCAATCCTCATATTTCAGCCTCCTGAGTGCTAGGATTACAGGTGTGAGCCACCAGTGCCCTGCCCAAAGTTATTTTTAAGTATTGCATTCATTGACCCCTTTGGTACCTTCCAATTTAAATTAAATTTAAATATTCTACTGATGGATGATTCTATTACTTAATTCAACATTAAACAGTATTTATTAAGCTCCAGGCATTGGCTACAGAGATACTGTCCAAACTCTTAATGAGGAAGGTGTTTAGCGTAGAAAGCAGGCAAATTTAACACTAAAGTGATTATCCTTGCCTGTTCAATACTACTACTAGTTTTAAGCATTTACTTCTCTTTTCTTTTAATACAACTATAGAACTTTATATGTGTCTCCTGTGTAGTATCCATTTTCTGCCTCATGTATTTTTATCTAGTCTGCTTTCTTCAAGCCCAGTGAACCTAAAGGCAGGGGTCCGTGTTGAGTCCCATTGTTTACTGTCTTCAATGGCATCCAACACAGTGAATAACACAATGATGCTCAATATATATTTGTTCAATTTCATCAACTTGTGAAATCCTAATTAATGCCTTTAATTATTCCAGTTGTCTTCTGTCAATGGTGCACTTAGTGTATTACTTACAAATCTCAGACTCCCCTTAAGACTCCCCTTAAGATATCCAGAATCAAGATAGAATACTGTTGAAAAAATGGGGGACTTTGCCTCCGGAAGACAGAAAAGCTAACGTAATTAACCTCAGGACTTAAAGAGAGTTTCTTTCATTAACATGAAATACTCTGGATTTGGGCACAGCTGTTGTGATACCCCTTCCAGATGGATCCCAGGCATATTTATTGATAACTGCTGGAAGTTTGGACTTAATCCATCTGCAAGTCTGGCTGGAGGTGAGAAGTCACTAAGGGCCACAGGACCCAATCTAGGCTGGTGGTGCATTTAGATGTTTTACCTTCCTACAGTCTGTGGTCAATAGGTGGCAATGACATACTCTGCTGAGTGTCATGTGTTGTATAAAATCCATAAAATAGTACCTGTCATTTAGGAGGGGTTTTCAATGTACCAGATTCTTATTACACATTAGTCCATTGAATTCTTGCATAGTATTGGTTTGGATGGAGAGGAGGTAACCTATCTCTTACTCATTAGCAGAATGTAGTTGAAATAGAAGTAATTGATATAATCAGACCAAAATTTCAAACAAAAATATATGTGTGCCATAATTCTTACTTCCCAAGTTTTCATCTGGTTGATTCAGAATGCCCTTCAGAAGTTCTCAGAAGACAAAAAGAAGTTATGCATCTCCTACATTTTTACAGAAGATAATGAGGGAAACTACCCTTCCACTTACCCTTTTCCCTACCCCCCAATAAAATCTGAGAGAAAACACATGTGTAATTCCATGATTCAGTAGCTTAAGCTAGAAACACCATCTTAGTGAGGCTTGGAAGTCAACTAGAGTCATATCATTATTGCTCTAGTTGTTTGTGATAACAGCCTCTAGGCCTTTAGCTTCTTTCCTGCATCTTGTGGTGGGAATCTGCTTGGGTCAGAAACAGGTATTCAGCAAAGCATCTGGAGATGGAGAGGACAGAAGAGCTCTTTCTTGGCACTGTTAACCCAGTTAGAAATGAGTAGTTCTGGATTTGCTCTGAAATCCACTTTCAACCTAAATGTGCCACTTACAGTTGGTTTACCTTTGGCAAAACAAGACTTCCTGTTTTCAGAAAACAGATTTATGGAGACTAAGAGACTCAAGCTTTCTTGCAACCCCAATCAGTTCTTGCAAATGGGTGCTTTAATTATTTAAGTGCAAACGAATCAAAGACATCTGAATTAAATTTTCTTAAAAAATAAACTACAATTGGCTTTTGAAACTGAAGAGAGAAAGTGCTTAGTTGGCTAAAAACAATTTAGGTTTTGTGGTAACCCCAACGTATTTGCAAAACAATCTACATATTTGATGAGCTCAAAATGTCTCTGGAGTAGGCGTTGTTCTGAGGACAAAATGGACAATAACTAGAGACATTTAAAATAGGGGCTCTATTGGGTTCCATTTCACAGGGTCTCAGTTTGGTAATCAAAAGTAGAAAAGGCTTGTTCATACTTTTTTTACACAAAACATTTTGAAGTCATTAACACTCCTTTTAAAAAGTATCCAAATAAGGAAAATGTCTTATGGAGTAGACTCTTCATAGGTTAAAGTAGAATACTTATTCACTAATTTATCTTGTAAAGAAAAAAGGCAGATTATTTCAGTAGTCTGAGAGTGTTCAGGTCCATAGAGCTTTGGGACCATCACACTTTCTTCAATAAAATGAACCATATGGACATACTTTTAAGAACTTAGGTTTGGTTGTATTCATGGAAGAATCATCCCAAGGCTGATTAGTGCTTGTAATTCAACATGTGCTGCCCTTGTGTTCCCCTTGGGCACTTCAGTTTAACTACAAGTACTTTCTTGTTGATAGTCATAAGTCAGGTCAGCAGAGGGAATCTGTTTTCTAGCTGACCAGTAGAGAAACTAAAACTGGGCATTATTAAAAGATAGTCACAGAGTTAGAGGTTTTGCTCAGGAGAAGAGCATTTGCCTAGCTAGTACAAGGTATTATGTTTGGTCCTGAGCACCATAAGAAAAGTATGGGGGGAAGTGGGGAGTTGAGAGGAGGGTACATGAATGGAGAGAGGAAAGATGGGTGAAGGTAGTCATAATATTCAATAAGCATATGTAAAATTTGAACTATGTAAATTGAAGGGATGGGTAGGGTTGAGAGAGATGGAGGAGAATGCTGAAAGGGTGACTGATCAAAATGCAATGTATTCACAAACGGGCACATTGAATTTAAACCCCTTTATATTACATCTTAAGAATAATAAAAAACAAAGTCACTGATCAATAATACCTTACCAAGTGAAATTTGCTATGAATGTCATGTGGTCAGTAACTTTCTGATGAGAAAGTTTAATGGATTTAAAGCCAAGATTTGGCTTCCTTCCTGACTATGTCAGCAGTAGACAAATCATCTATTCTCTTTTTCCCTGATCTGTGACTATCTATCCAGTTCAGATGAATAGAGAGAAGAAGAAACAGACTCTGGGCTCTCAGTCAAGAGAGGGGATGAGTCCAACAAGGTTTCAGCTCTTCCTGGATTCACATGTCAGTTTGGATTCTCTAATGAGCCTTGGCTTAGACGAGTCTCTGCTATTTCTATGAAATGCATATAAGCTTTGTGCCAGCCCTTTAGTTTGACACCTGATCTTGTTTATTGCTAGAGTCATAAGTAGTATGTAATAAATACTTGTTGAATTGCTTTTCTGTAGCAAGGTCATCTTTTTATCCCAGAATGACACATCTCCTTCATTTCATTGTTTCATCACTATTTTTATTTCAGTCTCTATTCTGTGTGAGCACCAATAAACGTGATGAGGAGAGCAGACATCTTTCCTGATCTCCTGCTTGAAACACTCTACAAGGTGCTATGAATCCAGTGGTGATAATATCTAGCCTTAACTTAACCAGCTCATGGCCCATATGGAAGCAGATCCAAACAAATGTGGGATGATAGTACGAGATGTAAGATGGAAACCACTAGTTACATATTCCACCTCTGCTTTCCCATTCTCCTCAGAAATGGAATTTGTATCTGAGCTTGTGATCTCTAAGATAACTGATCTATTTGGTGACTCACTGTTAGAGTAAATTAGACTTTGCCAGAAAACCATGCAGATATCCAGGTACAAAGAACAAAGAAAAGGTTGATTGCCAGTAAAGGGACTGGCAAAACTCCTCACAAGAGAGAAGAAGTGCCAGCTATTGTCTCAGGTGACCTTTTATAACCTCCGAGGTTCTAGGAATCTGGCTGCCTTATATGGTTATAGCTATCCCAAAGGAGAGCCCCAATCATATACTGCCTTTACTAAATGGGCCTAGTGTTACCTAGGGAAAAAGCATGCTTTGAGAGAGGAGGCTACTAGGCCAACATTCCCCACTCTTTGGTTTAATAATTGGATGAGGTAACCAGGTTGGGAACGTGGGTGAAGGTAATTTCTTCTGGAGCTGCTTCCTGCTGAGAAGGGGGAAAAGTGGTCAATGGGGGATGCTCGACCAGGTACCCTCCTAGGAGCACTTGATTGACAGACTGATTGGTGAAAAGCCTCATCTTTCCCATAAAGATGTTCTGTATGTGCCTGAAGGGGCAAGGTGCAATCAGTATAAGGCAAAAAATTGCAGTAAAGGGACCCAAGATAGGCATGAGCCAGGGTATAACCACCCATATAGGATCCATCCCCCTTTATTTTGTTGGATATTTTCTGCAAGTTTTCTGAGGTGTTTGATTTGTTCTTTGATGGCATAGCTGCTATCAGTTAGGTCAAAGCAGCACATGTTTTTAACCTCCTCGCTCTCTTGATATAGTGTAGTAAGAGTAGGTAATCAATGGTAGTGTGATTGTCAAAGATGGCCTGCCTATATTCCTGTTGTTTTCGTTTAACAGTGCAATGGCAGAGGAGGTGCAGTTAATGCTCTTTACCACAATGGATGCCAAATGCATGACACCCTTATAGGCTCTTACCACCATCCCTGGTATCCCAATCAGGGAGACAGTGAGATGTACAGTTCTCATCCAGCAACACTCACTTTGTTACTAGATATGACCACTACCTGCCTAGAGAGGTGTAAATAGAAATGTGTATGTAGACTTCAAAGAGTACCTCAAAGAATCTAACTCAGAAGATGTGGATAGTTTTCCCATGACTTTCCTCCCTTCCTTCTCCTGGCCTGAAACTTTGAACAGCCATCTTGAAGCAGTGGGAGATCTTGAAGATGGAAGCTGAGTTCTGGCAGGGTGGAGAACAGGAGCCCAGGTCTTTGACATTTCTGTGAAGTAGTCATGCCAATCTGCTGAGAAGCAAATTTGTCTACTATTTAGGCCATTGCTATTTGTGGAGTTTCTAAATTCTATGCAGCCAAATTAAAAACTAGCAGATACAGTATATACTAGGGCTTTCTATAAAGTAAAATGTATGGGAGGAGGGTCCTTGATTAAAGTTTGAAGAGACAATGGTAGTTTGTCAGGAAAACAAATTTGAGGCCAGCAGAGATAATATTCCTAGCAAAGAAAAGAATGCTAAGTCAGGTGCTAGTGGCTCACATCTGTAATCCTAGTTACTCAGGAGGCTGAGACCTGAGGATCATGGTTCAAAGCCAGCCTGAGCAAGAAAGTCCATAAGCCTCTTATCTCCAATTAACTACCAGAAAACTGGAATTAGTGTTGTCGCTCAAAGTGGTAGAGCACTAGCCTTGAGTGAAAAAGCTCAGGGACAGCACCCAAGCCCCATGACTGACAAAAAAAAAGAAAGAGAGAAAAGAAAAGAATACACACTAACGTAGTCATCAAATCAGAGCCTAGAGCAGCTCTGGTCAAGTCCATTGTGAAACAGCAATGTTCACAGGTCAAGTCCGTTGTGAAAGATCAAAAGGAAGAATTCCAGACTTGCTAAGTGTTACCGCCCTTTTCAGCTCCACATCCTCCATATCAGTTGGCTTTCGTTTCAAAACACTGAAGAAACCTTAAGGTGACCATGAACCCCTTCACACAGCCTGAATATCTAGGTGCTCCTTAAATCAAATGAGCAAGCATGCAGAGTAAATCAAGTCACTGCAGAACACCTGCTATGAATAAAATATCATGCCAGATGCTGGTGAAAAGGGCCGAGGGGAGATTAAAATGGAATTAAATAGTCCTTGCTCTCACAGGGCTCTGTGTTAAGGGTGAGGGTGTCCATAGACATCTGCATACATAATAAAAAAGGAAATAAAAGGAGATTGGGAAGGGGAATGAGACAGTGTTGAGTGTGGTTGAAGGAAAGTGGCTCTTATTCACAAGGGTTTGATTGGAAACATTGGTGTCCTGTGGTTACTTTCAAATCTCACCCTATATAGGGTTTTCAGAGTCTGGTCATATAAATTGGAGAAGCAGTAAGGTGGGACTGTGAAACCACCCAATAGGACATTGACTAATGACTTGACTACTAGAGGAATCAGCTAGTACACATGGAAGGCTCTTTTGTGAAAGCAACCTGCCTTGGTAAGACTTAATTATAGCAGGAGAATGCTTCCTTTAGGAAAGAGATGGTACTTTGTACAATAGAAATACAGGAAAATATTGAGAGAGAGAGGTCAAGGTTAGAATACAGATGAAAAGCAGTAATGATTCAAATCAAGGACGAAAGAAGTAATGATCAAATTAAAAAACTTAGCACAACTCAAACAGACCATGATATTGAGTAAGCTTGGATTGGTCTGAGTAATTGTGACATCACCTGGTCATATTGTCCCCAAATACTCTTGTGTTTATGTGGTTTGCAGTGTTGCAGACTCAACAGGGAGCAAAGGCAGAAGAAAACCAACATTTGGAGCCTATTTTGATATGAATCTGGGTAACTGGTTTGTGGTAGGAAAAGTCCAAGTGTGGGAAAACAGCATTTACATGGATGCTAATTTTAGGAGGTGATATATCTAAAAGCTTGTATGAAATAAGTCACAAATCAGAGTCTACTTTAAAAGTGTCCTTCCATGTCTCTTCATAGGTGATACTTTAATGTCCTTGACCACTGACAATGATGTCAAGATGACAATGGCCATAGTGAGGATGGAGCTTTCTCAATAACTGGCTTTGCCACACTGTTTTGCTTGGATTAACTAAGCAATAACTGACCAGATGCCCATTCTATGATTGGCCAGCAGAAACAACTCAGTGTACTGAGATAAGCATATTCAGAAATAATCATTGGTGAGATCTTTTAGGGGCCTTAAGATTCTGCCTGCTTACCTGATTTACAACCCAACTGATAAATCCAGCCCAAGTCATCAGAGGGAGAACTTTATGACTGTACAGGTCACCTGACAGTCTAGTTCACTGGGAGAGCCAAATTGAACCTCTCAACCATAGCTTCCATTGAATCAGCTACAGGAGGAAGAACAGAGAAAGGAAAGAAATGTCTTTTTTTTTGATACTTCCTGTAAAGTATCTCCATCCTGAAATGTGGGAGAATGGCTATCTCTTTTATCTTCCTTCCTTCCTTCCTTTCTCCTCCCCTCTCTTCCCTTGCCCTCTTCTCCCCTCCCCTTTTCTCTCCTCTCTTCTCCTCTCCTCTCCTCTTCTTTTCTTTCCTCTCTTCTCCTTTTCTCTCCTCTCCTCTCCTCTTCTTTCCTCTCCTCTCCTTTTTTTCTCCTGGTCCTGGGGCTTGAACTCAGGGCCTGGGCACTGTCTTTGAGCCTCTTTGTGCTCAAGGCTAGCGTTCTACCACTTGAGCCACAGTACCACTTTGAGCCTTTTCTGAATAGTTTATTGGAGATAAGAATTTCATGCACTTTTTCTGCCTGAGCTGGCTTTAAACTGTGATCCTTAGATTTCAGCCCCCCAAGTAGCTAAGATTACAGGTGTGAGCCACTGGCATCTGGCTGGCTACCACTTTTTACCCAAGTAATTCTCTTCCTTTTGTTGGAAAGATCAAGAGGGTGTTAGGTGAAAGGGGAAAGAGAAAATTGGTCAATTATTAAGGTTATTAAGTACCTGTAGGTATAATCTCATCCCAAGAAGTACCCTTGAGTTCCCTTTATTGGTCTAAATGATATATTAACTCATCAACTATACTACGTATCCACTCTATACCAGGCAAAATTCTAGGGCCTGTGGGTGTGAGGTATATCATCCCTGAAGACTGAGGGTTCCTTCTTTCTGCTAGCTCTCAGTCCAGAGGAAGAAATGCAGTCCATAAATAGGATAAAAAGGAAAAATATCAGCTAGTGGTACAGTCATTAAATAGTGAAATAGGATGATAGAAAGTCATGGGCCATGGATAGAGTGTGAGTCTGGATGACTCTCACAGATGGTGGCATAAAGCTGAAGCTCCATGGGTGAGCAGAAGGAAACAGCTCTGTGTAGATCTGGAAAGAGAGGCCTCTGGAAGAGGTAGTAGTAGTCCTTATGGGAGACATGAACTTGCACTGTCTTGAATAGCCTGGAGGTTGGTCCCAGGGGAAAAGCCTGAGAAGCAATAGGGCCAAGTGTCCTTCACCCCAACCCCCTCCCCTGAAACTGTCTGCTGTGCTCTTGTAAACCAGCCACCACAGCATATAAGGAGGGCCTGAGGGTGTCTAAGTTATCCCCACCACACTCACTGTCACAAAGCATGATGTTTCCTTTATCACACGTTATAACACTTCACTGTTTAAGGAACAGGTGATTGAAATCACTGCTATGCTGTTGGGAAGCCCTCAGGAGTAAAAGAAAACCTGCTACATGGGTGGGCATGGATCAAATGTGGGACAGTCATCTCTAAACCCACTTTCCACCTAAAACTGGTGTGGCTGAATCGACTCCTTAGGTGACCATGAACAGATAATCCTTTGATACTGGGATCCAATATAGATTTAAAAAAACAAAACATGGCCCCTGCTGCAGTCAAGAATCACCTAGGCATGATAAATGTTAAGAATAATGAAATAATACAAAAAATTTTCCTGATTGGGGCTGTTTCTGAATATTTTATTGTGGTATAGCTATTATTCCCCCACTCCCCACTATTGTTTTGTATCTGGCTGTTGCTAACTTGTATAAGGCATAATGAAATGCTACAGTCTGGGTGGCTTAAACATTTATTTTCTTACTGTTCTGGAGGCTAGATATCCTTATTCAAGGGACTGGTGAGTTTAGTATCCTCAGAAGCCTCACTCTGTGACTGTAGAGAGCCTTATTATTGTGTCCCCTCCTGGTCTTTCCTCTATGTGGAGCATCCCTAGTGACTGTATGTACTAATCTTTTGTAAGAATACAAGTCAAATACAAAGAAGCAATGCTTAGGTGTCTCTGATCATATAAAATAATATTTATCAAAATGAGCTCCAGGAAATGAAAACAAAATTTTTCTTTGTTGTTGTTGTTGTGTTTTGTTTTTATCTTGTTTGTTCATTTATGTGTCTTTGGGAGAGTAAGGTGGGGCACAGAAATGGAGGGGCAAAGGGTGAACAAATGCAGCAGTGCTGCTCACTAGATCAATGTGGAAAATGAACTGTATAACTTGTGGGTAAGGATGGGAAGGGAAAACTGGGAGAGAGATAGGGAAGGGGTGACAAAAAAGAAAAGCATTTACCACAAGTAAAACAACTTTCCCAAAATGAGAGTAAGATTCACATTTGTAAATTATTTAAAAATTTGAATTGTGTCTACTTGGGACATTGTAGAAGCATTTGAATTAGATTCAAGAATGACTATTTTCACTGAGTTACATACTGGAATAGGTTGATTTCTTAGGACATTATATCATAAAATATAAACATTTTTGTTATAAAAATAATACAAGTCACATTGGATTAGGGCCCACTCTAATGACTTTGTTTTAGCTCAGATACATTCGGAGATGTTGGGTTTAGACTTCAACATATATCTTAGGAGACTATGATTCGCACAACACTAATGGATACTGAACTTTCTAGAGACATTTAGCAGACACTTATCCAACTAAAAATTAAACTCTAATCTTTTCCCTTTTAGATTTTTCTGGGCATATAATAGTACTATTTGCAAATAATGGAAAATCCTTTAAACTATTTACATTTTATTTTGGTTTAATATCTAGTTGTATTAGCCATAACTTTCAGAATGAAAAAGTAATGGTTACAGATAAAAGAGAGCTCACAGTAAGCATGTTTGTGCCATATATTTATTTATTTTTGTTAAGTGGTGTATAAAAGATATTCAATTCCAGAAGTCAGGTTATGAGTACAAGCATCTTTATCAATGTCACCCCTTCCAGCATTCTTCCCAATCTTCCCCCCTTTATCACTACCATCAAGTTACATAGTTCAGTTTTTACATAGTGTACATTTAATTTAATGACTGCATTTGCTCATCCTTCTTTCCTCCACTCCTGTGCTGTCTCCATCTTATTGCCCCCTTCCTCTGAACATGTTTCAGCTTTGTGGTATATTTTAATAAACAATTCATTAGTTGTTTAGAGGAATTACACCACTGGATTCCTCCTCTAAGTATACCATTCCATATAGTCAATGTGTTTGTGTGTATATGCATATAACCCTGTATATACTGTCATGTATGTATGTATTTTAGATATAATTTCCACATATGAAAGAAAACATGCACTGTTTCTCTTTCTGACCTGATGTACTTTACAATTTTTTCTAGGTCCATCCATCCCCCTACCCCCATCATTTAAAAACGAATTTAACATTAAATATTAATTTAACAAATATTTGTTGAACTCCTAATATGTTTCAGGTGCAAAGATGAACAAAATAAGACAAAACAACTGTGTGGAGCTTACACTTCAGTTGGTATAAATGGACATAAAACAGCATTACTGATATACTAGCACACTGGAGATGAAAAATAGATGGGAAGTTCTGAAGGCTAATATTCTAGTGAGCGATTACAAAAGACCAAGGTGGTATTTGCAGGACTGAATACCTGGGGGTGAATATGGCAGGTGACTGGACGAGGAGAGCTAAGGCCTTGAAGGGAAGCAGGCCTGGTATGCAAACTAATGTGATGACTGGGAGCGTGATAGGAGAGGAGATGACACTAAAACCCAGGTGATACATTGTACACAGTCTCTTTAGGCCACTGAATTTTAGTCTTCAAGAGCCTGAAGAGTATGAACTCAAGAGTCATAGAAAGCTTTTGAGCAGAGAAGTGCCATGATTTGTTATAGTTTAGCAGGATCCTTCTGGCTGAAGTGCTGAGAACTTATATAGAAGGAAACAGGGACTAGTTAGGAGTTGATTTTATAACTGTAACTCCCATAAACAAGAGGTGACAGTGTTATACAGCAAGGAAACAGAAGCCACATTTTGAGAGGTCAAATAAGGAGTCTTTATTAGAAGGCCAAGGACTGCAGCTGGACTCTTGTCACAAAGACCTGCAGCCCTGCAAATGCACTTAACACTGTCAGAAAACTGAGCCATGAGAGCAGGAAAGGAAAGAAAGAGCAGAAAAACAAGACCAACAAACCACATCAGCTCCAATGGAGAGCGGAAGTGGGATGCCATGTTGGCTGAAGGAGAGCCAAGAGACAGGAGATGAGCAGATAGGAGACATGGCATGGTGTACCTGTGCCTAAGTTGGGCTGGGCCTAAATAGGGTCAGGAGAGAGGGACCATGGTAACAGGGAGGTTGAGAGTTTGTGATCCAAGCAAGTAACCTCTTGTCTTTGTCCCTACCCCTGCCTCCAGGAATTTAGGCTTCCCTGCCTCCACCATGAAGACAAGATGGCCCCAGTTAAACCCAACACCCTATCATCCACCATGTGGCCAAGATGGCACTGGTTAGACTCAGCATCCTTATTTCAATAGACACATGGATGAGAATGGTTGGCAATAGAAGAAAGAAGAAGTAATTAGATCCTGAATATGTGTTGACCCTGGATGTGGATCAAATTGTATGGAGGGCATAAGACACAAAGAAAAAGAAATTAATGACTTCAAGTAATTTTGTTTGAAAAATTGAATATGTAGATTGAATTATTAGATAGAGCATGGAAAAGGGTGGTGGTAAAGGTTTGGGAGGAAGGTATAGGATCATGATCTTGAGCTATTTAGGAGATATTCAAATAGACATGTAGGAGTAAGCTCTTTGATTTGAAACTGGAGTTCTAGGTAAGAGCCCACAATAGGCATATCATCTTGTATATTATCAACATGTCACTGGCCACCATACCATGATGATAAAGCCCCAAGGAAATGAGTATAGGTAGGGTAGAACAAAGATCTAGAGATGCTATCTTGATGTACTCTAGCATTTAAAGTTTGAGGAGTAATGAAGAAGCAGGAGCTAAGAAGGTATGGGATAAGGGAAAAATCACAGAGGATGACTACCAAGAGAGCGACTCAAGAAAGATGGAATGATAGACTATATCAAATGCTGCTGTTGGGTCATATGAGAATTTTGGCTCTGCCAAGGGAGTCTGCAAAGGAGAAACCATTAGTGACTGTGGCTCCAGTCATTTTATAAGGGTGGTATTAGAGAAAGCCTGATCAGAACATGTTGATTCCTCATTGAAATGGAAAGAGGAGAATTTAAAACAATTGATAGGGCTGGGAAGGTGGCTCAGTGATAGAGTGCTTGCCTCACATGCATGAGACCCAGGGTTGGATTCCTCAGCACCATGTAAACAGAAAAAGCCGAAAGTGACACTGTGGCTTAAGTGGTAGAGCTCTAGCCTTGAGCTGAAGAGCTGAGGGACAGTGCCCAGATTCAGAGTTCAAGTCCCATGACTGACAAAAAAATTAATATGCCGAATTCTTTCAGCTTAACCAAAAGAAAATGGAGCAGTAACTCTTGGAAAGAGAATTAGAGGCTAGAGAGGGAATCTTGAAAAGTTTATAAAAATCTAAAATATACACATTAATTTTTTTCACTGTTTTATGGTATGATTGAATGCAGCACTTCATACATGCTGGCAAACGCTCTACCATTTGAGCTACATCCTTAACCCTAAATCTTTACTTTTAAATGGACAAATACAAAATATATTTCTTATATGCAATGTGATGTTTTGAAATAAATGTTTTGAAATTATAGAATGGTTCAGTGAAGATAATTAACATACATCTTGCCTTACGGGCTTTTTTTTTGTGGTAAGAACACTTGACATCTATTCTCTTAAAGACTTGTGGGAATGGTATTATGGCTTGAACTCAGGATCTTATACTCTTGCTTGGCTTCCTTGCTTATAGCTGGTGCTATCAACCGTGCCTCTAGCCCAGCTTTTTGCTGTTTTATTCTCCTAATATAATGTTCTCCAAGTCAATTCATATTGTCACAATGAGAAGATTTCTTTCCTTTCAAGTAAAATAGTGTCTTCTATTGCATAGATGTGCCACATTTTGTTTATCCATTCATCCTTTGTTGGACACTTACACATAGCTTCCATATTTTGGCTGTGGTGAATAGTGCTGCAGTAAACATATGAGTGAAGACAGCTCTCTGACATTTTGATCTCATTTTTGGGGGGCTATAAACCTAATAGTAGGATGGCTGGGTCAGATGGTAGTTCTCTTTTTTTAATTTTTTGAGGACTCTCCATACGGCTTATCATAATGGCTGCACCAATTTAAAATGTGCCATTTGTGTACATTCTAATGAGTTTTGACAAATTTATATGACCATGAAACCACCACCATAACTGAGAAAGATAATGTTTATATCATTCCCCAAAGTTCCCCTGTACTCGTTTCTAGTTAGTTCCTCCTTGCAAATCTAGGCAACTAACCTGTCTTCTGTCACTGTAGATCATATTTGCCTTTGATAGAATTTCATATAAATAGAAATGTACTCTTTTGTATCTGGATCTTTTTACTGAAAATAATTGTTTTTGTAAGTTTCATCCATGCTTCATTCAGTGTTATCACAATGCAATCCATTTACTTCTGGCTAGTAATGCAAGCCTAGATACACTACAATTGGTTTATCCATTCACTTGAAGGATATTTATATCTTTTCTAATTTAGGAACCATTATGAATTAAGATGCTATGAACAATTTACTGTATGATTTTTGTACCAATAGTTTTTTTGTGTTGTTGTTGTTGTTTCTTTGTGTTGTCGGTTGTGGGGCTTGAACTCTGGGCCTGTGCACTGTCCCTCAGCTCTTCAGCTCAAGGCAAGCATTTTACCACTTGAGCCACAGTACCACTTGTGGTTTTCTGGTGGTTAATTGGAAATAAGCGTCTCATGGACTTTGCTTGACTGGGCTGGCTTTGAACCACGATCCTTAGCCTCCTGAGTAGCTAGGATTACAGGTGTAAGCCACTGGTGCCTGGCTGTACCAACAGTTTATAAGAGCTGCATTTGCTCCAAATTATTCTAAAATTTGGATTGTCAATCTCTTCTAATTTTAGCAAACCGTGTGGAGGTGGAGTTAGGTATTGCATTGTGGTTTTCTAATTTCTTTTTAAGGCTATTTGGTGATTTGGAATTTACCTCATTTCAGTTGTCTAATTTATTGTTCCAAAGTTATTTCTTTTACTTTCCTCTCTTACTTTCCTTTAATATCGGCACCGTCTGTGATGGTACTCCCATTCCCATTCTTACTACAGGTATTTTTGGACTTCAGTCTTTTTTTTGTTTGCCATTGTTTATGAAAAATTATTTAGCCATGGTTTTATTGAATTTGTTCAGTGTTTTCAAGGAACTAACTTTTTGACATATTTTCATGCTTTTGTTGTTTTTCGACTTTGTTGTTTTTGTTCTGGCATTTATCATTTTATTCCTTTCACCTATTTTGCATTCAGTTTACTCTTTCTCTCACTTTCTAATGTCAGAGTTAAAACATTGATTTTTTTTTTAGGTTCTGCTTTCTAAAATAAGAATTTAAACTTATAAATTTCATTCTAAGTACTGTTTTAACTGTATCCCCAAATTTTAGCATATTGTTTTCACTCAATTAAAAATTTAAAATTTACATTGTGATATTTTCTATGTGTTATTCAAAATATGTTCAAAATATATTCATTGTACTCATAAATTGATGTGCTGAATTGGAACTCTTTTGTACAAATGGTGGCTCATGCCTTACAATCCTAGCTACTCAGGAGGCTGAAGATTTCAGTTCAGAACCACCTAGGCAGTCAAAACCACTGAGAGATTTTCATCATGAATTAATCAGCAAAATACCAAGAAACTGAGGTGTAGCACAAACAGGAGAGTAATAGCCATGAGTGCAAATACCCAGCAGGAACATGAGGCCCTGAGTTCAAATCCTCATATACACATATGTATATATACAGATATATGTGAGTAGATGTAAATGTGTGTATAGATAGTGCAGGTGTGTGTGTGTGTGTGTGTGTGTGTGTGTGTGTGTGTGTTCACATATAGTTTGATACTTAATGTTTTTGAAGTTTATTTCTGTGGCTGGTTTTATTCCAAACCATTTTTATTCAGAGAACAGATCCTATATTATTTCAATCTTCAAAAATTTACTGAAGCTTATTTCTTGGGGCTACCATGAAATCTATCTTGCTAAACATTCCAAGGACTCCTTATCAAAAGTCCTTTCTCTGTTCTTTCTTAAACTCTTTTCAGATAAACATTGAAACCTTAGGTCTATCCTCTGGGCTATAAACTTTCATTTTGTGTTTGCCAGAACAGTTCTGTTTATACTATGTTCTGGAGGGGGAATTCCTTAGCTTAATCTTTGAGATTGCCAATTTTTTTTAAAATCAATTTTGTTCTATCCAGCTAATTTATTATTTCTTTCAAAGTTCACCATTTCATTTTAAAAAAAAATCTTTAGTTGTATATTTTTTGTGAAATAGCTTTTATTATTTCACAGATGTAGCTTGTTCTATCCTTTGAGCTATCTTTATATAAGTTTTAGTTATACTGATTTTGTTTATTACAGCATCAGTTCTGTTAGCTTTCAGGATGTTTTCTTTTTCTGAGCTTATCCTTCTTTCACATTCCCTCTTTAGTCTTATCAGATAAGAATTGTTCCCAGTCCCTATTGTTCCCTACAGTTCCCTGTTTCCCATTGTCATTTCCCGTCATTGTTGAGAGAGGAAGATTGCCAAACAGGGCAGTACTCACCAATAGCACATCTCCTGGATGAATGGGACTATCTCTTCTCTTAGAGTGCCACTAGATTCCCGTGGGACATCTCTTATCTTCTGGACCTAAACATTCGTATTTCTTGCTCCAAACTCAAAAATCTTCTGCCTACGTCTTGGACAGGCTCATTCTGAGCCTGCTAGCTTCACTTCCAACTTATATAAAAGTCTTCTCACATATAATTACAGAGAGTTGCTATTTCCACTAATTGGTTCTTTTTTTGCCTTTAAAGTCACATCTATTCTACAAATTTTGTCTGGTTTTGCTGGAGTGATTAATATAATTTTTTCCTCTTTATTTTATGATCTACATTTGAATATCTTCTGTATTTTTATCTTGTCTTCAAGTTTATTTGGTTACTTCTCTATTTTAACATGTAAGAAGAGGTTTTCTTGTTGTTTTGAGGCACTGGTAATTAATTAAACTCAGAGCTTTGACGCTTAAGCTTAAAAATTACCAGCATTGCCTCGGTGCAGGTGGCTCACGCTTGTAATCCTAGCTACTCAGCCTGGGCAGGAATGTCGATGAGACTCTTATCTCCAATTAACCACTAGGAAACCAGGAGTGGCACTGTGGCTCAAGTGGTAGCGCATTAGCCTTGAGCCAAAGAGTTCAGACACAGTGCCCAGGCCCAGAGTACAAGCCCCACGACCGACCAAAAAAAAAGTAAAAAATTTTACCAGAATCATTTCATGTTCTGCAGTAGCGGTTTCAAAAAAACCAATTTCTATAATTGTTAGCTTAACAATTTTCTGCTTTTTGAAAATCTTTATTTGTTTAAATTTGATTCCTACTATTAACTTCATTTTTAAAAAATATTTTAATAGTAAAATGAATAATATCTTGCTCTATTTGTCATACTGTAACAAAAACCTAGACAAGGTAAGCTATAAGGAACAGAAATTTAGCTCTCATAGTTGTGAATGCTGGGAAGACCAAGGTTAAGTTCAAGATCAAGATGTGGGCTAGTTAGGATATCTAATGAGGGCTGTTGTCTTTTTCCAAGGAGACACCTTGATGTTGCAGTCACTGGATGGGAGAAGTATTGTCTTTATATGCCACAAAGCAGAAAGGCACATGGAACAATATCTTCCATCATGCCTTTTTGAAAAATAAAATTTTATTTTATCAATGAATCTATTTATTCATTATTAACTTATTAATTATCTATTTATTTTAGAGGCACTGGGGTCTGAATTTGGAGCCTTGAGATAACTTGGTTGACTTGCTTGCAGCTGGTGTTCTACTACTGGAGCCATATCTCCAGTCCAGTATTTTACTGATTAATTGGAGATAGAGTCTCGCAGACTTTCCTGTTCTGATTGACTTTGAACCACAATCCTCTGGATATCAGCGTTTAGTAGCTAGCATTACAGATTTGAGCACCATTGTTTAGAAGCATTTTGGTAAAGACAACTAATCTAACTGTTGAGAGATGAGACCTCCTAGAGGCTTTACTTCCAAATTCTATCACATTGGCAACACCTGTATTTTGAAGAGGACACAAGCAAACCATAGCAAATACTACAATTATTCATTTCTCTTCTATTTCTACTGTATCTAACTCAGAAGCTTTGATTTTAACATTATTTCTTAAATCACTTTCAAAATGATCTTAATGATAGTTTAGCTATTAAGTCAAAGAGGGCTGAGAGGGCTTTGAAAATCCTAATTAGTGTGAGGTTTTTAAGAAGATTTTCTTTCTGGAAGTCTCAGCAATATCATTTCTCACCATTTCTGATTTTAGTACTTGCTTGCTCATCTATATGTCAAGTTACGTACTTAACCACTGTGCAAGCTATTGTCATTGGGTGATAAGAAACTAGCTGATGGGCCTCACTGTACACAATGGATAAGAATAGATGGTAAATTCCCCAAGGATGATTTTTAAAGTGCTTTTTGAATGAGCTGAAGAGAACAATGGATCATGGATGCTAACCCAAAATATTCACTTGGTTAGACATCTGTTTTCCTTCTATGTTTTATGAAGAATCTCATAACAAAAAATTAATGGCCACTATGTTATCATAGCAATCACTGCTAACGATATAAAAATTTAAAAAATATTTTGCCTATTCAACTTTAAGATTAGTTTTCTCATTTGACTTTCATAGCACGCATACAAAACAACTAAAACATACTGCTGTTTTTTTCATTCAGTTATGGAAAGTGAGACTCGAGGAAATGACATAATTTGTCTAGCATTCCATATTTAGTATTTTAAAGAACAATTTCTAAGGCTAGATATGAGAGTACATTTTCAACTGTACATCCAACTAAAAGCATCCTATCATTTTTTTTACCTATATCCCAGCATGTTTTTCATGTTTTCAATTGCTATATAATTTTTGCTGGCAGTTACCCCATTTTGAGTTACCATCCAAGAAACCTATCATTTTCACCATATATTTACTTTTTCTTAGGGGAAAATTATATATAGCACTAACCTCATAATTCTGGTTAGGCTGATGTGGGCAAATATTATGATGTTCTTTTCGATTCCATATTTGAAAATGCTGTCACAGAGTATGTATGTATATATATTTATATTTCTTTTGGTATGCTCTATTCTTTTAAGTTTAATGGTTTAAAGTTCTAGTATCTTAAAAGAATTCACATACATTACATTTAGATCAATTAATAGTGCTTTCTGGAATTTATGAACAATGTTGATTGCTTAAAATATGACTTCTTTCATTTCTACCATTTAGTAGGGCAAGAATATTTTAGATGAAAACTTTCAAGGAAAATATATGCTGGTTTCTTAAAACTTGGTTGTTGCAAGGCTACGGAAATCATCATGAAGGAATAGGTGTGTTAACTCACTCCAGGTTTTAATTTCAGTCCTTGCACTTACACTGCCATATACAACAATCAGATTTTCATAGCTTGATACTGGTACAAGAAGAGACCTCAGAATCAATGGAATAGAACTGAAAACCCAGAAATGAACCTATAGACCTATAGCCACCTAATCTTCAATAAGGGAGGTAAAAAAAATAGAATGGAAGAAAGACAGCCTCTTCAGTAAATGGTGCTGGCAAAATTGGTTAATCACCTGTAGAAAACCAAAGCTAGATCCTTATATATCACCCTGCACCAGAATCAGCTCCAAATGGATCAAAGACCTTGGAGTAAAAACAGACACCCTGAAAACATTACAGGAAGGAATAGGAGAAACCCTAGGTCTCCTTGGCACAGGCTGAAATTTTCTTAATTGAGACCCAGAAACACAACAAATCAAAAAAAGGTTGGACAAATGAGATTGCATGAAGTTGCAGAGCTTCTGCATGGCAAAGGACATAGCTAGCAAGATCAATAGAAAGCCCAAGGATTGGGAGAAGATCTTCACTAGCCATACAATGGACAAGGGTCTCATATCTAAAATATATTTGGAACTCAAAAAATTAAATCCCTCAACAACAAATCCTCTAAGAAACACCTGCCTGATAAATAAGTGGGCTAAAGACTTAAAGAGAAACTTCTCTGAAGAGGAAATAAGAATGGACAATAGACACATGAAGAAATGCTCAACATCCCTAGCCATAAAAAAATGCAAATCAAAACAACATTGAGATTCCACCTCACCCCAGTTAGAATGGCTATTATCAAGAACTCTAACAACAACAGATGTTGGAGGGGATGTGGCCAAAAGGGAACCCTACTGCATTGTTGGTGGGAGTGTAAACTTGTTCAGCCACTTTGGAAAGTAGTATGGAGGTTCCTCAAAAGACTCCACATAGAGCTCCCCTATGACCCAGCAATCCCACTTTTGGGCATTTACCCAAATGATCACAAATAAGGCCATACTAAAGCTACCAGTACAACTATGTTTATTGCAGTATTATTTACCATAGCTAAGATGTGGAACCAACCCAGATGCCCCTCAGTAGATGAATGGATCAAGAAAATGTGATTATATATATATATATATATTCATATATATATATATATATATATATATGAATTCTATGCCTCCATCCAAAAGAATGACATTGCCCCATTTCTTAGGAAATGGAAATCTGACTGTTGTATATGGCAATGTAAGTACAAGGACTGAAATTAAAACCTAAAGAGTGAGTTAACACATCTATTCCTTCATGATGATTTCCTTAGCCTTGCAACAACCAAGTATTACTTAAGTGAAATAAGCCAGATCCAAAGAAACATAGGTCCCATGGTTCCCCTTATTTGCAATAACCAGTATATGTGTAGGACAAGCAGAAAAGGCCAAAAGCTATGTATATATGACCAGATAAGATGATGTTAAGCGAAATCAACCCCAAGATAGGGACACTATGGTTTTTTTTCCTTGCTATTGTTTCTGACGTATTTATAAATTCCCATGTGATTTTTTTGTTTCTTTGTATGTTCTTTCCCCACAGTATAACCTCTGTTTTCACTGTTTTTGACGTCAGTGCCCTGCATCTTGTATATATATACTTCTGTAATTTGGGGAGGAGAAGGGAAAAAACAAAATGCTTAAATAAGGATACAGGTTGACCCATCTAACAATGAGATGTACAAAACACTATGTTGAAAACAAACTTTACAACTTCGGCAGGGTGCAGGGGGGATGTAGTTGTGGAGATGGGAGGAAAGAGATGGTAGGGGGAAAGCGAAGGAGGAGGCAACAATGTTCAATAGGAAATGTACTCATTACCTTGCTCATGTAACTGTAGCCCCTCTGCATAGCAGTTTTACAATAAAAAACATACAAAAAAAGAAACTGTTTTGGAGTTAGCACAAAACTGTAAATCATTTGTAATAAACAAAAGTTCATGATTTGATGCTTATATTTTTGTTTAATATCATGCATGTAATAGTTTATTTTCCACTGAATAGATCCAAAATCAAAATAGCAAGAACTCAATTATGTCTTGGAAATTGTTCCTATTTTATTATACAAGCCCTGATCATATATCCTCTCTTCTTCCTCTGAGAAATAGGAGAATGTTTTCATTTTACCTGGCTTAGAAGATTGGTATTTGGTGTGTCACAAATGTTAAAAATCTTGAATCATATTGAAGGATCTGGGGATATGAGGCTAAGTTTTAGGCTTGAAATTTGGCTTATTCTTAGTTTTTTTTAACTTAGAAGCAATATATTTCTTAAGCCTTAATATGTAAGAAGAACAGTATGATGCACTAAGAAAAGATCACTAGCTCTGGGTTTGGAAGGCTTGCCTCTTTGTGAGACATTGAGTTATAAACTTGGTTTTCTCTTAGCTTGGTTATGATCTCAGAGGGGTAATGGAAGGAATCAAACAAGACAGTACATAGGAAGACACTTTGGGAATCACACAACTGCTATGTGGTGGCTCCTGTTCGCCATGAGAATGTATGTGGGCTTTGGGTATAAGTGTAAACTAGTCCAGCAGCCCACCTAGGAAGGGAGAGCCAGGATAATGCAGGAACCAACAATCTCTTTTTGAAGAAAAGTCTTTCCATCTGATGTCTATTTCCCACATGGAGTCATGTCCTAGTTCCATATGGCAGAGGATAGCATTGTCATGGCTATGCTGTGCTCATTTCCTGTCTTCACTCTCTTTGCTTCCAGGAAATAATACCTAGGGAAATTTCAAGTGCTTGTTTGTAATTCTGAAACTTGGTTGTGTGTTTTCTTGGTATTTTGATTGTTATGGTTAAAAATACAATTTCTTCTGCTGCTTTATAAATAATTTAGAATAGTTTTTCTTTCAGTTGTTTATATATTTGTAGTGGTGGAGATGATGATGATGATGATGATGATAGTAATGATGATGATTGGTGCTGGTACTGGGTTTTTACTCAGGGCTTCAAACTCTATGAAGCTCACAGCTGTCTATGCCTCTACTTCTGGCTTTTTGCTAGTTAATTAAAGATGAGATTGTCTCCTATATGTCTGCCTGGGCAGACTTAAAAACCTGAATCCTCAGGTCTAAGCCTCTTGAGCAGAAGAGTAGCTAGAATTAGAGGCATGAGCAACTAGCACCAGGTACTTGGAATTGTTCTTAATATACATATCAGTTGTTTCAGACAAAATACCATTCAGGAGTTTCTTTCAGACCAAGTATTTTAGCACCTTCATTATGGAGACATATGCAGTAGAAATAACTACTGGATACTGAGAGCACTAAGTCAAGCAACATGGCGTCTTGAGGAAAATACAAGCCCGCAGAACTAGTAGAAAGTGGGGCTGGGAAGGTGGCTCAGTGGTAGAGCTCTTGCCTTGCATGCCTGAGGCCCTGGGTTTGATTCCTCAGCACCACATAAGCAAAAAGAAAAAATGCCAGAAGTGGCGCTGTGGCTCAGGTGGTAGAGCGCTAGCCTTGAGCTGAAGAGCTTAGGGATAGTGCCCAGGCCCAGAGTTCAGGCCCCATGACCGGACCCCCCCCCAAAAAAAAGAACTAGTAGAAAGTGGTAAGAGCTAGTTGTTCGTGGTTGGGGGAGACTTGGTATTAAATATATCAATTTCTGTTTATGTAGAGTTTAGGCACTAATGACTCTAGACTAGATTTAGCTTGCATAGTTTTTAAAAATTGAGATAATGTGAATACATTAGGAAATTTCATACAGAAGTTTAGTATCTCTTGAAAAACTTTAGAAATTTTAGCAAACATCAGTCTTCATTCCATACAGGACAATAGTCACTGGGAGATGAACAGAACATGACTCCCTGGAAAAGGCCAGGTGCTCTCAAGTTTGTTTCTACCTGCACCATTTTACAAACCGTCTAGCTGGTTATTTCTGAAACACCCAAGCAGGCTTCATCTCAGGGCCTTTGAACTTGCTGATCCTTAATCTGGGATTTTTTTTTTCTCCTGAGTAGTTGTATGGCTCTCATTTCATTCAAGTCTCTAGCTAGAGATCACCTCCTTGGAGAATCCTTTCCTGACTTTCCTTGCCAAAGGACAAACTTACCTTATTGCTTTCATTTTATTCTACTTGATTGCTCTCCTAGGCTCTTACCACCACATGGCATATTACATATTTATATGCATTTACTAGTTTATTTAGGGGAATACATGGTTTGTTAGAGTAGGATCCCCAATTTGTTTCCTATGGTAACCCTATACCTACCATGGGGCCTGGCACAAGTTAAGCTTTCAATAAATACATGCTGAGTTAGCACTGCTCTTGCAGACTTGCTGAATTCCTTAGTGTTCTGTGATGGGTATCTGACTATATGAGCCTCTAGTGTACCCTGGCTCCTACCACAAAAAAGCAAACAGTAACATAGATTGAATAATAAAAAAGTATGTAACTTTGTCGGCACAACATGCATATAAGCTATTCTATACCACTCCCAAACATACATCAAGATTCAAAAATCAGCATTACATGTAGCACTGGCCATAGAAAGATGTTCTCAGGGCCTAGTGTTGGACAGATGCTGCATGAACCCTGTTTACTCATCAGTGCTATGAATTTGAGAGGTCTGAGGGGCATGTAACGGGATACATGATCCCATTTGGATTAGCTTCATGCCTCGGAATTCTGTGGCTTCTCCATGACACCTATTCATTTCACTCTTTGACCAGGGTACTGACAGTTTTTGTTTTGTTTATTTTTTTTGTCAGTTGTAGGGCTTGAACTCTGGGCCTGGGTGCTGTCCCTCAGCACTTCAGTTCAAGGCGAGTGCTCTACCACTTGAGCCACAGTACCACTTTCCGGTTTTCTGGTGGTTCACTGGAGATAAGAGTCTCGAGGACTTTCCTTGCTTGGGCTGGCTTTGAACCTCGATCCTCAGATTTCATCCTCCTGAATAGCAAGGATTACAGGCATGAGCCACCGGCGCCTCGGCTGAACAGTTTTTGGTCAGGCCATATTGAAAGCATACAGTTGTGGAGGTGAAAGGCAGGTAAGACGAGGTAGGAAATGACATCTCATGGCCTTCTGTTTCTGAGTTCTCATAGCTCCCGCAGAACTCAGCATTGAATGTAAACAATTATCAGGAATATTGGAAGCAAGAATCAACTTTTGTCAGGATAGATGACAGGGAAATGGGGAAGGGAATATATTTTGAGTTCAGAGATATTTTACCACAATGTAAAATAAAATCCCATAATCTCTCTGCCCTGTGTGCCCTCAGCAAGTGACACAGACATGGAAAGATTTATGTAATTCAGTCTTACCCTCTTAGGAAGCATGAAACAGAGGGATGAAACTTAACTTGTCTGTCATTAGCCTGACCCATGTGGTAAATGTGTGTATATGTGTATTTGTGTGTTTGTGAGTGCACTTGTGTGTGTATGCACGAGAGTGTATGCATTTCCCCCAACAATTAAGAGATACTTCATTTTGTTGCTTAGAAGATCTGCCTCACTCCCATTAGTTCCCACCCTCTTTTCTGATCTTTCTTTTTACAACCAGAAGGAAAAGCAAGCTCACTGGGTATAGAATTGGATCAGCTCAAATCCCTTTCTTTCCTTCTTTCTTTCCATCCTTTTTTCCTTCCTTCCTTCCTTCCTTCAGTCCTTCCTTCCTTCCTTCCTTCTTCCCTCCCTCCCTCCTTCCCTTTCTTCCTCCCTTTCTTTTATTTTCTCCCCTTTTGTCCTAATCGCTCCTCAACTGTGCTTTTCTGTTTTATAATAAATAAGTTTAAGGCAATCTCCTTTATCTGAAAAAAACATGTTTATTGACTGTCTACTAGCTCCAGACAATAGAGATCCAACATCAGAATAACAAGGTTTTGAAAATATTCTGTAAACTGAGAAAACTCCAAGGAGGATTTTTACAGGTACTAATAGATGAAAATCTATCAAGGAAGAGGTTAAGCAGTAGTAAACAAATGATATTCCTTTCCTGTACAACATAGGCAGTTAACCCTGGTGTTCTGCATAAATCTTTTCTGTATGATATGAATGGAGGTATGAATTGCCAATGGTTTTCTAGAAAAATAACTACCAATTCCAACAAAGGAAAAAAATGTCCCCAAAGAAGCCAGGACCAGATGTTTCTGTCCAGATCCATGAACACCACACACAGACAGGCTAGTGTGCTTCCCTCACTTTTCTTCCCCAGGCTAAAAAATTCCTATGGTTCCCCTAAGCTATAGGAGAAGTTACCCCAACATGGCATAGAACATTCTCGGTCTATCTTGATATCTAAAGATGGAAATATAAACACGATGTCAAAAATGTAGTTGAGTGGGTGGCCCCTTGAGGATGGAGGGTATCTTTTTTTAGAGTCATTTTAATTAGCAAATGATTGAGATCACAACACATATTGTTCTTAGCTGAAATCTGTGGCAGTAAAAGGGAAGCAAGAAACCATAGAACTGTAGGAAAGTTACTGTTATTCAATATTTCATAGGTTCTGTGTGTGTGTGTGTGTGTGTGTGTGCGTGTGTCTTGTACTCAGGTGCGGTCCCTACTGTGTGAGTCTCAGGTCCACTTCAGCTTTTTGGTGGCTAATTGAAGATAAGAGTCTCATGGACTTTCCTGCCTGGGCTAGCTTTGAACTGTGATCCTCAGCCTCTTGAGTAGCTAGAATTACAGACTTGAACCTCTGTGCCTGACTGGGATTCTTTCAAATCATGATGGGAACAATAGTTTCAATAACAGCAAGATTTGCCTTTTTGTTTTTGTTTTTTGGGGAAGAGATTTCTTTGTTTCTCCATTGGCTCTTTAAGCAGGCTCCATAAGAGGCTTAACCAGGGAAGAATTTCTGAGACAACTGATTGTCTGATTCATTTCTATTAATCTCTGTTAATAAGAAAATGTTTTGTTTCTGTGCTTTGGATGGAAAAGATTTCCAAAAGATCTGCTTACCTTTCCTAGTAAGTATGGGTTAGAAGTACTGAAGGCTTTGCTGAAGACTGAGGTGCTTACACTACTGTTTAGTCCCCACATGGGGACAATGGGCATCCTAGCTGTGTGCTCTAAGTACATAGCTATTGGAGTTTAGACTGAATCTCCCATGAGGACTTGTCTGCTGCCATGTTACAGAAACCATCGCCAGTGATTGCAGGCTGTGCTGCAGCTCTTTTCAGTTCTAAGCTCCTTGAGAAGAAAAGGACTTCCAGTGAAATTACACGCATTGTTACCAAATTAGGGAGTAACAGAGTGATGGTTCAAACTCAATGCCATAAATATTCACTACTCAAGACAGTTCCATCTTATAGATCGGTAAAATGAGATTCAAAGAAGTTTTTAAATTTTTTTTTGTGAGAATACTGTACAGAGGGGTTACAATTACATAGGCAAGATAACGAGTACATTTCTTATCAAGCATTGTTGCCTCCTCGTTGTTTCCCCTTCCCATCCCTTCCCATACTCCTCCCCGCCCCCCATCCGGTCCTCCCTCTACCCTCCCCCCCACCAAAGTTGTTAAGTTCGTTTTTTGACATAATGACTTGTACATCTCATTGTTGTAATGGGTCCGCCTGTATCCCTATTTAAACGATTTGTTTTTTCCCTTCCCCTCCACAAATTATACCAACATCAAATACAGTGAAAGTATGGGTTATACTGTGGGGAAGGGACATACAAAGCAACATAGAAATCATTTTATAAACACATTAGAAACAATTGCATGAAAGGAAAAAACACATTTGAATACTTATCTTGGGGTTCATTCCCCCAACATCAACTTATCTGACCTTTTCTGCTTGAATCAGACATATACAAGTTATTGCAAATAAGGGAAACCATGAGACCTATGTTTCTTTGGGCCTGGCTTACTTCACTTAATGCTGTACCTTACATGAGTAAGGTAACAGGTATATTTCTTGTTGAGAATTGCTACTCCCTCCTTTTTTTGTTCTCTTACGGTCCCTTCCCCCTCACCTCCTCACTCCCCCCCCCCCTCGCCGAAGTTGTAAAGTTCATTTCTAATATAATGAGATTCAAAGAATTAAAGTGCGTTATTCAAAGCAATAGAACAAGCTAGACTGGGAGGTAGATTTGGCCTGGTTTCTAAGTCAGGTGATGTTTTAACATATCCTGCATGTGGCCTCATGTACAACCCACTAGGATCTCAAGAGCAGACTTGATACAAGGGGTTCCTGACTACTATATCAATCATAGCACTAACAGAACTGGTCCCTCATTTGCAGAAAGTCTTTATTCTTTGTTATCACTGACTTTGCCCTTGATCTATGGCCAAAACGGTTCTTAGTTCATTCATTTCTATCATTTTTAATCCTCATGAAATGCCTATGTACCATTATTTTACAGGTAGAGCCACTGAGTCATGGTCCCATTAAGGAACTTCCTCAAGGTTTCATCGATAGAAAGAAACTAATCTGAAATTCAAATTGGTCAGTGGAGGAGGCCCACATCTAACCTCTTCCCATCATACAGTGGCCTTCAAAGTGTTAGGCCCTATGTAAAAGCTCCTGTCCCACCCCAGTGAGGACTGCCATGTGTGGCCAGGTGCTTGGCACCTATGAACTTGGAGTGCGCTACAACTGGACTCTGGTTAGCATCAGAGGGTCATGCTGGATGACTAAGTCACCCTCATCTGTGTGAATGGATGTTTGACTGGCCTTAGCTCACCGTAGGGTGGAGTCTGCTCTGGTTAGAACACTTAGTGGCTGAATAAATACTAGGAGCATCTTGGAAAGGTTGTCCAGGCTGGTGGTTTGACACTGTTTGGAGAGGTGCCACTGAAAGCCAGGCTTGACCATTGATGTGCTGTGGAGAGTCTTCGACTTCTTAGCCTCCCACTGTCCTAGTTTCCCTGGAGGTCAACCAAGGACAAACAAATCCTGTTATTTCTGCTGAGTTTCTCTTCTTCACGCTGTGGAAAGAGGCAAAAGCTGCCTCTGAAATTCTGGACAAAATAAACTAGACAGAGCCAAGATGGAAAAGGCTAGTGCACTCTCCTTCCACCTGGGAGGGTAACAGATGCACAGTGCTGGCACAGAGGGAGGAGGTTCTCTTTTCTACTTCTAGAGGCCCATTGCCCTCTGTCAACAGAACTGCTTCCCTTTATCATATCAAGAACTGGGATAGAGGCTTTGGGGAGCCAAGACTGGCAGTTTATGCCAAGCATCCCTTCCCTAGCTATGATCTTACTGGGGACGTCAGAAAGGAATGGCTGCCATGACATTGAATCGATGGAATGCAGAAGAATGGGGTCAATGTGCATGCTCCTTAGCTGATGTTGATGCTAGAGATACCAAGGAAAGAAGAATGACCCCAATGGGTAAAACCAGCCATGTCATGGAAGACATTGAGGAAGCTTTGCTCTGAATTAATCAAACTTAATGCTAGAATGTGGCCATCTGGGAGACTTTTATAGGATTTTCTTATTAGTCTATATGATTTTCTGATATCTGCACATAGGAAAACTTGCAAGAGATCCTCAAAGTAGCCTAGAAGACTGTTTGGACATAGGCATATAAAAGTTTCTTGACTGTGCATATAAAATTGGCTTGGGGGGGAGGGGGGAAGGAGAAGGATTGGGATGGGGGGGAGGGAGGAGGCTGGGAAGGGATGGGAAGGGTAAACAAAGGAGGAGGCAGCAATGCTTGGTAAGAAATGTACACATTATCCTGCCCATGCAATTGTAACCCCTCTGTACAGTATGTTCACAAATAAAATAAAATTAAATTAAAAAAAATTGGCTTCTCTGTTTAAGCTAGGCTTTCAGAGATGATCAAGTGCTGTTGTGTCTTTACAAAAGCAACAGTGAAGGGTGGGAGAATGCAGTCATTCAATGCACATATGTGAAAATACATCGAGGAAAATTGAGGGGATGGGTGGGACTGGAAGAGATGAGGGAGAATGATGAAAGGGGTGAAATTGATCAAGATGCCTTGTGCTCATAAACTGACACATTGAATTAAATCTCCCCGCGTATAACCACTGAAAGATAATAAAATAAAATTACAAAAATAAGAACATATGTATGCCAGAAAATGAATATAAAACTTGACTTTATGTCTTTCACTAAATTAAATCAAAGTAAAAAAATGAAAAAGCAATTAGCAAAAAAACAAAGGGTCAGACAATCCATGTTGGGATATGGGAATCGGTTTCTCTTAAAAGTCTTCCTTTCTTTTCACTGTTGGTCTCTAATCCAGAAAAATAATCCCAGTTGTGTAAATTATTTCTCACACTGTATCTCGCAGAGAGCACTGCAATTATTGGGGAGTTGAAACATTACTGACAGATATGACAGACATGTTACCCTAAGTAACCTGGAGAGGTGCCTACACAGTTCAGTGACTTAGGGTGATTAATGAGCAGTGTTAAGAAATAAACTGCAAAGCTGAGACACTGAGTTCAGTTTCTTTTCCCTAATGTTGATTAAGAAACGGAGACTCCCTTACATTTAGGAAGTAGAGTTGGCGTCTGGATAATTTATACTTTATCATACTTAATCATGATAATGTAACCCTGAGTAAGAGTTATGCCTTCTTTTTTCAACAATGCACCAATTTAGATCAATTTTTATCATGTGAATATTTGGTAGACTTAGCATCAAAGTAAATATTAAGTATTTCTGGAATGGTAAAAAGTCAGAGATACTTCAGGACAGTGCAACCATTTCTTTATCAGCCTTTGAGAGTTGGGCTGCAATAGCTATAAATAACCACTTTCCTTGCCAAGAGGCCTTTCTTGACCTCCCTCATATGTTACTGTCATTTCTTAAGATTTTTAAAAATAATTTTGTAGCCTCTGGGACTTTTCTTTGCAATGTTAATCACAACTGCAATTCTAGTCACTCCTGTAATTATTTGTTAGGCATCTTTCTCCCACAAAGACAGATGCCCTTGTGGGTTTTTTTTTACTTCTGTGTTTCCAGTTCTCAAACACTATGTCTAGCACATACACATTGTAAGTATTAACTTGTATCATGAAACTTTATTGTAATAACATCCTGCTTTACATATTATGACTCATTGTGGTGTCCATCAAGATATATTGGCTTGTGCAATTTGAAAACCTAAAACTTTGTGTAGAAGAATTTTTTAAATGAAAGAGATATATTTTTTCCTAAAAAGAAGTCTGGATTATTAGATGATAGATGTTAATTCCCCTTTATAGCTGTTTTGCAGCATAGAGCAACTCAGTGGCATTGAGTTTATGTTTTGGGAGAGGAATAATAAAGGCATAGGAGAATACCATTGGGGAAGATTATAAAAGGCCTAGAGGTCATGTCATGATGCTCATAAGTCTATTTCATGTACCATAACTGGATAGTTTTCTCTGTAGTTCCATGGCCCGGCCATTTCCATGGTCTTATCTTTCTATGGAGCAAGGATGTTGGATCTTAACATAGGTACCAGGTCTATCCAATCAAATCATTTATCGGAATTTTTCAAGCATTTGTTTTGTTTTCTAACTTTTTTTTTTTTGGTCCGGTTGTGGGGCCTGAACTCTGGGCCTGGGCGCTGTCCCTCAGCTCTTCAGCTCAAGGCTAACACTCTACCACTTGAGCCACAGTGCTACTTCCGGCTTTTTTCTTATGTGGTGCTGAAGAATTGAACCCAGGGCCTCAGGCATGCAAGGCGAGCGCTCTACCACTGAGCCACCTTCCCAGCCCTTGTTTTCTAACTTACAAGGACAATTTCAGAATAAATGTTGAAGAGAATTACAAAGAAAAAGTCATACAACAAAGAAAAAGTCAGAAAATGGACAAACTGAAGAAAGGAAGTGGGATTTTTCTCTCTACTATCGTCTAGGACATTGAAAACAAGATTGTTAAGGCAAGTGGTTAAAAATCAGGTGAGGCTACAAACTTTGACCTTCTATGTCTAATCTGAGTTTAATTTGGTGTTTTCTTGGAAAGCATTTCTAATAATACTAGAGGGTCAATCTTTAGACATCAAAGATGTCTCACTTGGTACATGTGCATTTTGTTTATAATAACATCTTGCATTCACTTGAAAATTAACATTCATATTTGGTTGAGCCCCAAGATCCAAGATCGTGTTTCTCAAAAATGTAGAAGTTAGTCCAGTTGCTTGGAAGATGAATCTCTTCGAGAGAGAGAGAAAGCATCACTGACTCTACAGAGATGTGTGTGTGTGTGTGTGTGTGTGTGTGTGTGTGTGTGTGTGTGCTGAACCCTCCTTCCTTACATTCAGCAAGCACAGAAGACTGCTTTATGAGAAGCACAGAGAGTGAGGCTTACCTTAAAACATCTTCCTTATTCACTAGTCTATGCCTATGCTTTCCTTCATTCTACACACATTGAAGATGTGCTTAGAATGTTACAGAGGAGCTTCAAGAACTAGAGTGTCTTGAATTAGCTCAGTGGTCCTCAGTAGGGCAAGTCCTTTCTTGGATAGGTTTTGGAATTTGTAGCGGTATTTTTTGTTCTTACAGTAATAGTGTCTCATGGCCAGGACCAAGGATAGCAGATGACTTGTTATTTCCATAAAGGTGAAGATTGGTCACATGCTACACATACTTCCAATTGTTCAGACATTCATGTAGGCGGAAACCTTGATCTAAGCTTAGGACCTAAACTCAAATCCATATGTATGCTACGACTGGCTAACATATAAAATCCATATGTATGCTTAGACTGGACAACATATAAACAATGGGAATGGACTTAATGTAGTTCTGGAGCATCCAAGATCACCTACAAATTCAGTGTGCAGTAAGGGATTAATTTCTGCTTTCAGAATGGGACCTTGTTGTCATGCATCCTCTGGTGAGGCTGTATGTGTCCTCAGATGACAGAAATTAGAAAGACAATAAAATCTAGCTAGTTCTCCTCGGACCTTTCATAAGGTGTGGGTCCTGGCAATGGTGGGAGATGATATATCTTTTAAGAGTTGGGGCCTACTACAAAGTGTTGAGGTCACTGAACTTCCAGCCTTATTAAGGCATTCATGCCGATCTTGAGGAGCTCAGTTCCTTTGAGAGAGAATTGTTATAAGAGAAAGAGCCTGGGAAGTGGTGCTGTGCCTCAAGGGGTAGAGCACTAGCCTTGAGCTGAAGAGTTGAGGGACAGGGTCCAGGCCCAGAGTTCAAGCCCATGACTGACAAAATGTGTGTGTGTGTGTGTGAGAGAGAGAGAGAGAAAGCGTGCCTGATCTCTGAATTTTTCTCTGGCTTCCTATCTTCCTTTACACACTCTCTCTCACACATACATTGGCATAATAATGTCACCCACCATGTTGTGATAGAGCCAAAGGGCCCCTCACCAAAGGCCAAACTGATGAGGCCACCTAATCTTTTTTTTTTAATTTAATTTAATTTTATTTGTGAACATACTGTACAGAGGGGTTACAATTACATGGGCAGGATAATGCGTACATTTCTTACCAAGCATTGCATCCTCCTCCTTTGTTTACCCTTCACATCCCTTCCCAGCCTCTCCCCTCCCCCCAATCCCAATCCTTCTCCTTCTCCCCCCTTCCCCCCCCCCCCCACACACAGACGTTGTAAAGCTCGTTTTGGACATGACAACTTGTACTTCTCATTGTTGCAACAGGTCCACCTATATCCTTAAACAACTGGTTTTTCCCTATCTCCTCCACAAGTTATACTGACATCAAATATAGTGAAAGCAGGGGTATACTGTGGGGGAGGGACATACAAAGCAACAAAGAGATAATCTTATAAATGCATTAGAAACACTTGCGTGAAAGAAAAAAACATTAAAATACATATCTAAGGGTTCATTTTCCTGACATCACATTTTCTGACCTTTTCCGCTTGACTCATACATATGCTAGATATTGCAAATAAGGGAAACCATGGGACCTATGTTTCTTTGGGCCTGGCTTACTTCACTTAATATAATTTTTTTCAAGTCTTTCCATTTCCTAACAAATGGGGCAATGTCATTCTTTCTGATGGAGGCATAGAATTCCATTGTGTATATATACCACATTTTCTTGATCCATTCATCTACTGAGGGGCATCTGGGTTGGTTCCATATCTTAGCTATGGTAAATAATGCTGCAATAAACATTGTTGTGCTGGTAGCTTTAGTGTGGTCTTGTTTGTAAACATTTGGGTAAATTCCCAAAAGTGGGATTGCTGGGTCATAGGGGAGTTCTATGTGAACTCTTTTGAGGAACCTCCATACTGCTTTCCAAAGTGGTTGAACAAGTTTAAATTCCCACCAACAATGAAGTAAGGTTCCTTTCTGTCCACATCCCCTCCAGCATCTGTTGTTGTTTGCCATTCTAACTGGGGTGAGGTGATATCTCAATGTTGTTTTGATTTGCATTTCTTTTATGGCTAGGGATGTTGAACATTTCTTCATGTGTCTATTGAGGCCACCTAATCTTAAACCTCTAAAATTGTGAGCTAAATAAACCTCTTTATGTGTTACCCTCAGATATTTTGTTAGAACACGTTCATTGTTTGGATTTTATTCCTTATACTAGATGCTTTCTAAAATACAGGAAAATAAGCTAATTTCCTCACAAATATATATCAGCAAAGTTTGATGTTTTGCTTCCACATAGTGGGACTCTATCTTCCTAGAGAACTTGTTTCTACTTTTAGCCAGAGAGCCCTTCATCCACAGATGTCTTGAGTATGAATCAGCTGTGTCAGCAGAGATCCCTGAGACAAAATTGCTCTCCTGGGATGCCAAACAGGGATTTTCTCTTTTAAACCCTCCCCTCTTTTATTTAAGTGCTGGCAACAGGGTTATAACAAGGAACATATTTCAAAACCATTTTCTCCATCTCTATCTATTTCCGCAATCTTTATTTCAGTAAATAAAATGCAGGGTCCAATTCTTGCTTTTTCCCAGGACAATTTTGCCTCTCACACAAGAGTATGTTTCTGAAATACTAAATCAGAGAGCTCTTGGGGGTGTGGGGGGGACACACCTTCAACTCATAGAGCAGCATGAGTGTGAAGCAAACATTTTCTTTATGGTAGCTTTCATCTAGGAACTTTCACAGAAAGTCTAGATTAAAAGTCCAGAAAGCTGTATTTTTCTGTACACAGACCTCAGGCTTTCTAACATCTGGAAAAAGTGGTTTGTTATTTGGACCTTCCAGCAAAATGCTCTTTAAATTGCATTCACATAAGACTGTACAGTTCGCCTATCGTTTAGATGATAGTGACACCTCTCCTTTTACTTGGCTGGGCTGGGATTTATTTGGATCAAAATGAATGCCCTTGAAAAAACATTAGGAGAACTGCCACAGTCATGTTGTAAAGGGTATGAGAGAGACTGTCGCTCAGTCTTCTGACTGGAGCCAAAAAAGTCTCTTAGCTCACCTGGACCAACTCAACCCTTTGAACTGGAATAAAAAGTCCACATATTAGGCACTGGCATCTTCAAAGTTTAATCCCTAGGTAGCAACTAGTTTGTGATGCAAATCACGCTTGAGCACAAGGTAGCCAGGTTTATAGAGGAAAATAACCCAGGAAATAAATCAATAGGGACCTGAGAGACAGACTTATCAGTGACCACTGTCCATTGGGACCACTGGTAATTGTCACTGGCCATCAGTCAGCAACTCCCTTCCCTTAGTCTCTGAAGAGGTTTCCAGGGAAACGGATTTTGGTCATCTGAGGGGCCTTGGCATGGGAATGGAAGAGAGAATGGCAGGAAGCAGAAGAGAAAAATCAGCGAGAAGCAAAATGAACAAGATTTATGACAGCAACCCATCCCTCGCCTGCTGTCTACCACCCCTCCCTGAGATGTGTTTTCCAGCTCCTTGGCCAGACTGATTTCGAATGAAGCAAACTAGCAGGCTGCCATCAGTTTCTTTGAAAGACTGTCAACAGATGAATGGACCATTCCAATATAGTAATTCTCCTCAAATCTAGTCTATATTTTCTATCACATCACTGAATTTATGTTTCCCTTGGAATAGCCTAAGCTTTTGTTTATGCCCTATGAATGCTTGTTTCATTTCCACCAACATCGTGTTTCTGTTTTACCATGTGATCACTTGGCTAGTTATAGAGATTTAAACCTTTGTAGTAAGATTCCTTCCAATCTATAATTATTGTTGTGCTGCTCTTCAGATTTCTTCCTTATATTGCCACTTTCTGTGGCTGGTGCTCTACCTGGTACAGGGTTAAGAGTAATGGGCTGTGCCAGGGCCTGCAGGCAAGGAAAAGATCTTGGTATTGGAGTCTTCAGTCTTCAGTCTCTTCCTGGTTTCTACTTTTATTTTATGGTAAATTAGTCAACCTTTGGGGCTCTGCAGTTTCTTATTGGTGACAAGAGTCCCTTTTGTTTCTTCCTTTAGTTCCTTTATACTCCGTTGACATTAACACCCAAGTCCGGTGGTTCTGATATCATTTTCAACGGCCTGTTTCCCTTCATTTCTTACAACTCTACTGGATATGGGGACAAGATCCAGAGCACAGACAAGGAGGGATGAGAGAGAACACGTTGGTTTTTTTTGTTTTTGTTTTTGTTTTTGTTTTTTTTATGATTCGACCAAGTGGGTAAGGAATGTAAAAAAAAAAAATACAAGCTCCTGTAGAATATAGACTGAACATAGTGTAGGAAGCACAAGAATTTAAACTTCTTGGAGAGAAATATGTTAAATAAATGGGTGCTTGCATTATAATAGGGTCTCAAGATGCCATCTACGGATCCATCTCTCTCCATCAGGTTGACTAGTGCTCATTTGCTCTAAAAAGCCCCCAAATTGATACTTGATCTTGAGTTGTTTCTTACACCAAACCTCTGATTTCTTGTGCCATTTTTTCTCCCATCTGTGCTTAAATTAAAAGAAAAATCATCTGTGTCCTTTGGTTTTATAGAAAGGTCTTGAGAAAACCTGAAAACCATTAGGACTTTGAAAGACTGCTTGATTAAGATGCCACAACCCTCCCCCCTCCCCCCCCCGCCTTTGTTTAAAAAGAAAAGCTCTTCAAAGTCCTGCAACTATGAAGAACATATTTTTAGATTCCTTGTGGTTACTTTAATGTCTGACCTTTCTTTGACATCGCATTTGAGAAAGGCAGGGGATATCTCCAGAGATAAAAATTTGATCCACCATTTTCAACCCATGCCAAGTCCCGAATAGCTGACCCTGATTCATCTTGTTAAAGTTAAATGCTTGTCTTCTTTCACTCATAGTCCATGACTTGAGCATCTCTTTGACCTTTTGATGCCCCCTTTCCATGTTGTCCTCACCTCCTCTAGTTCACAGGAACAAAAATTTCCCTTGCCCCCAGGAACTCAGCAATCAGGACTGGAATGGGTCTTTTCCTCCCATGAGCTGGTTATTTGCCTTCTTTTAACTCTTGAGTGCTAATGACTTGGACCTGAATCACAATCTTTACATGGCTTTTATTCTGGTGTGGCATGGGGAAGTGGCTGAGGAGAGATCATGTGGCCAGATGGAGCTTGGAAATGAGAACTCATGTTGGACAGAAGCAGAGGAGAGAAGGAAGGTGTCTTTCCACCACACTAACAGATACCTGAGACATTCATGTTGGCTCACTGATCTGGAGGTTTCAATTCATGATCAGTTGATCCCATTACTTTTGGGTTTGAGAGGTGATGCCTTATGGTAGGAGAATGCAGTGGATCAAAGATGCTCATTTCATAGCCAGGATACAAGAGACAAGAAGAGGAAAGAAGTGGGGTCCTACTACCTTTGATGGCTTTTATTAGCACGTACTAATTGTTCAAGGAGATTTCGTCACAAACACATGCATATAATGCACCCTGATCAAACTCACCCCTTCCATTACTCTCCCTTATCTCCTTTTCCTATTTCTTAAGACAACTTCAACAGATTTCATTGTTTTATTTTTATACATACATATAAAATACTTCAACCATATTTACCCTCATTATCCTTTTCCAGGAACACTTAACCCTCCCTAGTACCCACAATCTGTTTTATTTCTTGCCATCAAAAAAAAAATGTAGTGAGCAGGGTGCTGGTAGCTCATGCCTGTAATCCTAGCTACTTAGGAGGCTAGCTGCCTAGAGTCCATGAGAATCTTATCTCCAATATGCTACTCAGAAAAAGCCAGAAGTGGCTTTGAGCACGAAGAGGCTCAGGGATAGCACCCAGGCCCCGAATCCAAGGCTTCGGACCTGCAAAGAAAAATTTAGTGTATGTTAATTGCATAAAGGGTATTTTGCACACTATGATACTTTATATATACTATTATTTAGTCTGATTAACTTCTTCTACAATTCTCTCTTGACAGTTCCTTCCTCTACCAACATTGCTCAGTAGCTTTCAGGAAGTTTTCCTATGCTATCTTCATGCATAGCCACTATGTATTTCAATATTATTCATCCTCCACCATTCTTTGTCCCTTTCTTCCTTCCCCTCATCTCCTTAAGCAGTCCAGTGGTTAAATCACTGGAGGTATTATAATACTGGATTTCAAATGATACTACAGAGTTATAGTAACAAAAACAACATGGTATTAGTGGCACAAAAGACCAAAGAAATGGATTAGAAGATGCAGAAATAAACCCACACAACTACGGATATTTTAACTTTGACAAAGAAGTGAAAAACATAGGTGGGAGACGCGATATCCTCTTCAACAAGTATTGGGAGAATTGTCTGTCTATATGCAGGAGGCTGAAATTTGATCCTTCTCTCACCCTGCAGGAAAATTTGGTAAGATTTCATCTTACCCTAAGTGATGACTATCATATGACTTCCAAAAAGAAAAAAAGCAACAAATGAAAGCAAGCATGCAGGGGAAAAAACCATTCATATTCTGTTGCTAGGAATGTAAATTAGTGTAATCACTATGGAACTCAGTGTGGCAGTTCCTCAAAATAAAGTAAAACAGACCAACCTTATGACGCCCTTGCACACACACTCTTGGATGAGTATAAATTAGTGTATAAGAGTTACACCTCTCTTTGTCCCATCTACTGCGAGAATGAAGACAATTCTCAGCAATCAGATGTTGACATTCCAGAAAATGTCGACATTCCAGAAAATGTCCACATCACTCTGAAGGGACATGCGGTGATTGCGAAAGGTCTCCGTGGAACCCTGTGGAGGGATTTCAACCACATCAATGTAGAATTCAGCCTTCTTGGAAAAGAAAAGAAGAGGCTCTGGGTTGACAAATAGTGGGGAAACAGAAAGGAACTGGCAAGATCTGTAGGCATGTACAGAACATGATCAAGGGTGTTACTCTGGGCTTTGGTTACAAGGGCTTTCTTTACAAGATGAGGTTTGTGTATGCTCATTTCTCCATTAATGTTGTTATTCAGGAGAATGGGTCTCTAGTTGAAATCTGAAACTTCTTGGGTTAGAAATATATCTGAAAAGTTAGGATGAGGACAGGTGTTGGTTGTTCAATCTTTCAAGCCCAGAAAGATGAATTAATCCTTGAAGGAAATGATATTGAACTTGTCTCAAATTCAGCTGCTTTGATTCAGCAAGCAACAGCAGTTAAAAACAAAGATATCAGAAAAATTTTGGATGGTATCTATGTTTCCGAAAAAGGAACAATTCAACAGACTGATGAATAAGGGCTAAGTTAACACATCTTAGGAGACTGTCCTGGATCCTGACCAGTTTCTGATAGTTCTATGATGCAATCAATAAAATAAGTCTATTGAAAAAAAAATGACACCTATATGCCCATGTTTACTATAGTTCTGTTGACACTAGCCAGAATTTAGAATCTGCTCTGGTAATGGATAAAGGAAATATGATACATATATACTGTAGAATATGACTCAGCCATATAAAAAGTGAAATTGTATCATTTGCAGGAAAGATGGATGGAATTGGAGATCATGTTGAGCAGGATTAACCAAGCTCAAAATACCAAATATCTCATGGTTCTGCTCATTTGTGGAACCCAAACTTCCTATCTCCTTCGAGGATATGCTCCTAATGTGACTAACAGGCTCTACTTCTTAACTAGTTTCCAATAGTACAGTAGGGGACACTCAAGGTCCAAACTATGGCAGACAAGTTACAGACTGGGAATGGGGTGATGAACTCTAGTTTACCCTGAACTCTCATTTCCCACTGTAAACTGTGACTCCCATGGGTAATCAGCTTTCCAGGTGTACTTACCAAGAGCAAGCACATTTCATAATGCATTATTAGCATGTTGTATGACATTTAAGCATCTCATCCTATACTAGGCAAGCATCTTTTAGACTTCTTTGTCTTAGGTTTGCTGGAACCAATAAGCAGCAGCAAGCTTGCTAGTGATTGAAGCTTAGTACAATCTTATTTAGGTGCTTGAGAAAGAATCTATTGGAGGGAGATATTTTGTGTTGGATAGAAGGGGAATCTGGAGATGAAGTCATGAACCCTTAGGAGTCCTTGGTATTTTTCCATGAAACCTTTTGCCCCTCCAGGGAATGAGGCTCTCTGGAGAAGGCAGCAATGTTTCTTAAAGCTGTCATCCTGAGGACCCATCATGGCATGTATTCTCCTAGTGGAGTAACAGTTCTGTGCAAAGCTTGGGCAGTGAAAGTCTGCTCTATTTTTATAACATCATTCAAACAGAACCCAGTATGTCAACTGATACCACTGTGGGTGGGGGTGGGGAGCAAGCTTTCTCTGTTTCCATTCAATCACTTATCCAATGTGATTCCCAAAGTTACTTTTTATGGCAAATCTGTTGCTTGAGCCTCTCAAGGAAAGGGTTAAATATCATCCTGCTCTTTTCTCCAAGTGAGTAAAAGAGAAACATCTTCAACATAGTGACTTCTTTAAAAAAAAACCCTCCAAATAATATTATTAAACATTTTCATGCTTGATGAAATAAACTTTTCAAAGTAATATGGAAAAAATGATTTCATTTAAACACCTTTTAGCCAAAAAGCCATATGCTGCTTGTTAGGCTGTGCAGAAGGAGAGATTTTTGCAGTGCCTGCCTGCACATCTGGAGGTCTGTGGTTCCACCACTGGCCCCATCGTAGATGGGGACTTTGCTGGCGTAGAACTCAGCAGGCAGACTGGCCTATGTGTTCTGCCGGGTCCCTAGAATGCAGACGGGGGGTGCATGGCAGGGAGGGGGGCAGCAAGGGAGTGACTGAATGTATGCATGTGAACTACCATGCAAACCTGTGTAGAAGGAGCGTGGAGGTCACGCTATAGGATCCCAAAGCTTCAGATGTCCCGATGCAGACCAGTTTACAGTTCTGTGTTCAGGCTGTCCACAGACTCAGGGACATAAATAACTGCCAAACAAGAGGACTCTTCTCTCTCCTCTGCTCTTGCTTCGTCTTGTAGCATCAGGAAATCTCATCAGAGGTAAGCAGTATCCCATGAAATCTTAGCATTAGCTACATTCCACTGCAAAACAAGAGAAAGCAAAAGTGCCAAATTCTTCCACAGCAACCTTGGATAGACTGTATGAGGGAAAAGTTAACCATTCTTTGAATAAATATTTCTTGTGAACCTACTATGTGCCAGAGCAAGAGGTCTGAACAGGCACAGATCAGAAGGCTTGGGTGAGGTGCATTTTGCAGGGTAGGTGGAGCTGGACAAAATGAACAGTGGCCTTAGGCCCTGGTTCTGTAAGATTATGACTCACTGAGCAACTAGTATATTCTGTCTCTACCAATATACTCCTACGCTTCAGAGTGTTCAAAGCTTGACTTTGTGAAATGGTTGTAAATAATAACAATCAGGCTCCACAAAGTTTAACAGTAATTTCTTTTAACAAGCACTGTGCCAGTACTTTACAAACCTTCATAGCAACCTTTAGGACAGATACTATTTTCCTCCCATCTTGTACATCTGCAAATAGACATAGCAGTGAAATACCTTGTGTGAGATCATATGGCTAATATGTTAAAGTCTTTGCACATGATCACCCATCCTGATTGCCTGAGATTTTTGTGTTTCCCTGAACCTGTGTGTGTGTGTGTGTGTGTGTGTGTGTGTGTGTGTGTATGTATGTGTGTGTGAATGTCCCAGGACACAGATGGTTGGTGATGATGGAAGTGTAGCTTCAAGATAAATAGCTTCATTTAAAAACTCTCCTCTGGTATCTATACTTGGCAGGTGGGGACTGAGGAATGCCTGTGGCCTCTTAAGGTCCTGGAAAGAGAGAAAAATAGATCTTGTCTGGCAGAAACAGACATCAGATACAGTGAAAACAGGGGTTATATCATTGGGGAGGGACAAAAAAATCACATGGTAACTTATTTATAAGGTAAACAATAGCAAGAAAGAAAAAACACCTGTGTCCTTATCTTGGGGTTCATTTCCCTAACATCATCTTATCTGAGCTTTTCTCCTTGTCTCAGACATATACCAGATATTGCAAATAAGGGAAACCATGGGACCTATGTTTCTTTGGGCCCGGCTTACTTCACTTAATATAATTTTTTCCAAGTTTTTCCATTTCCTAACAAATGGGGCAATGTCATTCTTTCTGATGGAGGCATAGAATTCCATTGTGTATATATACCACATTTTCTTGATCCATTTATCTACTGAGGGGCATCTGGGTTGGTTCCACATCTTAGCTATGGTAAATAATGCTATGATAAACATAGTTGTGCTGGTGGCTTTAGTATGGCCTTGTTTGTGATCATGTGGGTAAATGCCCAAAAGTGGATTGCTGGGTCATAGGGAAGGTCTATGTGGAGTCTTTTGAAGAACCTCCATACTACTTTCCAAAGTGGTTGAACAAGTTTACACTCCCACCAACAATGCAGTAGGGTTCCCTTTTGGCCACATCCCCTCCAGCATCTGTTGTTATTAGAGTTCTTGATTCTAGCCATTCTAACTGGGGTGAGGTGGAATCTCAATGTTGTTTTGATTTGCATTTCTTTTATGGCTAAAGGTTGAACATTTCTTCATGTGTCTATTGGCCATCCTTCTTTCTTCTTCAGAGAAGTTTCTCTTTAAGTCTTTAGCCCACTTATTTATTGGGCAGGTGTTTCTTAGAGGATTTGTTGTTGAGGGATTTAATTTTTTGAGTTCTAAGTATATTTTAGATATGAGACCCTTGTCCATTGTTTGGCTAGTAAAGATCTTCTCCCAATTCTTGGGCTTTCTGTTGATCTTGCTAGCTATGTCCTTTGCCATGCAGAAGCTCTGCAGTTTCATGCAGTCCCATTTGTCCAACCTTTCTTTGATTTGTTGTGTTTCTGGGTCTCTATTAAGAAAATTTCAGTCTGTGCCAAGGAGTCCTAGAGTTTCTCCTATTCCTTCCTTTTCAGGGTGTCTGCTTTGACTCCGAGGTCTTTGATCTATTTGGAGTTTATTCTGGTGCAGGGTGATATATAAGGATCTAGCTTTAGTTTTCTACAGGTGATTAACCAATTTTGCCAGCACCATTTACTGAAGAGGCTGTCTTTCTTCCATTCTATTTTTGAAGATTAGGTGGCTATATGTCTGTGGGTTTGTTTCTGGGTTTTCAATTCTATTCCATTGGTCCTGAGGTCTCTTCTTGTGCCAGTACCAAGCTGTCTTGATTACTATGGCTTTGTAGTAGAGTTTGAAATTTGGTGTTAATATTCTTGCAGCACTATTTTTTCTGTTAAGGATCATTTTTGCTATTCTGGGTCTTTTATTGTTCCATATGAATTTTTGGATTGCTTCTATTTCATTGAAGAATTAGGTTGGAATATTGATAGATATTGCATTGAATTTGTAGATAGCCTTGGGAAGTATTGCCATCTTCACGATGTTGATCCTACCAATCCAGGAGCAGGGGAGTGGGGGTGGAGGAGGGAGTTCAGTTTTGGAGAGGAGAGGGAAGGGATGGTAGCAGAAAAACAAAGGAGGAGACAACAATCCTTGATAAGAAATGTGCTCATAGGGGAGGAAGGAGAAAGATTGGGATTGGGGGGAGGGGGGGAGGCTGGGAAGGGATGTGAAGGGTAAACAAAAGGAGGAGGCTGCAATGCTTGGTAAGAAATGTACACATTATCCTGCCCATGTAATTGTAACCCCTCTGTACAGTATCTTCACAAATAAAATAAAAAAAAGAAATGTGCTCATTACCTTGCTCATGTAACTGTAACCCCTATTCTGTACAGTATTCCCACAATAAAAAACTTGTTAAAAAAGAAACAGACATCAGTCTTTCCCACAGGCATGGGTCTAGAATCACACTTTATCTCAAGCAGTCAGAACTGCTGTGCTTTACTTCTCTCCATCATGGAACAATGGTGGTAAAAACTTAAAGGGAAAATTGGACTGGTACCTGTCAACTTTGATGAATATCAACTATAATCAACCCTCTATGTTTGTGAAAGAATGGTTCCAGAATCCCCCCAAAGATATGAACTTCTACAGATGATCAAGTCCATAGAATAAAATGGTGTAGAGTTTGTGTTCAACCACACACGGCCTTCTGTTTACTTTATGTCAGCTCTAAACTATTTGCAATTTCCAATACAAAGTAAATGTCATATAGAGAGTTGCTCTGCTGTATGATTTAGGAAATAATGATAAGCAAATAAAGTCTGAAGATGTCTAGCAAAGACACAATTTTAATTTTTTGAATATTTTTGATCTCTGGATGAGGAACCTACAGATGCAGAGGATTGACTATGAACAATATTACAGTCTAGAAGGTGGGTCTTTCTGAAGCTAGATTTCCCAAGCAGGGAAATTCCTTTTTATCCTTTATGATCACCATTCTATAGTGCTATTTGGAGCCTTGTGGAAAAAAGGTAGGTCATTGGGATGCTGTCTTGAAGAGAATTTTGAGTCAATGGCCCTTTCTCTCCTCTTCCTCCTTTTGCTTCCTGGACACTTACATAAGCTGAAGACCTTATCTGCACCTGTGCTTCTGCCATGAGAAATTGTCTCATCCTAGGCCCCAAGGTAATCATTGACTGAAATATCTGAAAACATGAATCAAAATAAATCTTTTCTCCTTTAAGTTGATTTTCTTGGGTATCTTGTCACATCAATGGAAAGCTGACTCTTACACCCTTTCTGCCCTTCCTTCCTATAGTGTTCATAAATAACCTTGAGAGGAGGATAGGGCATTCTCAATTAGACTGCAGATCCACAGCAGGCAGAAGTGCCCCCAGGGGATACCATGGGGCTCCAACATTTTGCTCTGAAGTAGTTCACCTCCCCAGCACTAGCCCAGGCTCAGACTCTGTTCCCCAGATTTCCCCATCGTCATGTCAGATCCAGGTCCATAGGACTATTGTTCTACAGAAGCTTAATTGCCCCATGAATGGTGGTTCTAAAAATGTACAAGTCTGGTCATAACTTGTATACCCATTCTCTATAGATAACTTCGTAGTACTCTTTGAAAAATATTCTTTGTGCCATAACAACCAGGCTCAGGCTGATTCAGGTATGAATATCAATTCTACTATTTACTGCTCTGTGGTTCCCTCTGAACCTTATCGTTCTCATCTCTAACAGGTGTGCGTTAATGCCCACCTCAGGTTACTATATGGCCAGCTATAATATAGGCCATGTGCCTAGCCTGTGGGACTTTGTTTTGACTCTCCAAAGACTCAGACATCACACAAGGATAAAGGCTAATCATCCGTTGGTGACCCACTCATGTACTTTTATTTTGCAACTAAAAACATAAACATGGCTTAGTTTTTGGATAGGAAACATATTTATGTGGCAGGTACACAGTAATATATAGCAAAATAATTCCCTCTCATCCACAGTTGTTGATTCCTCCTAGTTTTTCTTTCCTGAAGGAATATTATGTAGCCTTTTCAAAGCCATTTCAGCCTAAATAGAGACATATAGTTTTTCTTCTCCACTAAAATGGTTCTATCTTTTCTGAAAATTTTAACTTAGCAGTATATCTTGGAACTTGCTTAGTGAAGAACTGTTTTTCTTTATTTATAGCTGTATGCTATTCTATTATATGGATGTACCACCGTATAATCTTGTACTTGCAATTCCTAAATAAAGAAAAATAAATAAAAAATTTTCTTGAATCTCTGACAAATTCATTTGGTGGCAAAGCACAACTTGGACTGATATGAGTCAATTTGTAACCTCGATTTCTCCCACTTGTGAGTATTCATAGTTACTTGGCGGAAATATTAATTTTTTGATTACTAAGTACTGCTCCAGAGTCCTGTACGTGTTTCCTAATATATGGCATACACATTGTATTGCCTTTCTAAACTTCAAGAAATTCTGGAATGCAAACCACATTGAGCCCCCAACTTTCAGATACACAAGTGAGGCACCATTCTGTAATTAACTAGACTCCTGTTGGCTGCTATTTGGACTTTTAAATACTTTTACTTATTCTGATGATACAGCAAATAACTTTACACACACATCATTTTATACATGTGAAACAATATGCAGTCATGCTTCTCAAAATGACACTTTGTTAATACACACATACACACACACACACAAAACAGATCACATATGATGGTGGTCCTGTAAGATTATAACTGGCCTAAAAACTCTATCACCTGGTGACTCTCTGTCACTGTAATAATGTTCTTTTTTATTTTATTTTTATTGTGAAAATACTGTACAAGGGGTTACAATTACATGGGCAAGATAATGAGTACATTTCTTATCAAGCATTGTAGCCTCTTCCTTTGTTTCCCCTTCCCATCCCTTCCCATCCTCCCCCCCCTCCTGAATCCCAATCCTCCCCGCTGGCCCCCCTCCACCCCCTCCACCGCATCAAAGTTGTAAAGTTTGTTTTCGACATAACGACTTGTACATCTCATTGTTGCAATAGGTCCACCTGTATCCCTATTTAAATGATTTTTATTTCCCCTTCCTGTCCACAAATTATACTGACATCAAATACAGTGAAAGCAGGGGTTATACTGTGGGGGAGGATATACATAGCAACAAAGAAATAATCTTATAAGTATGTTAGAAACAATCGCATGAAAGAAAAAAAAACATTTGAATACAGAGCTTAGGGTTCATTTCCCTAACATCACCTTATCTGACCTTTTCTGCTTGACTCAGACATATACAAGATATTGCAAATAAGGGAAACCATGGGACCTATGTTTCTTTGGGCTTGGCTTACTTCACTTAATAGAATTTTTTCCAAGTCTTTCCATTTCCTAACAAATGGGGCAATGTCATTCTTTCTGATGGAGGCATAGAATTCCATTGTGTATATATACCACATTTTCTTTATCCATTCATCTACTGAGGGACATCTGGGTTATATCTTAGCTATAGTAAATAATGCTGTAATAAACGTAGTTGTGCTGGTAGCTTTAGTGTGGTCTTGTTTGTAAACATTTGTGTAAATGCCCAAAAGTGGGATTGCTGGGTCATAGGGGAGCTCTATGTGGAGTCTTTTGAGGAACCTCCATACTGCTTTCCAAAGTCGTTGAACAAGTTTACACTCCCACCAACAATGCAGTAAGATTCCCTTCTGTCCACATCCCCTCCAGCATCTGTTGTTATTAGAGTTCTTGATTTTAGCCATTCTAATTGGAGTGAGGTAGTATCTCAATGTTGTTTTGATTTGCATTTCTTTTATGGCTAGGGAGGTTGAGCGATCTTCACTAGCCATACAACGGACAAGGGTCTCATATCTAAAACATACCTTGAACTCAAAAAATTAAATCCCCCAACAACAAATCTTCAAAGAAACAACTGCCCAATAAATAAGTGGGCTAAAGACTTAAAGAGAAACTTCTCTGAAGAGGAAAGAAGGATGGCCAATAGACACTGTAGTAATGTTCTAGTACAATGTATTACTCAGTATTTGGGTGATGCTAGTCCAAACAACTCTACTGGGCTACTGTCATCATAAAAGTACAGCAATGCAGTTATGTGTAGCCCATACTACTTGATAATGGTAGAAAATAAGCATACAACCAGTTTATGTATTTACTATACTATATTTATCATCATATTACAGTATGATCTTTTAAACTTTCAAGAGATGTTTCCTTTAAGAATATGCTGAATTATGCCAATTCACATCTCTAGTTTATTGTGTCTCTTGATTCATCAAGAAGTCATGTGACTTACACCATCTAGGTGTGTGTAAGTTTAGAATATGGTATTCAGATAGAGATGAGATCACCCAATGAAGCATGTTTCTCAGGATATAAGTGACACATGATTCTTCAAAGGACAAATCACTTTTTTCCCTTCATAAACGTATTTTTTGTTGGGTTGCTTGTGAATTTCTTCTTTAAAATTATTTTTAAGCAGTTGTAGAGCAGAGTTGCCATTAAACAAAGCAGTTTATGAATACAATGCATCTTGATCAATGTCACCCCTTTGAGCATTCTTACTCATCCCTCTCAACCCGTTTTCCCTCATTTTTCTTAATTTTATAGGACACACACACACACACACTCACACTCACACTCACTCACACACACACACACACACACACACACACACACACACACACACCACACGCGTGCCTATACAAATTATTTTGATTGATGGACCAAAGAATGAATGACTTTTCCATTTGTGTGTATTTGGTTAAGTTGCCCTCCAAGCTGGTGTATCTTCCCCTTAATCTTTCCTATCTGAGTGAGACTAAGAATATACTGACATTTGTAGGACCATCTTCAGTTCCTTTTCTGTGAACTATGTGTTCATCTATTTTCCTTTTTGATTTGCATTGGCTTGTTAGGACTTTTCCTATTAATTTGTCTTAGATCTCTATATCAATAGACACAGAACCTAAAGTTGGTGCTGATGGCTCACGCCTGTAATCCTAGCTACTCAGGAAGCCAAGATCTATGTATTGCAGTTTGAAGCCAGCCCAGGCAGGAAAGTCTGTGAGACATTTATCTTGAATTAAGCATCACAAAATCTGGAAGTGGGGCTGTGGCTCAAAGTGGTAGAGCACTAGCCTTGAGCAAAAATGCTCAAGGACAATGCCTAGGTGCTGAGTTCAAGCCCCATGACCAACAAAAAGAGAAATAAAAAACACAAAACCTTTGTGAGATAACCTGCCATGTTTTTAGTGTTTTCTCTTTTTGTTGGTCTTTTTTTACTTTATCTATAGTAACACTTGCTATTGAATTTATGTGTGTATTTACTCATTTATTTGCTCTCCCCCTCCACAAATAACTTTGTGTGTTTTTATTCTGTATTTTGTGTCAGCTATCATGATTTCTTAGAACAAATGGAGAGAAAAGGATCTGAAGTGAACAGCCATTTACATATCTCAGATTTGAGGACAATCAGGAAACTGATAGGAAACATGGGAAAATTGAAGGTTAGCATGTAAAAAGTTTTGTTTTCAATTTTTGTTTGTATATAGAACAATAGCTTACAGCTTAATATAGAAAATATTACTGAATATACCATACTTTTGAAACTTCTTTTTGGTTTTAGGCAGAAGGTACAGTAGTGTGAAGATTCACCTAACTATATCTATTATCTGGGTTTCCTTTCTTAAAGCACATTTTGCTTCGTGTATGTGCATGTGTTCCTCTATTTTAATCGATAAATGTGTTGCTTATGGGTTTCATGTAAAAGTCACTAAAGAGAAAACTCGATTGGCTATCCATTTATTGTATTCTAAATATATTGGACATAGGAGACCATTTATTATCTTTCCAAAGGAAAAAAATAGCTATATCAGATAAATACTTGAGATAAATCAGACAGCTTCTGAAATCGCTGCCTTAACATTAAGCTATCCAAATCACAGCCTACAAATGAAAGTGTAGATAGCATGTGACATTTTGGCAATCTTGTTACACATTGCCGTAGATACACAGAACTGAAATTCAGAGTTTGATGAGAAAGACTAGAATCTTGAATGGGGTGCAGAGGTGCCTAATTATTATGATGTATCGTGCTTTATAGGGTTCACTTATTCTAGAACCTTATTGCCTAAGGTTAGAGTTTGTACTGACCTCTTTTCCCTTAGGCCTGAGGTTGATTTTTCCCCATAAGGAGCCTACAGGGGTGAGGTAGAGGAGGAAGTGGGGATTGAGCAGGGGCCCTGTAGCCACAGTGCTGTTTCCTGTGGTACAAGTGCAGGCAGAAAGGAGGAGGCAACAATGCTTGATAAGAAGTGTACTCATTATCTTGCCTATGTAATTGTAACCTCTCTGTACAGTATTTTCACAATAATAAAAAAGAAAGAAGTGAAAGATGGAGCCCTTAGGCCTTCTCCCAATCAATCATCCCACCTGATCACTGAGTGTCCCTTGGGACACACTTCACACAAGGGATACCCTTGCTCTGTGACATCCCAAATAGACAGAAAGGACAAAGTTCACTGGGAGCAGTGCTGTTACTATTTGGCTGTTCTAACATTTTAGCCCTGAAGTTAAATTGGAGGTAGAGTCCCAAGTGGTATAAACTTAAACAATCCCTCTCTGTCTTTCTGTGTGTGTGTGTCTGTCTGTCTGTCTGTCCCTCTTCCTTTCCATCCCCCTCCCCTTCTCCTTTCTTCTATCCTCCCTCCTACTCTCCTCCTACCCTTCCTCTCTCTCTGTCTCTTTCTTGTCTCTAGCTGTCGATGTCTGTCTTTCTCCCCATCCCCCTCACCTTCAGCTGTTCTGTCCAAAGTCTTGATTTCCTGCCTTGAACCTCCCTTCTCTATCTGAGGAGTCACTGTTGTTTTTTTCCCTCTTGTGAAAATCCTGCTTATCTTCCAGGCTTTGGAGGTTGCACTTGATATGTTCAACAGTAAAGTCTTTCTTGGCATGTCTCAGAAATAGAACTTTCTTTAGGAAAAAAAACTGTGAAACCCTGGCCTATCCAGGGGCTGCAAGTCTCTATCTATCTAGAAAGCTGTTGAGGAACAAAGAAGCAAAGAATGGTCCAATATCCTTTGAGGAATTGATGCATCTCTGAAAAAAATTATATTTTTCCTTAAGGCAAAAAATTACATTAAGAACATGGCAAAGAGGGTAGCAGATGATATGATCTTGTATTTGAAGAATCCCACAGACTCCACTCCCAAATTACTAGAGCTGACTTGAAACTTTGTCAAAGTAGCAGGGTATAAAATTAACCCTCAAAAATCAATGGCTTTTCTGTATGCCAACAATGAGAACAGTGAGGCTGAAATCAGGAAAGCAACTCCATTTGAAATAGCCCCACAAAAAAGAAAATATCTAGGAATTAATTTATCGAAAGAAGTCATGAAAACTTTAAAAACCTGAAAAAGGAAATCAAAGCAGAATTTAGGGACTGGAATAACCTCCCATGCTCCTAGACTGGAAGGATCACCATTGTGAAAATGGCTAGACTCCTCAAGGCTATCTACAAATTCAATGCGACACCTATCAATATTCCAACCTCATTTTTCAATAAAATTGAAGAAGTAATCCAAAAATTCACATGGAACAATAAAAGACCCTGAATAGCAAAAATGATCCTTAACAGAAAAAATAGTGCTGGAGGAATATCAATACTAAATTTCAACTTTACTACAAAGCCATAGTAATCAAAACAGCTTGGTACTGGCACAAGAAGAGACCTCAGAACCAATGGAATAGAATTGAAAACCCAGAAATGAACCCACAGACATATAGCCACCTAATCTTCAAAAAGGGAGCTAAAAAATTGAATGGAAGAAAGACAGCCTCTTCAGTAAATGGTGCTGGCAAAATTGGTTAATCACCTGTAGAAAACTAAAGCTAGAACCTATATATCACCCTGCACCAGAATCAACTCCAAATGGATCAAAGACCTTGGAGTCAAAGCAGATACCCTGAAAAGAAAGGAATAGGAGAAACCCTAGGTCTCCTTGGCACAGGCCGAAATTTTCTTAATAGAGACCCAGAAACACAACAAATCAAAGAAAGTTTGGACAAATGGGATTGCATGAAACTGCAGAGCTTCTGCATGGCAAAGGACATAGCTAGCAAGATCCCAAGAATTGGGAGAAGAACTTTACTAGCCAAACAATGGACAAGGGTCTCATATCTAAAATATACTTGGAACTCAAAAAATTAAATCCTCCAACAACAATCCTCTAAGAAACACCTGCCTGATAAATAAGTGGGCTAAAGATTTAAAGAGAAACTTCTCTGAAGAGGAAATAAGAATGGACAATAGACACATGAAGAAATGCTCAACTTCTCTACCCATAAAAGAAATGCAAATCAAAACAACATTAAGATTCCACTCACCCCAGTTAGAATGGCTATAATCAACAACTCTAATAACAACAGATGCTGGAGGGGATGTGGCCAAAGGGGACCTTTCTGCATTGTTGGTGGGAGTGTAAACTTGTTCAACCACTTTGGAAAGCAGTATGGAGGTTCCCAAAAAGACTCCACATAGAGCTCCCCTATGACCCAGCAATCCACTTTTGAGCATTTACCCAAATGATCACAAACAAGACCATACTAAAGCTACCAGCACATCTATGTTTATCACAGCATTATTTACCATAACTAAGATATGGAACCAACCCAGATGCCCCTCAGTAGATGAATGGATCAAGAAAACGTGGTGTATATATACAATGGAATTCTATTTTTCCATCAGAAAGAATAGCATTGCCCCATTTGTTAGGAAATGGAAAGACTTGGAAAAAATTATATTAAGTGAAGTAAACCAGGCCCAAAGAAACATAGGTCGCATGGTTTTCCTTATTTGCAATAACTAGTACATGTGTAGGACAAGCAGAAAAGGCCAAAAGCTATGTACATATGACCAGATAAGATGATGTTAAGCGAAATCAACCCCAAGATAGGGACACAGTGGTTTTTTCTTCCTTGCTATTGTTTCTAATGTATTTATAAAGTACCATGTAATATTTTTGTTTCTTTGTATGTTCTTTTCCCACAGTATAACACCTGTTGTCACTGTATTTGATATTGGTGTCCTGCATCTTGTATATACACTCTCTGATTTGGGGAGGGGAAGGGAAAAAAACAAAATGCTTAAATAGGGTGACAAGTTGACCCATTGTAACAATGAGATGTACAAGACACTATGTTGAAAAAGGAACTTTACAATTTAGGTGGGGGGAAGGGGCAGTATAGTTGTGGAGGTGGGAGGGAAGGGATGGTAGGGGAAAAACAAAGGAGGGGTTACAATGCTTGATAGGAAATGTACTCATTACCTTGCTCATGTAACTGTAACCCTTGTACAGTATTTTTACAATAAAAAGACATATTTAAAAAAAGAATATTCAAAAAGAGGGAAGGAGGTAGAGACACAGTTCCTTCAGTTCAGCTCACAGGATAATAAATAATAGCGTATCAAAACAGGAAATGGTGAATCATCTATCTCTGGGTTTAAATGCTAGCACTGGCAGTAAGTTGCTGTTTGACCTTGGCAAATTGGTTAACCTCTTGGAACTTCTATTTCCTCATCAGCGGGGAGGTGGTGGTGGTGGTGTTGATTGGGAGTGCCATGATAGGATTTACTTCCCAAGATGCCTGGTGGATTAAATAAGGGATCTGTTCTGTGGATGTGTTTATACATACAAACTCAGTACCTGGTACCCTGGGCGGGATGATGAGAGGGAAGTCCAAAGGTTAAAGAAAGCTCTGGCTCAGGCTTTAAAAGGAATGAAGAATGCATCTGGAATATTTTAGCCTAGTGATGTGGCAAATGGATAGAATGGGGACTTTCTGTGACTCCCGAGAAGAGCTTTCTTATTACCATTTCATACATTACAGGGACAAAATATGATCCTCCAAATAAGTTTTTGTTTGTTTGTTTGTTTGTTTGGTCGGTTGTGGGGATTGAACTCTGGGCCTCGGTGCTGTCTCTGCGCTCTTCAGCTCAAGGTGAGCATTCTACCACTTGAGCCACAGCTCCACTTCTGGTTTTCTGGTGGTTTGTTGGAGATAAGAGTCTCATGGACTTTCCTGCCTGGGTTGGTTTTGAACTGCAATCCTCAGATCTTAGCCTCCTGAGTAGCTAGGATTACAGGCATAAGCCACTGGCACCTGGTTCCAAATGTGTTTTTTTTGTCTATTCAAATTTATTATACTTTAAAAAATGTATTTTTATTATCTTTAAGTCCTTGTGAAAAGGGGTTACCATTCAAACAAATCAGTTTATAATTACAATGCATCTTGATCACTGTCACCCCTTTCATCATTCTCCCTCATTCCTCTCAGCCTAACCTTGTCCTTCAATTTTCCTAGTTTGAAAAGGTACGCATGGAACATTATGACTGTGTTCTCCTCCCCCACTTCTCTAAAGAAGGTTTTGTTTAAAACATATTTAAAGGACAGTAAGCCAAGAACAGTATCTGAAAAAGGTGATTTGTAGCCCCCTATGATTTACCTAATAGTCAGAAGATCATTCAATAAACTTCCTCAGGACTATGAACTGACCTGTGTTTCAGGTAAAAAGATCCACTGTGCTTCCTTGTCCAGTTTCTGCCCCAAGGGAAGTCTTGTCAGCCACTCAGGGACTCTATCTCCAGCAAAGGGGCTATTGGAGCCATTATAGGCACATGAGGTATGATGGGAAGATCTGAGTGGAAGGATCTGAAAAACCTTCCTAGACACCAATGACAAGTGAGCTATGAGACTGAGTGCAGAAGTAAAGGGGGTCTGCTGATCAGGAAACAGGGACTCAGCAGTGTGAACTAAATGAGGTCCATTTGGCTCCTTTTTGAGACCCTTAGGTTTCTATTTTCATATAGCCACAGGAGGGCAAGTCTAACATATGTTTGAACCCAGGATGTCTGTGGAAAATGGATGCATTATCAACACTTGTGCCATGGGATGAAATAAGCATGGTTTCATAATTAAATTTACAGATGAAACCTTATAGAGATAGGATCTGCAAGAACCAGTGACAATTGAGAAACAACCCCCAAAGGGACTGAAGGGAAAGGGACTAGCTGTGTAGGCAGGAAATAACAACCAGAGAGGTTTGACCTAGAACAATGGAAGGGTAATTCACCTGGGTTGACATAATTGAAAACACAGATACTTAGCACAGAAAAGTCATAGTGAAATGTAAGACGTTGATAATAAGAGGTAGGGGAGACTGAGTAGCATATGGGATAGCCTATGATATTAGAACAAGCCTGAGAAGGCTGGACTCTGGCAAAGGAACTGCTACACTCATAGCCTCACTTCCTACTGTGAACTGGTGCTGGCCATGGAAAGTCTGGAATATCAAAGGGAGGAACCAAAGAAGATACTAGATGTATTAGTCAGGGCCGTAAGGCTCTCTTTTGTGTCATGTTTAGCATGAGGTGTGGCACATGATGATATTTAATTAGAAACACAGAAAGAACTTATGTTTCTTTCCAATGAAGCAATATCCTCTAGGGATCCTACAGTTTTCTATATGTCCCTATGCTGTCTTAGTGCACATATTTAAGTTAGTTCATGAAATCTTGCCTTTTAACTTTGACATGAGTTAACTTTTTTAGTTTCATGTCCCTTCATTAAGTCTCATAGATGTAATCTCTCTGTCTCTCTCTTTCAAGAGAAAGAGATTTAATAGGTCTTCAGGTCCACTTAAATTGCTTAAATCATCATTAGTCTGAGAACCAGCATGTTATAAAGTGCCAAATGGATCCATTTTGAAAACTAATTCAGTATAGTTGGCCTTTGTATCTGTGGGTTTCACATCCACAAATTTGACTTACCATAAATCAATGTCTGGGGAAAAATTAGATCCATATTGAATATGCACAGCCAGTTTCTCTTCTCATTATTCTCTACATAATAAACAGCTATTTGCATCAATTTATATTTTATTGTTATTAAAGGTAGTCTTTGCCAGATGTTGGTAGCTCCTATCTATAATCCTAGCTACTAAGGAGGCTGAGATCTATGGATCATAGGTCAAAGCCAACCTGGGCAGAAAGTTCTGTGAGACTCTTATCACCAATTAGCCATCCAAAGCCAGAAATGGAGCTATAGCTCAAGTGGTAGAGTGCCAGCTCAGGGATAGTGCCCAGACCGGAGTTCAAGCCCCAGTACAGACATAAAACAAAACAAACAAAAAGCAACTCGGAGAGGCCATGAAGAGCGTCAGAGTAGATACTGTGCAAATACTTACCAATTTATTTACAGTCTGAGCATGCACACAGTCTGCTATTGAGGGTGTGTAGAGAGCAGGGTGTCCAGGAATGACTCCTCCTCAGATACCTAAGGGCCATATTTATTGTTCTCCCAGTTACACAGGCACAAAAAATTCATTTGATGTCCATCCCTTCCCATCACATCTAATAACATTTGGCAGATTTTCTTCAGTAAGCGTCTTTGCAGCAATCCTCGTTAGGACTACCTCTGGCAGTTTTATCCCTGTTCTACTTGTCTCTGCCTTCCCTGCACTCCCATTCTCCTAACTCTGGGCCATGTCGGTCTCACTCTTCCTTACAGTCATGTCTAAATGGAGTCTTATTTGGGGAACTCCCTGCAGGTGAGCTCTTAAAATAAAACTCATCTTCACACCGTCTGCAGCACCTCATACACTGTCTCCATCAGACTGGTCTGTTAGGGTGTTTATGGATGACTAATGGACCACTGAATGGCAAAATAATCAAAGGTACCATCAGCAATGACCTCTTGAGGTAACCTCATGTCATTTGACTCAGCCTGGCTTTTGTGGTTCAAAGTGACTGCTTATTTCAAGCAGTCGAGATGCTGGAGGCATGAAGCATGCTTCTGGCAGGTTGTAACCTTATGGTTTGCCCCTTTGGGCTACACAGCAGATTAACTCCTTTCTATGCTTTATTTCCTCCCTTTATTTGACTAAGCTGAATCCACCCAGCTGCCAACACATGTGACAGAGGCTTGGAAATGGAGGCCAGTTTCCTTCTTTGGGTCTCCTGGGAGCTTTACCACCACAACCATTATTAACTGGCTGGAAACAATTTAGCATCTGGCTCCCAAGAGGTAAAAATGTATCGAGTAGGAAAAGGGGTGAAAGTACATCGCATCCTGCCATTTAAATAGTAATCTGGCTCAGAAAGTAAAGAATCTAAACACCTATTTCTAAGAAACTGTGAACGTAGTACTTTTTCTTTAAAGAGATCAACATTTCTAATCTGCTGATAAACAAGGACATTGAATCTAAAGAGACTGTTGGAGGGAAAGCGGGATGGAGAGACTGGCAGAATTTAGAAGAAGCGTTTCTTTCTGAAGTGCCTCCTCCCCATATCTTCACAACTACTCATGCCCTTCTGTTTCTACCCATGGAACATAATCCTTGTTTTCCATCCTGGTCAGGCATGTCCCTGGATGCCCATTTGGACTTGTGAGAAAAGCATCCTTTCAACCATCTCAACTACTTTCAATTCTGTTTTTTTTTGTTTGTTTGTTGCGTTTTTAATCCAAACTCTTGCTAATCCTTCCTCCTTTTTTCTGTGAAACTTGCCCAACAGAATGTAAAGTCTGGCCCCGGATTTTTCAGACTTGCCGGACAAAACGCCAATGTGAGCACCCTTCGCTACCAAATTTTAGCCAATCGTGAGCAGGCTGTGAACCTGAACTCAGCCAATCCGAGTACAGGGGCAGGGCTGGCTGTGTTAGGGACACAACCTGCCCAGTGTGTGCTTGCTTGCCTGCCAGATTTTGGCAGATGGCACAGCCTTCTGCAGAAGGAACACTGCCTTGCCCAGTTGCTTTCAAGTCAGTGCCTTTGTTACTATGAAATTTCAGTGTTTTGAGGCCTGAGCCTTCATCCTGTACTCTAACTCTCTCTACTTCTCCTCCCTTTTCACGTTCTCATCTGTCTCAAACAAATCCCAGCTGCTCACCTGTTCCCCATTTCATGAAGTTTATGTACATTTTACTGAGGTCTTCTGGTGAGGCGGTGTTGGAATTCCAAGGGCTGCTTCTAATGATGGAAAAAAATGTTAATCCTATGCCAACACCTGTGTCCAGTTCCAGTCCTGGAGACTAGAGATTTTTCTATATCCATCATATTCTTTCAAGTGACAGCTTCACAACTTGCCAGGAAGAGGGTTAACACAAAAACTCACCTGAGCAATCCCACTTGAAAATTCATATTATAACACGTTCAGAAAGTGATACCATGTTTTATTCTAAGATCAGAGAAAAGATTTAGATACAATTATTTCCTTTTACAGGCACAAGTTGGGGATTTTGAACATTAAGAAAAAGTTAAGGCCCGCACAACTCCCTCCATTCCTCTTGAAGCATTTGTGAGCTTAGACCTGCCTAAAGTTCTGCACAATGTTAGAAAAGGTCTATGTTGCTGTGGAAGAAGAAAAATGTGGGTGTTCAGAAATTATTCATGAGCTTCCACAGAGAAAAGGGCCTGAGCAAAATGTTTTCATTACCAAGATCCTAAAACCTTTCAGAATGAGATGAAAAGACAAAACCAGGTAGTCGATATCTTAAGTAGGATAAAGTGCTGGAAGTCAGGAACTAGAATGAAACAAGAATAGTAAAAACAACTAGAAAGAAGGAAAACTTACTGGAGTAGAGCAGACAATAAGAACTCAATAGCTAACAATACAGAAAGCAAATGAGAACTAGGAGCAAAACTTTGTTTCAAAGAAAATCATATGTGAACAACAAAGTAGTATGGAAGTTCCTCAAAAGACTCCACATAGAGCTCCCCTATGACCCAGCAATCCCACTTTTGGGCATTTAACCAAATTATAACAAACAAGACCATACCAAAGCTACCAGCACAACTATCTTGTGCAGCATTATTTACCATAGCTAAGATATGGAACCAACCCAGATGCCCCTCAGTAGATGAATGGATCAATGAAATGTGGTACATATACACAATGAAATTCCATGCCTCCATCAGAAAGAATGACATTGCCCTATTTGTTAGGAAATGGAAAGACTTGGAAAAAATTCTATTAAGTGAAGTAAGCCAGGCCCAAAGAAACATAGGTCCCATGGTTTCCCTTATTTAACTAGTGTATGTCTGGGACATGCAGAAAAGCTCAGATAAGATGATGTTAAGCAAAATGAACCACAAGATAGGGACACAAGTGGTTTTTTTCTTCCTTGCTATTGTTTCTAACATATTTATAGGTTACCATATGATTTTTTGTTGCTTTGTATGCTCCTCCCCACAGTATACTCCCTGTTTTCACTGTATTTGATGTTGGTATAATTTGTGGAGGGGAAGGGAAAAAACAAATTGTTTAAATAGGAATTCAGTTTGACCCATTGTAACAATGAGATGTACAAGACACTATGTCAAAAAATGAACTTTACAATTTAGGTGGCGGGGGGCAGGGGGTAGGGAGGAAGTGTAGCTGAGGAGGTGGGAGGGAAGGGATGGCAGGGGAAAAACAGAGGAGGCAACAATGCTGGATAAGAAATGTACTCATTACCTTGTTCATGTAACTGTAATCCCTCTGTACAGTATTTTCACAATAAAAAAAACTTAATTTAAAAAAAGAAAAGCACTTGTGACTATACTTAGGTGCCAAAGAAGTGTTGATGTCCCCAAAAGATAAAAAAAAAACTAGCAAAAAGTGAAAACACACACACACATACATACACCTAATGGCAGTAATTCAGATGCCTTGGGAGCAACAGTGCATTTGGGAATACTCTATCTTTACTCACTGACAGCTAATGTCATCTGGGTTTGTATATTAAACATGTATCTCAAATTTGGATCATAATTTTGCATGAATTTTAGTATCTAAGATTTTATAGGCAAGGGAAGGGGTTCTAGGATTTTAATGCTGGGCCTTGTGCTTGCTAGGAAAGTGCTCTACCACTTGTTTGGATAATATCTCATACTTTTTGCCAATGGCCTGCCTGCCTTGGACCATTATTCTCCTAGTTATGCTTTTTCATGTGTCTTAGATGACATGCATGCCACCAAACCCACTTTATTTGCTGAAATGGGGTCTCTGGCTAGGTTAGCCTCAAAGTCCCAATCTTCACTTCACTATAACACCCTATTTATATTTAAGATTTTAATAAAATATGTAATGAATATCTTTCTTTTTCGTATGCTATTCTAAGACATTCATTTTTATGATTTTGCAGTATTTTATTGTATAGCCACAGCAAAATTTATCCAGTCATTTATTTAGCCTAACCAACATTGGAATGCCTCCATATTTTCACTATTATGAATAAAGCCACAAAAACTATCTCTGTGTATATTTTTTGTGGGTCAAACCTCATATATGGCTAGTGCATAAATATCATATGGTTAACAATCTATATAACCATAGATTTCTCTTAGACATACAGGCATGAACAGATTTTCCAGTGGTATCTGCCAATTGCCATATTCTTTAGAACCTTTATGTTTCATATATTCCTAAGATGTCTGTCGCTGCCAGAAGTGTTTCATCATTGTTCCCTCTGGACACCTCGACAAATGAGGACTGGAGGCCAGCCATGGTGCATTGGATATATTATAGTATCAGATAGGAGGGGAAATGAGCCACCATTTGTATTTTAAATCACAGCAGCAGCTACTTGAACTTCTCCTTGAAACTGAGACTCTTCCAAATGGTTGAGGTACCCACAAGTGGGTAAGCACTATAAAAAATCCTAATGCCAATGAAATGTAAGGCATGCTAATTATTTGTACTGGTATAGTAAAATGTCTGTGTTCCTTGTTTCTCTTACCTTCCCATCAACCTCTAGCATTTCACAGCTGGTCTCAAATGGGATAGTCAGCTTGCTGGCATTTTGCATTTTGTGGGTGAAAATGGAAATTCAGATGATATCAGCAGTGATGGAATGGAATAGACTTTCCTTGCAGCTGAGAAATTACTCTGAGCTACTGAAATATAGCAGCATACATCATATTCAAGTTGTCAAAGGGGATATTTCACAGCTTATGACCTCACAGCCGTAAAATAGAAACCATGTAATGTATAAGGAAACCCAAGACATCTTTTTCAGGATTTTTTATTAATAAGATTACCATATGGAAAATAACATTAACTTATTGTAAGCATTCTCTTAATTAAGGGAATACTTACACATTATATAGACCTTTCCATTTTCAAGAGCTTACATTTTTTACTTACAAAGCATAAAGCTATATTATCTGTTATTACATGACACCACAGACTCAGCCTCAAGTGTCTAGGTAAGGATTCAGTGTCTTTTCACACCTTTGAGGTTCAAGGTTCCAGCCAGCCCTGCTTCATTCCCCAATGTTAAATGGGCCATAGCCACAGGTGGGTTCTGGTGAGTTAACTCCAGCCGACAGCAGAGCTTTACCAACAGCTGTCAAAGTCAGTTGGGACAGGCCTCAACAAAAACTATCCTTTTGACCTTTCCCCACAATGAACTCAATCCAACTCAAATAATTCATCAAGGAATTTTGATGGCAGCTCTGTGCATTTCAGAGGTTGTTTTAAACATCGTATCATTCCCTTTCAGTTAAATGTCATTGCTTTTCCTCGGTGTAAGTTTGATGACTCTTTGTTGCGTCTTGGATTTATTCGATTGAAAAGGCCTATGGAAAACAATTAACTATGCTGGAATCATTGGATGATGTATTTAAACACTTTCTCTGATATTATCAGCATTTAGAAGAGGTACATAGTGCTTTTGTTGAAAAGTAGTGACTCCTCACTGGGACTCCTGCTCTAAAAACAGGAGAAAAGCCTGACATTCTGGCCTTCATTTTGCATCCATCTCCATTGTCTTAAAACTTTGGATCAGACACCTGCATAACACTATACATCAGTCTGTTAATCACTCAAGGATATAACTGAAAACTTGTGATACTTAACCTAGCTCAGCTGGGACAAAGTTAACAGTAACTGAGGTATCTTACCATATTCTGGTTTTAGAATGATCTGTTCAAAATTCTCCCAGACAAAGGCATCTGAAAGTTTCCAGCCATTGTCCTAAACCTGCAGTCACCTTGGATTCCGAGAATGTGAATATCTCCCAGATAGATCACGTCATGATGAGATCACTCAAATTAGAAGCAGTCATCGGTGGAACTGGATTGTTTCTTCAAGCAATGAGGAGTTCTTAGAACCAACTTGTAAAACTTGTAATTCAGATAATTATCAACCAAGTCACATATGATTGAGACTGCTCAGTTATGCATACTTCTCACTCTATTCCTGCCCTAATTCTTCTTGTTTAAAACCAAAGCTATGTCAGTACTCCAACCAGGTGGACTGAAATGCTTATTCTCTCTTCCTCAAAATGGCCATTTTGGTTAAACTCCTTTCTAGCTTTTTCATCATTTGCATTCATGTGTCTTCTTTGGAGAGAGTGGTGCTTGACATGTTGGGAGTCCCAGAGTCAGGCCCGTGGCCTGGAACTGATGTACGTTCCCACTACTTATTGGTGGACACTCTTCTTAGTTTCTCTTCCCTTTTCAGAAAGGCACACGCTAATTTAGGTGACCATTAGGAAAAAAAAGGACAAGGAAGAACATTGTTTAGTAATCACTATATAAGAAGTAAGAAGGCTTCAATGAATTTTTCAATGGATAAGTTGGTGTTTGCTGATGCTATGCTGTCCTCTGGATAGATAATCCTTGTGAAGGCTATGTTAACATTTGTATATAATCTTCATTATCTATCCCCACAAGGTTCAACATGATTGAAAACTTGCTTTGCATGGAGGTGCTGTTAGGAGATGGTAAAAACTTTGGGAAGTAGGACTTGGCATAGGAAGGAGCCATGCCCACAGAAAGGATTGAGAAGCTCAGTCCTTTTCTCTCTGCTCCTTTTTGTGTACCAAATAACTTTATTCTCTTTGTAAGTTAGCTGCCGTAGGTATTTCATTGTAGCAATCCAAAGCTGACATAGGATCTGATGTCATGATCCTCTCATGATCAATAAAGATTCCTATGCCCTCATGGTCAGGCCATAAATGACTTCAACTTCCAGTTCTCAATGCACGTTGCTGTGTTTTGTTTCATGACTGTGGCTTAATTCAAGCCAACCTGGGAAGGAAAGTCTGTGAGACTCTTATCTCCTATTAACCACCTAAAAACCAGAATTGGCTATGTGGCTCAAAGAAGTAGAGTACTAGCCTTGAGCAGAAAAGCTAAGAGACAGTGCTTAGGCTTTGAGTTCAAGCACCACAACTGACGAGAAAAAGAAGGAAAGAGAGAGAGGGAAAGAAAGAAAGAAAGAAAGAAAGAAAAAAAGAAAGAAAGAAAGAAAGGAAGGAAGGAAGAAAAGAAGGAAGAAAAGAAGGAAGGAAGGGAGGAAGAAAGGAAGGAAGGAAGGAAAAAAGGAAGGAAGGAAGGAAAGAAGAAATTGCCTTCTTTCTAACTCTAATTCCAAACAGTGGTGAGCCAGTGTGATTCACGTTCCCATCCCCCCTCATTCTACAATTTCACTGCAGCATTGGTATTTCTTGTACAGTAATTCCTAGAAGAATGCTTTTCTTGTGTCCCCTTGTTATCTCTGGGGTGTCAACAACAGGGACAAAAGCTCTGATCTCAGTCTGGAACGTGCAACACACATTTCATGGTAGTCAACACTTAAGACTCACTAGGTTTCCCTCCACAAATTCTGTTTTGATTTCTTGAATTCTGTCTCTGCTTCTCCTCACTCAACTTTTTCCTTCGTTAAAATTTCAGTCCCCTATAGACAATGATTCCTTAAACATTGAGCTAAGACTCTTACCCAGATTGGTAGACGCCCAAGTGTCTTCAGTAGATATATTGGAGCTTGAGCTGATTTATTCTACATACCGGCATAGAGTAAATCACTGCTCAGGCCCCCGGTTGGGGATCTCATCAGTACAGCAACAAAGTGATTGATGGAGTCGGACAGGCAGACGTGCATTTCTGCTGTCCAGCAAAATAATACATTAAAATACATCACTTTTTAATGGGTATAAGGGAGATGAGCAATTCAATCTGGTTAACATATGAAGCAGCAAACTCTTACATATAATCATGAAGTTATTGCTTTGGAAAAAATGATCTATTGGCCTGCTATTACCACCTAAATGAAAAGGAAGGAAGACAAGCTCCATGATCTGTGGTGGGAGTTTGGGAGGAGAGGAAAGGATGAGGAGATTGAAATGACTAGAAAAGTCACACCTACAGAAAAACCCAGTAGTGCTGTTTAGCATCCCTTTGATAATTGCACATGTGTTCCATCTGGCACTCTCACCTAACCTCAGAAAAAGCCAGTGTTTCATTGTGTCTCTTTATCATCAAGGCAGGGAAAGGTTAAGAAACATGCTTGAAGTCGTATCGTTCGGGTAGAATCAACCTCCAAAACCTATGCCCTTGACCTTCACAATTCATTGTTTCCTAGGAAGGTCCATGAGGACCTTCTCCACACAAATTCATATAAACAACCCAGTGGCTGTGGCCATTAGGATGCCTTTTTCCCCCCCATGAAGCATCATCTTGTCTAGAGGCTTTTATGCAGATGTGTTATGCAAGAGGGAAGCACCAGATAATTCTAGATAATTCCTGCTATTAGTATTGTTTTCACTGTCGTTTTATGCATGCCACGTGGAGAAAGCTCTCTATTGTTGACTACATATTGGCTCTTCTGCACACACAGGGCTGTGTGTGGTCAGGGCTGTGTTATCCCTCACTGATTCCTACTAGGCAGACAAAGAAGGTCTTATCTACTCATGGTACAGATGATGAGGCTTTTGCAAATGAAAGAAACTTTGGAGTGATTTGGATTTTTGAGCTTTTCCTGGTTATATTGCCTTGGGTAAGTCTTTTCTTATTATGGCTCATTTTACAATGCATAAACAAGGGCTAATGCCTGATGATACCTCCCTTAAGGCTATTGTGAACATTAGAGTTAATTAGAAATTACTGATTACTTTAGATAACACTCAATTAGATATAACATTAGGAAACCTGTCCAGTCATAAATCTTTGCCCATATTCTCGTGACAGCTGCTGACTGGCCTTACTCAGCTCAAGTAGACAGATCCAGAATAGTCCTGCCATGCTGACCTTCCTAAGAGAACGCATTACTCATTTGATCAAGGATCATCAATGGCTTCCCATTAGCCACGGAAAGTTCAAGTTTCTCTGCTACAGTGATGCCTTTTCGCTGGTTCTACCAGTGGCATGCCAGAAAGGGGTCTACTAAAGATTTTCAAAGCAGTAGGAGAGAACCTAGAAAAGTTTGTGGCTTTAATAACTAGGAGATCATGGAGTGATCTTTAAGAGAGCAAGTTCAGCAAAGGGACTGAGGGTAAAAGTAGACTTACATTCAGAGCCCTGTTCTTTGGTACTTAACTGTTGTTTGTTGCTTATATGGGCTTTTGCTTTGTGATCTCACTGCTTGAGTTCCAGTCTTGGAAATACCACTGCTTTAGACAAGCTCTATAAGCCTGTTGTGCCTCAGTTTCTTCACCTTTAAAGTGGAAATGATGTGATCATTCCTTCCCAAAAGATACTCACTGGGGTGTAGAGATGTGGCGCTCACCATGCAGGGATGATCTGTGACACATTCACAGCCCAGGCTATGTGTCCGTCTATCATGCATAGCAATTCTGAATGCTTACAGAAACCTGAATCATTTTTAGTCTTTACCTATCTTCTCCCACTACTTGTGAATAAATCTCAGAAAAGAGGAAAGCGAAAAGGGGAGAAGGAGTTGTTGTTGTTTAGTCTTTATAACTTAAAAGCTATAGGAAACATAAACTAAGAGAATTACTGTTTAACTTATGAGAAATCCTACAAAGCATACGAACAATTGCAACTTTCCAAAGGTTTAAGGTCTCATTAACTCTTCCTAGCAATCATTTCTTCAGGGGGACGAGGCAATGGGGAAAATTTTCTGAAGTATTCACAAGCTATGTCTTGAGGTAATGATAGAAGCCTCTATTATGGCAGCAGGTGATGTGACTGCTCTGGCTTGCCACCCTCTGATACTGTCCTCAGCTATGCACACAAGATGCACAGGCTTCCTTTTTTGAAACTCCATTTGCTCTCAGCCATGTCCCCTGCTTCCCTGAGATCATCTTTTGTCAGATCATACTTTATGAATCCCAGTTTAAGAAAAAATGGATCCAGAATCCTTCCTTTGGTCATATGAAAGTCATCAGTGAGTAGACTGGCAAAGTCTAGGCACCTGGCTTCAATCTTCTTTTGGACTTCATTGAAAATGACTAAGATAGGATTAGGAAAGCAAATAGACACAAAACTTGAGGTCAGCCCAACTCCTGATAGGAGCAGTCAGCCTGAGTTAAGGAAGGGGGCTAGAAACAGAAGCATGACCATAGTGCTCAGCACAAAGCTGGCCTTTTCCAGGGACCCAAACCCTTGGCCTCCTGAAACAGTGCTATCTGAGTGAGAATGTGAACTTCAAGGAATCTCTGAGCCTTATGAGAGGACACCACACAAAATAAGGAAAGAAAGACATGTTATCTTTGTTCATCAAGAGCATAGGTAGCATAGAATAGATAGAAATAACATTGAAGCTGGGGGCAAATAAGGCTCAGTCAGCCTAGCTAGTAGAACCACTTCCTACAGAGATTGGAGATAAGACTTTATTTAGGGCAGAGAGAAATCCAAGCTGGTACTTGACCCAGCATCTTTCCCTGGCTCATATCATATCATTTTAAAAAAAAGTTTTCTCCTAAAGACTAGTGTACATAAAACAATGACTGCTCTTATGAAAAGATGAGTAATCATTCAAAAAGAATTCATGTAGCTGGGTGCCAGTGGCTTATGCCTGTAATCCTAGCTACTCTGGAGGCTTAGATCTGAGGATCTTGGTTCAAAGCCAGCCTAGGCAGGAAAGTCCATGACACTCTTCTTTCCAATTAATCACCAGAAAACTGGAAGTAGTGCTGTAGCTCAAAGGGGTAGAGTTCTGACCTTGAGAAAAAGAGCTCAGGGACAGTGCCCACTTCTTGAGTTCAAGGCTTACAACCACCACCAACAACAAAAAGAATTCATGTGGACTGTAACATAAATATATGCAAGAGAAATAAGTGGGAAGAAATAGACCAGAGAATTATGCTGTAATATAGATAAAAGTTGTAGAGGAACATTTTTTTCTATTAAAATGAAGCAATAATTCAAAGAGCTATGCTCACTCAAGTAAGAGTTAATTAAAACACTGAAAGTGATTTCTTTTTAAAAAGAATTTGCAAGCTTCTAGAAAAAAATAAAACAAATAATTACAGAAGTGAAAATTAATATTAGAAGTAGCAAAAGAGACACTTACGGTGACTATATTCAAGAAAAAAGCGAAGTAAAAAGAAAATGATTAAAACATTAAAATGATTAGATATGGAAGATGGAAAAGGAAAATTCCGATTTCCTGTGAATGGGTGGGCCTACAAGAAGAAATAGAGCAAATGCTCAAATGTAATACAATAAATATTTCCTTCCTCAATAATTAAGACCAAAAGCCACAGTTTGAAATGGGCCCAGCTATTTCCAAGGGGGAAGGGAGATAGAGAAGTCTTCAAAATCTATGAGATATGGATTACTAAAGTTACTAGTCTTCAATAACAATAGTCTTAAATAAACAAACAACAAAAACCCACAAAGGTATAAAAGAAAAGATTTAACTTTGGCTCCAATGATCTCATAGTCAGTTACCAAGTTTTCAGAACTTGATGCCTACCCAAAGGGATATTTGACATTTTCAAGTATGCCACCTGATATGTTCAGGTGCTATCCAGTGTTTATACTAATTATTTTTCTCTGTCATTTATATGTAAATACTCGTTCGGAAGATAAATAATATTTTGTTGAGAAGAATGTCAAGTAAACCCATAGATATTAAAAACTTTACTTTTGGATAATTCCCTTGTTTCCAATTCCTTTGATAAAAACTAGGGTGAGGGAGAGATTGAAGCAGATCCTCCAATAATTTGTCCTGTGATACTGCAATAATCAAGCTATTGTGAATATGTTGGAAGCAATAGCATCCTGATATGATATCACAAGAAGCGATAAGAGGGCCTACTTTCTTACAAAAGCAATGACTCGACTTTTTCTCTAATCTATCAGTGGCAGCATCAATGCAAATGTATACAACATATGTCAAGCATTAACTTATTGGAAAAATAACCACTCATGACAGGACTGAACTCATCCATTCCTTTGTAGTTGTTTGCGATGGTTCACAGAACAAGAATTCTTTGATCTATTTCTTCTTTATGTTTATTACAAACCCGGGGGCTTACCACAGCCATCAGTTTAGATAACTGAGAAGAAGGCCCATATTAGAGGAGCTAAGGCAGATACCTTCTATTACTTGCTTCTAATGAGTTCTAGAACACATCACATCATTTACTCAGGGACCTAGTAATGATTCTTTTCTATATCAGCTTCCAATACTGTTTTTTTGTTCCCCCAGAATCTCTTTGCACACATTTTCCTGAGTGTTGCAACTATTGTATGATGCTTCTTTCCCTTGCTTTAAAAATATTTTCGATAGGACAAGAAACCCACCATAAACATGGGTTTCTCAGGTGTTAAATCCAAATACTTTAAGATGTTTTTAGGAACAGTCTGATGTCCAGATGCACAGCCTTGCTTTGTTGAAAGGTTGGACAGCTCTGGTGGTTTGAATTTGAAGTTTGAGAATAATGAATTGCACTGAATACATTCTACAGAGACAGGGTCTAAAGAGTTCATGCTCCCATCTGTGTTTCTTTATCATGGCTCACTCCTAAATATATAGTGTTTCCCTGAGATGATGTGGAGTTTTGCTGGATGAAAGAGCCCTGGAGTGCTGTAACAGCAACTCTTTTCTTTCCTTTTCTCTCTCTATGGGAGAAATTTTATTTCCTTACAGGGTGCATACATCCCTGGTAAAATATACCTCTAATAAAACTTAAAACTTAAGTGTAATTTGAAGAAAATCTGACCCAAGCCACTACTTTCCCCGAAAAAGATGAAACTTAATTTGAGCCATTTCATGACATCATTATTTTGTTTCAAGTTAACTCAGAATTAACTTGTCAACTTCCTTCCTGTTTCTTAGTGGAGTCATATCAGAATTTGGAGTATCTCAAGCCATAAAAGAGGAGAGAATGGTCAGTAAAGGTGCTTAGTCTTTGTCTCCCATCCTTGCATTGATTGTCTGCTATGGGACTCCCCAGTCACTCTGGTGCCAGACACTGGCTGATGTATGCATGCAAGAATTCTGGTTTTCCATATAGTCTCTGATGGAAAGTTCATTATGATCATTCCGCATCATTCTCCAGCCCATAGTGAGGATCGTTCAAGTCCATGGCCTTTGGAGAAACCACAGCTCTCTGCCAGCATTCCCCATCATCTCTGTAGCTATCTTAGGGTCCAAAAAGCTTCCCAGTCTAGTCAAATGCTGTTCTTGTTCACTGAGGATGGGGAAGAGATCTTTTCTCTTATAGCTTTACCAGACTGTATCCCGGTCTCTACTCTCACCAAACTTGTTCTTCTTTCATGTGTATAACACCTTCTCAGAAACTCTTAGTGTCATAGTATTATATTCCTAGACCCCAAGCCCAAGGAATTTTTATCTAGTATCCAATGGTCAGAAACTTACTCTGTCTGATCATATTATCTTCTCAGCCTTTTGTCTCACATCTGGATCTCAGATTTTGTAGCTCAAAGGCTGGGGACTAGAGCTTTATTTTTACAATCATCCGCCACCTCCCTGTAGGCAATAGATTTTCCATATCTATCTGGCTAAATACAAGAAGGCCAAGGGTTAGCAGAAAATACATGAAAAAGATGATAGCTGTCCATACATTAAAAATGCTACCTGGCTATGTGAGGGTAGTAATTGTAGTGGATATGCTGCAGCAGAAGTCCATAAAATGCGATATGTTTTCTCTTACATTGCTTCTATTATAGGAAGGTGGTTTTAACTCTTTCTTTCCCAACAAATAAGCTGCTATGACTTGTGCCATTTTATTTTTAGACAAAACTAGGCCTCCTGGTCCTGTTATAGCTCACTAAATCAAGGAGCAATTTTTTGGACACAAGCCAGCACTTAGGAATTAAACCCAGGGATGCTGACTACCTCTGAGAGGGGTGGGAAAGTTATTTGACCAATAGTAATACTCTCTACTGGATGGAAATTTAATGATACAAAATATATGTGTCTTTTTATTTTTGTCAGTCATGGGGCTTGCACTCAGAGCCTGGGCCCTGTCCCTGAGCTTTTCTGCACAAGGCTAGTGCTCTACCACTTTGAGCCTTTCTACCTGGCTTTGAACTGCAATTCTCAGATTTTAGCCTCCTGAGTAGCTAGGATTACATATAGCTGCCTGCACTCAGCTATATGTAAATGTCTTACCACAGTGCCTGGGGCACAATAAATAGTAGCCTGACACTTTCGAAGTTTCCTATTGATGGATTGTGATGGATGGACACATGATTACTACTGTGTGGTTGAATGGGGGGTGGGCATTAAGATGTTTTCACTACATTCAGGTATCCTCAAAAGACTTACAAATCATTAGTTAGTGATCACCATTAAACATTTATTAAGAAGTCTCTATTTGCTATAATACTGTAAAAAGTTCTTCCTCAAATTGTAAGCCCTCTTGGGACAGAGAAGATAAGAAAGAGCCTCTTATTCTCCCCTGGAAATCTTCTAATTAATTGAAACAGATAATTTGTGGTGCTTCTTCAATTGAGAAAGGAAAAAGAGGAGTTGAACAACTTGTGAAAAATTAGTACAGTGTTGTAGACCCTCTGAATCTCCTGTCTGTCTTTTCACTGTTCTCCTTAGACGGTAGGATATATTTTAGTGACAAAGTATATTAGTAGTATATTGTTGCATAACAAGCTATACTTCATCTCAGTGACAAGGGGTGACTCCATTATTGCATATTTTTCACATTGCTTTAAGAGAAATGGGTATGGCAGGGCTATACGTGGGCTATTTAAAGAGCCTTTTTGTCATAGACTCAGGTGAATTTCTTAGTAAATGTTTGATAATGATTTTTCTTTTAGTTTCTGGTCTTCTTGAAATATCTCTAAGTAGTACTTGCATTAATTGAAAGATCATTAACAGAAGCTACTTTGGAAAGAACACTTTTCTGCCCTCTAAGTTCTTTGACTCCATAAGCAAGAATCAATACATAAGAATAGGAACTTGAATACTGCATAGGGGTGATGTTGGGGCCAGTCTGTAAGAGCCCTAGGAAGAAGTGGATGGAGAAAGATTTCAGTTAGGAAAGAATAACAGAAGCTATGTGGGAATAGGCCTCCCACACATGGCTGATGGGAGGGTATATTTTTACAACCTCTTTGGAGGTCAACGTGAAATATACATCAAAATTACAACATACGTATACCCTTTAACCTAGAAATTCCATTTGCAGGCATTTATCTTTAGAATGCATTTGTACTAATTGCTGCACATACAAAGTTACACATGACAACATAGCACTAACTACAAGAATCTAAATGTTTGTCAATGGTGGAAAAAAATGATGGAATAGCCTTGCAATGTGAAATTATATGTCTGTATAAAAGTACGAAGCTGTCTGCCCAGAAACCTGCCTGCAAATATTTATAGCCGCTTTATTCATAATGGCTGAAAATGGGAAGAATTGACATGTCCTTCAGTAGAGGACTGGATAAACTGTGGTATAACCAGATGATGGAATATTATGAAAAGTAAATTGAGTATTCAAGCCAAGAAAAGGCATGGAAGAAAATGTTACTGCATATCAGTGAGTGAGAAATGACAATCAGAAGATGACATACTATGATTCCAGGTTTTGGGGGTTTTGTTGACATTCTGGAAAGAGCAAAACTATGGAGAGTGAAAGGATAAGTGGTTGTCAGGGATTTGGAGGAGGAAGTAAAGCACAGAGGATTTTTAAGACAATTTGTCAGTCAGCTTTCCATTACTTTAACAAAATACCTGACATAAATAACTGGAAAGGAAGAAAAGTTTACTTTGGCTCATGGTTCCAGAAGTTTCAGCTCATGATTGCTTGGCAATCATGATATACTGTATATCATGGGAGGAGCATGTGGGACAGAAGAGGCCAGTTCATACAGTGGTATCTGGAAAGGAGACTGGGATGGGAGAGAGAAGGGAGAGAAGGAGGGAGAGAAGAAAGGAGGGAGAAGCAAAGGTATCAATATCCCATTTAAGGACGTGTACCCCATGACCTAATTTCCTCTGGCAGGTTCTTTCTCTGAAAGGTTCCACCACATCCCTATAGCACCACAGGTTTTGGACCAAACCTTTGCAACACATAGGATTTTAAGAAACATTTCAGTTCTAAACTATAGCAGACAGTGAAACTATTCCATATGATGCAATAATGGTGGACCCATGTGAGTACACACTTGTACAAATCCACCGGATGGGCACCAGCAAGAGTGAAAGGCAAAGCCAACTATGAACTTCGAGTGATAATAAGGGTTTTTGCACAAATGCATTATCCTGTGGGAGATCTTGGTAGGAGATGCAGTTCCTACATAGGGATTTTCTGTACTCTTTGGTCAATTTGTCTGTAAGACTAAAATTACCTTAAAAAGTAAGCTTTTTTTAAGTATAAGGAAATATTTTTGTGTGGTGGTTTGGAACGCCTCCCTCATAGGCTGCTAAATAACCCAAGCAAGTCCTTTCCCGGTGACATTGTTCAATGGGAAGAGAGCTTTATATAGTAGCTCACCACCTTCTCAGAGTAGCTCAGTAGAGTAATCCGTTTCTTAATATTCCAAAGCATTTTGGGGGAAAAGACTACCCCTTTTCCTATAATTTGTTTTTATTGTAAAAATATTGTGTGATTCCCAGGAATTTCAGCAGCCCTGTATGGATGTACTGAGTGTCACTGCTCCGTAGAGCTCCATGAGTGTTTGGCATCATGTTGCAAAATGCCTGTTTATCGCCACTAAAAACAAACAGTTCATTAATCATAGTGTAACTCCCTCTCACCCCATCTCCCTCTAGCCTGACTGTATGGGAAGTTACATATTTACTTACTGAACAAAACAAAACTCTTGTCTCCAACCAATGGGAGAAAAAGGCCAAATTGCCAAGCTGTGATGTAATTAAAGGGCGAATGGTAAATAACTTTGAGGTCATGTCTATAGTATATAACAATTTAGAAGAACAGTGGAGTGTTATGCAGTTAGAATTCGTTAATGACCTTGAGGTGGAAAGAATGTGAGCACATTGGCCAAGTCCACTGTATGTGGACTGCACCTCAGAGGGAACAAGCAAACTTCAAACTGATGGGAACTTAGATCTTTACAGAAAGAAAAGGAAAATGCTAGAGGTGGTGGAAGAAGAATGAATCTGTTGTTCCTGGGAGACATGGACAGAAATTGTCCAGTTCTGATCCTTTGTTTCAGCGATAAATCATAAGAAGTGGTTGAAGTGACCTAATCCAGAAAGCAAAGAGCATATTTCTACTGGTACTGGTGCCCTTAAAATTTTTTTTTCTACATGCCTAATTTCATGGAGGGGAAGAAGAAGTGCCAAAGAGGTAATAGGTAGGGAGAGAAGATAGTAAACAGTGATAAAACATTATGGGAGAGAAGCATGCTATATAATTTTCCCTGAAGAATTATATGTTTATGCTTGTATTTCCTGTGAAGAAAGCATATGTTTAGTTCTCATTGATATTTAATCAGATAAAAATTATATATGTATGCATATATGTATATATATAATTGTTATATACACACACAACTTTTTGTTTTCAGTACTGGGGTGGAACCTAGGACTTTACACAAGCTAGTCAAGTGATCTATCACTCAGCCACCTCTCTAGATTATTCAACTTTTAATAAGATATGACCCCAATCAGCTTCCACTCTTACTAGAAAAGTGAAGGGGATTTGCTCCATACTTACTGAGAGCCCTTCTGTGAGATGTTGATGTACAAGGATGAAAGTGACAGCCAAGGACTTAGCAGTTAGTCCCCTGAAAAATATGATTCTTCCAAGCATATCTGAAGCTGGTCAGAGGTGGGTTTGCCAGGACTTTGTCTAGTAAAGACCAGAACTGACCACCAGGCATATAGTGACTATGTTCATTAGAGCCAATCAGAATCAATCCCCAAAGAGGTCTAGCCTTGAAACAAATAGTCTGGTATTTCTTTCCCTGAAAGAAAAATGAAAAACTACTAGTCATGTTAAAGTTGAGTGTTTGTGAATAAGTAAGCTTTATTTATTTGTCAGTCGTGGGGCCTGAACTCTGGGCCTGAGCGCTGTCCCTCAGCTCTTCAGCTCAAGGCTAGTGCTCTACCACTTGAGCCACAGCGCCGCATCTGACTTTTTTTTTCTGCTTATGTGGTGCTGAGGAATTGAACCCAGGGCCTCATGCATACAAGGCAAGCACTCTACCATTGAGCCACCTTCCCAGCCCGCTGTATTTTTTTATTATGTTGGGAAATGCTTGTCCCTAAGAATTCTCCACCATTCTCAGGTAAATGGTTGGATGTCCTCATACCAAGAGGCTTGCATTTTGACTTTGATGGAATTTTTACATATGAAGACATCTTTTTGAAAGAATTAAAAATTACATGAGAAGTTTTTATTTAAGAATTATATTTTTTAAGTGAGGCCATACTTCAAGCGGAATTAACTGACATCTATCGAGTATTTCACCCTAAAACAACACAGTACACATTCTTCTCAGCAGCTCATGGAACTT
>NW_012267413.1:1485589-1541045 GCF_000151885.1 Dipodomys ordii | reverse complement strand
TAGAATGAACTTGTGACTTAGAAATTATGTAATCACTTAATCACAATCAAAAAAAAAAAAAAAGAACTTCGGGGAAGGGAGGGAGGGAGGGGATGGTAGGGGGAAAACAATGGGGGGGCTAACAATGTTCAAGAGGAAGTGTACTCATTACCTCCCTCATGTAACTGTAACCCTCTGTATAGTATCTTTACAATAAAAAATTTAAAAAAATCTCATCCACATCAAAAAAAGAATTATATTTTATGACCACATTAATATAAAGATAAATATCATAAAGTGTACATTACATATAGTATATTTTATATATAAATATTATATCAAGAATATATATTAGATATCCCTTTCACTTTGGCATAACAGTTCAGCTTATTCTTTCTGATTTTAAAGGAACTTAGAACATTTTGTGGGCCCCTAAAGTATTGTAGCCCTAGTTTGTTGGGCTAAAGAATGAATTGGTCCCAGGTGCCTGCCTGAACATGGCTGTCAAATAAATGCTTCCAACAGAGAGGGCAGTGGGCAGGCACCGTTCTGAATTTAGTTCAGTATCCTGTGCCAAACAGCTGGCAATAGAGATGTCAATTTTTTTCTGTTGTGTACACATGCTTTCATGTCAGTATTGTTTCTCATTTCTTATACAAGCTCGGGCATGCCAACTCTCCCTTAAAGTCTTCTTGCTTGCTCTATACTTCATAAGATGATTTGAAGAGGAAAAAGAACAAAGAAGGAAAGGATGAGTGGTATGACTGAGTGGTCCAAGCAACAGAGCTATCCTGAAGATGAGGAGGGAGGAATTGTTTCGACATTTTTCATGGATTTCCTGAGAACCAAGTGCAAACCGCCAGTGATTTATTCATTTCATAGCAGACATTGTTGATGAAAGAACTGACAGAGACCAAAACTGATAGAAAAGCCAAAATTGCACAAAGGGAGATTAGTTAGTGCCAATTACAAATGAGAAAAATTAAATCTTGTTGACTTTTGATACAGGAAAATTAGAGTTTATAAAGGTAAAATAAAGACAGAGAGAGTAAGAGAAGGAGCGACATTGTTAAAAAAAAGGGGGGGCTGGGAAGTGGCTCAGTGGTAGAGCGCTTGCCTTGCATGTATGAGGCCCTGGGTTCGATTCCCCAGCACCACATAAGCAAAAAGAAAAAAGCCAGAAGTGGCACTGTAGCTCAAGCGGTAGAGCGCTAACCTTGAACTGAAGAGCTAAGGGACAGCGCCCAGGCCCAGAGTTCAGGCCCCATGACCGGAACCCCCCCCAAAAAAAGAAATGTACTCTGACTTATGTAACTGTAACCCCTCTGTACATCACCTTTACAATAACAATAATTTTTTAATAAAAACTTTTTTAAACATAGGCCAAAAGCTACAGGACAAAGTTCACACTGAAAAAAAACACTATGAAATACCATAAATGAAAAATAATCAATTTGATGTACATAATCAAGTTTAATATATGTCTATGTATATTAATGTACCTGCATAGAAATGTTCCCTAAGGATTAAACAAAGAAGATTGGTTACCTTTGGGGAGGAACATGGAAGCACATGAGACAATGTTAATAAAGGAAGATTTGTGCTTGTAATTGTTAAGAAGATTGTGTTCACTTGACCAGCTAGCTAGGACCATAGGGCCAAACCAGAGCAGATTTCATTCTTGTGTGTGTGTGTGTGTGTGTGTGTGTGTGTGTGCATGTGTGTGCACACTAGATCTAGGGCTTGAACTCAGAGACTCAGGCTCTTACTTGCTTAGCTTTTTTTTTTTTCTCTCAAGATGGCACTCTACAGTTTCCCTTATTTGCAATAACTAGTGTGTGTCTAGGACAAGCAGAAAAGGTCAAAAGCTAGGTACATATGACCATATAAGGTGATGTTAAGTGAAATGAACCCCAAGATAGGGACACAAGTGGTTTTTTTTTCTTGCTTGCTATTGTTTTTCACGTATTTATAGTGTACTATGTGATTTTTTTTGTTTCTTTGGTATGTTCTTCCCTCATGATATAGCCCTGTTTTCACTGTATTTGATTCCGGTACCCTGCATCTTGAATATACATTTTTCTAATTTGGGGAGAGGAAGGGAAATAACAAAATGCTTAAATAAGGATAGAGTTTGACCCATTGTAACAATGAGACATACAAGACACTATGTTGAAAACGAACTTTACAACTTAGGCGGGTGGGTTGGGGGTGGGGAGGTGGGGAATAAAGGGATGGTAGGGGAAAAACAAAGGAGGAGGTAACAACGCTAGATAGGAAATGTACTCATTACCTTGGTTGTGTAACTGTAACCCCTCTCTACAGTATTTTTACAATAAAAACATACATATGTTTATATATAATATATATAAATATGGATGGCACTCTACCACTACTTGAGCCACATATCCACTCCTGACTTTTGTTAATTAATTGGAGATAACAGTTTCACAGATATTTCTTCCTGAGCTTGCTTTGAACTGTGATCTTCAGATTCCATCTCCTGAGTAATAGAATTACAGGTGTAAGCTATAATCCTCAAACTAGCTTCCATCTTTTTTCATCTTTTTAGTAACCACCTTATTCTCCTGTTCATTGCTGGTCTTGCTTCCCCCCATGGCCATATCCAGCGCATTCATCATTTCCTTCAATGCCATATGTTCTTGCCTGCTTTCTAAAGCTTCAGTTTTTTCCCCCTTCAATGCATTCTTTTCTCTCTCGCACATGGGAACAGCCATCTTAATTTTTAGCCAGAAATTGTAGACACCTCTGTGTTACTAATAGGTATTATTATCCTAAAATACAGGTAGATGAGTGGAAGATGACTTAAAGTATTCCACTCAATGTCACCTGACTTGGTTTAAGGCCCACTTTCTCGGCTCTATTGTCAGATTTCTCCAAGCCACCAGCCTCAAAGATGTGACATAATGAATGTTCTACTTAAAACTAAGTAGATACCCAGTCCTCTTCCTCGGTCAAATACTTACAATAGGTACTCATGGCTTATTTCAAACAACTCAACAATAGACATGTTTGGAAACCAGAAGAATTTAGAGACAATCATTCATGTTGAAAAAAATCATAAATGACCCCCAACTTATAATCAATTTTGTATTCTATTTTACCTTTGTGATGATGCAAACCTACATATTTATTACATTTTTCACTTTTAGTATGCTATTGAAGAAATTACATAAGAAATTCAAATTATTATAAGATTGGCTTTGTGCATGCTGATTTGGCCTAAGTGTAAGTATTCAGAGCACATAATGTAGGCTATGCTACAGAATTTCGTATCCTGGTTAATATGAATTGAAATAATGTCATTGGATCCCTTTAGCAAAGTTGATATAGGCTAAGAGCCCTTTCAGAACTTAATCCCCAAGAAAAACCAGTGAGGGGGAACCCAGAGATACTACGTTAGGGTCAGTTTTCCAAAATGATCTCAAAGCCTATCTCACCAGCTGCTCCCAAGGGTTAGAAGTCTAATCATCTTTCACAAGTCACATTGTCTTGAAACACCTGTATACTTACCTATAGTCCTAAAGCTTTGCAGAATGTCACCTGTGATTCCATCTTCTCATTCTTGGCATATCTGTGGTTAGAGAGCATCAAGTTAATACCACCCCTCCCCCTCTGCCCTCTATTTAGGGTCTTTCTGGATCCAGTTTTTCCCAGGAGAGATTCACTCCCAAGTGTCTTTTCATGCAATGCAAAAGTAATAACATTTATGTAATAAGATCTCAGCTTGAAAATGTTCCCTAGACCTTGTGTATCTTACAGAAGAAGATATTTATAGAAACAGCTTTAAAAAATGAGAAGAATTTATCTCATTTTCCATCTTTAGGGCAGAACATTAGAGAAAACTTTAGGGAAATGAGTAGAAAATTATAGATCCTTTGATGATGTCATACTCTAAAAGAAAAAATTACATGAGCCATCTGGCTTGTTCATTGCTGTATTTATGGTTCCTCTGTCATTCTAAAAACTAAAAGAAAAAGTATCATGAATGAATGACAAACTCTCCTTTTTTTAAAAATGCTTATACTGGGACTTGAATTCAGGGCCTGTATGCTATCTCTTTGATTGTTCACTCGAGGCTAGCACTTTACCACTTGAGCCACACCTCCACCTCCAACTTTTTGCTCATGAATTGGACATAAGAATCTGAGCGACTTTCTTGCTTGGGCTCACTTTGAGCCATGATCCTTAGATGTCAGCTTCTGAGTAGTTGTAATTACAGGCATGAGCCACTGGCACTCTGCAGTAAACGCTCCTTAAATGAATTACCTACATAGATACCTAGTTGTAGAGACAGAATGACTCTGGCCTAGGAGCTCTCTGACTTGTGGGGCAACAGAGTAGAAGAGTAAGACAGTCCTCTCTTCTAGGAGGAGGAGCTGTAAGTTTCCATAGGTTCAGTGACATTCTTCTCCCTAGAGAGGGCACCTCAAACTCAACTTACCATAGCTTCAGGACCTCAAAGACCTCCCTCTTTGTGCTGACCCATTGATAGTTCCAAGCCATCCCCCCAAAATTAGTACCTGTATTCAAGTAGTCTTCAGCTGAACCCAAACTATGGATTCACTCAGAGTAAGACTTCTCTCACTCTGAGAGACCATCATTCAGAGAGAGACCCCACTCCATGAAATTGGAGGGCGTGAAATTCCTCACCCTTGGATTACCACCCCTAGGTCTGCGTGTGTGTCTGCACTGGCCATAGCTCTTCTCTCATGGAAGACTAAGAGGGTGAGGATACATTGCTTGCATCCTGTTTGTAGTTTTACCTGCCGGCTGCTCACTTAACTCAATTCATAACACCATGAATAGAATAGTAAGACAGTCAGTCATGCTTAGAACCAGGAGGCCTTCTTTTACCTCTGTGAAAACTAAGGACCAAATAAAACTAAGTGCTGCTCATAAGTCATGCAGTAGTAATGACAGAGTCAGGAGTACTGCCTTGTCCCCTTAAGCCCAGAGTTCATATTTGTTCAATTAGTTATGTCATCACTCACAGTGATGACAGATGATAGCTGCTTGTGTCAGGGTTCAAGAGGTAAAGGACCTTGACATTTGCTCTGGAACTATGAGATCCCTCCCACATATCATGGGATGCCCAATACCTTCTCTAGGATTTCTGTAAATTCCTTACAGGTTTGTATTCACAGAGCAATTCTAAGCAACCATTTCCCACTGATTAGAGAACCCCATCTTTACATTTCTGATGAGCTCATATATACAAATTTTAAAATTCTGGTTTGTTTGAATTAAGATTCAAACAAAGTACACACAGTGGGATTAACATGTATGTGAATTAGGTGTTTCTTAATATATAAGCTCTACTTCAACTCTGACTAGATATACCTTTCAATTTATCTGTTGATAGGTAATTATCCTGTGTTTTCCCATAGTTTGGGTTTATTTTCTGATTGCATCCTTGTAGGATCAACTCATGTGTTTATTAATTCATTAAGGACTTCAAAATAGTGATAGTTAGACTATGTTGATACTTTTCAGTTATCAGCCAGAATGCATCTTTAAAGTGAAACTTCCCTCACCAGCTATTTTCTTATTCAGAACTAAGCTTCTTATTGGAAAAGCAGAATAGTTGCTCAGTTCTTAACCTTAATTTATGTTTTTAGAAATGACAAATCTCTGACTAATTATGAAGTCCTTATTTTAAGTGTTTTAGTGTCTCTTAATTAATTTCAATCTTTCAATCTTTGTTCTTTTGAATGCATACATTTTCTCATCTTTGGCCTGTTACATCTTGGATCATTTGGTTCAAATTATATGTTTCAGACCTGAAATCATCACTCTTCTAGAGAATCTTGATCTTATCTCTCTCTGATCTATCTATCTACCTACCTCTGGAGGCCACTATCTGAGACCCAGGAGTATTCATTATTTTTTGTTTACTTATGTACATTGTTACTGGTAATTTTTCCAGTATATCACAATAATACAGTGGCAATAACAATGAAAACAGTAACAATATCTCTTCTTGTTAGATGTTTCTAGAAATTTTCATATTTGTTCCAAGTATTATTTATCTTAATCTTCACTACTGCTATATTTTGGAGTATTTATTATTAATAGTTGTTTATTATAGAGATTTTTTTTCTTCTTCTTCTTCTTTTGTCCTAGTTCTGGGCTTGAATTCAGCGCCTCGACACTGTCCCTGAGCTTCTTCTGCTTAAGGCTAGCACTCTACCACTTGTGCTACAGCACTACTTCTGACCTTTTCTGCTTATGTGATACTGAAGAATCACACCCAGGGCTTCATGCCTGCTAGGCAAGCATTCTACCACTAAGCCACCTTCCCAGCCCCTGAAATTTCTTTTTGTAAACCTTCCATCTATTTTTTCTTTGTTGTGCTAATAATTAGAAGATCACATAATTACTCATTTTTCTCTAGCCTATAATTTACCCATAATGGCTTTAGAACATCAATACATATGGTACACCATGATTAATGAACATAATTTAAAAGTTTATTCATTTTTATCTTTCACAGTTGTTTTAGCCATTGGGCATATCCCCATTACTGACTTTCAGAGTTGGTTAGAATAGTTCATTTTTGTAGTTAAGCCACCAACTGGATACACATTTAGATTTAAGTTCACTGGCTACATTTTTTGACGTCTCTCTATAAAGCTTTTATTCATAGAATGATCCAAAGTTTAAAATCTTGATATCTAGAAATACTGCTATTCCTGTGATATTCAAAAGCCTGAGCACACTCTAAAGCAAGACTGTATCCAGGGAGTTCTTCCCATTCTGAGAACACATGTTAAACATCTGATGGATGCAAAGGTCCAGTTGATTATTTCTCTTTGTGGACTCAAGACTGCCTTGATTGATCTCAAATTGTTTTAGATGTACAAGGTTTGTTTTCTCTTGCTGTACATATGGGATTTCTTGAAGGAGTGACTTTTCTTCTGACTGACATGTAGAGTCATGGGTACTTTTTTCAACAGGGTTCCTCTCTGGCTACAGATCACCAGTACCTACACTGAAAATTGACTCCTACATCGGCAAAGGTATGCAGGGACTCACAGTAGGCCAGGCCACCACACTAAGGTAATACATATGTTTGGCCTCTTTGTTAGTGATGATAAATGTTGGAATCTGGATGTATTTTTTAAAGGTAGAGCCATCACTCACTACTGTTGAGGGAGAGATAAGCACTTAAGAAATAAATTAAATATTGAAAATGCCTATTGTGTATATGGGGGGATGCATATGTTAGTACTGGGGCTTGAATTTAAGGCACCACTCTTGCTTAGCTTTTTCACTCAAGGTTGGTGCTCTACTACTTGAATTACATCTCTACTTCTGGAAAATAGTTATTGTGAAATGAAAAAGGAAAAGTCTCTGAAATGTCCCAAGAAACTAATGTGAAAAAGAGCATTAGCATTTGACCATCAGCACTGATGTTCCCTGATTCTTTTGTTTTATTGATATAATTTTATTGCCAAGGTGATATACAGAGGGATTACAGTTACATACATAAGGTAATGAGTACATTTCTTATGATGAGAGTTCTTCCTGCCATATGCAACAATGGTCCTGGTATTGCAGACCTGGCCCTTTCTTTCTGCTGAACAACACTGGCAGGATGTAGTCCTGCCAGTGGTCCTGTTTTCTTATGAGAGAAGCTGAGACTAACTATCTCAATGAGCCTGAAGGCTTCTAGTTTGGTTCCTTTACTGCTTCTCAATGAAGAGCCTCCTTCATATGTTAAGAGACTTCCCTTTATATTTTTTCAGAGATGAATTTATTTGGACATACATGAAACCACTCACAAGAACAATTACAGCCCATTGGTTCCTCCCTTGAACTACTCTGCTAGATTTAAGCCCTCCAAGATTTTAGCAAGGTTTCTTTTTTAATTTTTTAAATTTAAATTTTATTGTTAAGGTAATATACAGATGGATTACTGTTACATAAGTCAGGTAATGAGTACATTCTTTTAGAACAGTGTTACCCTTCCCTTATTTTTTCCCACTTTCCCCCCTCCTAATATCCCTACCCCTCAAGTTGTAAAGTTCATTGCCAACATAGTGCCTACTGGCAAATTCATTGTTGGAATTTGTTCACCTTTTGTCCCTCCATTTCTGTGATTCCCCTTCCCTTCTCCAAATAACCACAAACCAGCCCAGACTAAAGCCACCATCACAACCATCTTCATTGCTGTATTATTTACCATATCTAAGATATGGAATCAACTCAGATATCCCTCAGTGGATGAATGGACCAAGAAAATGTAGTATATATACACAATGGAATTCTATGCTTCCATCAGAAAAAAATGGCATTGCCCCATTCATAAGGAAATGGAAAGACTTGGAAAAAATTATATTAAGCAAAGTAAGCCAGACCCTAAGAAATATAAGATGTATGTTTTCCCTCATTTTAATAACTAGACTATGTCTAGGATATTCTTAGGAGAAGATAACAATGGCTTAATAGCTTTGTACATATGACCATATACAATGATGCTTACTAAAATGAACTCCAAGAAATGGAAACAAGAGGTTTATTATTGTACTCTTTGTGGATTTTTTCTTTCCCTTCTTCTTTGGTTTATTCCCGTTTGTTGCTTTAAAAAATCTTTTATTTCTGTATCCTTTTTCTTGTAAGGGTTTTAAATTGTGTTACTCTAAAGTGAGAATGATCTGTCCTAAAAGGCTTTGGCCACACCCTTGGAGAATGTGACAACCACAATTTCACTCTGCTGATTTCCTCAGCTCTTGGTTGTTTCTACCAGAGCTCCATTTGGGGGTCATCTTTGAGAACCAGGAAATTCTTTTGAGGTCCTTTGAACCATTGGGGAGGGGAAAACCCTTGTTTGGGACAGATGTTTCCAGATTTGTAGTTAGTATTAATCCTGTCTGCAAACTCCTGAAAGCAAAGCTCAGTAAACAAAGTGAATCATGGAATCCTCTCCTTCATCAGCTCCTTTCCAAGGGTGTTAAATGTCTGGCTTGGCACTTTGTTTTATTTAACTAACTTTTCTGCCTGTTTTAACATGTGGAACCTTCTGAAACTTGAGCCAGAGAGCCTACAGATCTAGCTTCATTTCGTTCTGGTCTGTCACTTCACAGTTAGCATTTTCCTCACTCTTGTTTCCAGTTTGAGTTATGAAACCATTTCAGCTCAGTTTTAATAACCTCCCTGGCATGGCAAGCCCTACAAGAACTGCCAGACTTAATACTCTGACTCCCTATGATGAGGGCAGCAGCTCTAGCCGGGGGACAGGGAGGTGGATTTTGTATAAATGCATCCGTTTTCCATTACAGCTATGCCGATCTGGTAGCAGACTGCCAGGTGCAGCTGGTTTCCTCTTCTGCACACAATCACTTTTGACTTTGCTTTCTGAGTTTGTCTCTTGGCTCACCCATGATGCTGTGACTAAATAAACTACCTACCTTGTGATCCATCTTCTTGCCTGAGGAGAGTATTCCAGGACTCAACAGCCATGAGAGAATTTAGTTACACCTTGAAGGACAAACACTGACTGGTGTCTTGCTCATATGCTGTAAAGAATCCCATGACTATTACATAGAAATAGCTGCTCAATGCAGGGACAGAGAAAAGTAAACAACTAACTCAATGCTGCTTACTTTTTAGAGTGCAAGCAGAATCAATACATTTACAGAGTAAGTAAAAGGAGGTATGGAAGGAAGTTCTTTGAATTGACCAAGGAAGACTTTTTCTTTTAGTCACTCTAATGTCATCTAACAAAGCCTGGGGCAGGAGTCCAGGTTCCTATTAATTGAGTTTGTTTAAGACCTACTCTTCTCATTGGAGAAAGAATGCAAAACAATTTAGTTTAAATCATTTTATTAATATATATTATGTGCACAGATATCATTGTGATATTTCTGCATATACATACAATATGATTTGATAATATTCACTTCCTCTATAACATTTTTTATTCCCCATCAGTCAGAGTGCCTATCATCAAGGGAAACACTTAGCCATAATGCAGGTGAGCATGCTTATAGAGAGGAGAAAAGCTTACACAACTGTTGGTGGGAATGTGAATTAACACAGCCACTATGGAAATCAGTATGGAAGTTCCTCAAGAAACAAATAATAGAATAAGCATATAAACTGGGGACATAAACCATAGACTTATTTTATGGCTAGCTTACAATATATACACACTCTCTTTAAGCCAATTAAAAAACAGGAAATTATAAATTTATAAGCAAATAAAAAGTGAAGACCATATACAATCACTTGCTTTACAAAAAAGGGAGAAGCAGAAGAATCTTAATATCTCTATTCTGTAAGAGCAATAATATATAATAAATTCCTTATTCAAATAGAATGAATTATGCTCATAACAAAACTAGGTGAAAACAGGTCAGCAACAGCCAGAAGGTTGCATAAAACAGGTGTATATGTTTTCATTTAGGAATGTGACCCCTTATAATTTCCTTTGGAAATTAACCTTACTGTTTCCACAAAAATTATCTAGGGGGGAGACAGGGGAGGAGGGGGTTGTTGGTAGAATTTCCTTGGATTTTACACAAGTGCTTGTGACCTCTTGACATAGAGGGAACAGAAACCTTGGAGACTACATGATCATCAATTCACAGTTCTCAGCCTTATGGGATAGATGATATCCGGGACATAATGTAGACTCGAGGCTGCCACATGGAGCAAACAAACCATGGGAGATGAAATTCTGAAAGTGTTGGCTAAAACCTAACTAGCAAAGTGCTTTAAAATGAAATTGAGCCAACCTGCTAAAATAGGAAATATCATCAAAAATTTTAAAATTTATCACCTAGAAACTTTGAGGTCTGCTGTTATTAGTAACAATGAGTTTAATATACATCTCCCTACCATGAACCTTCCCTTCCGAGATATGTAAAGTACTGTGTAGGCCATTACCACTGTCCTTTGATCATTCAGAGTCCAAGCAGGTAGGAACAGTCTTCCTTCCACATAGTTCCAGAACTGGGCAGGCTTCTGGAGCAGATGGAGCTGCAGGAAGGAGTGACAAAATAACGTTGTTCCAGGATCTTGGCATGGTGTCTCAGTTTGCAGGCTTTGTGAGCTAGGTTCTTTAGCCTCAGGCTGCCTAAGGTAGGTAGATATTCATCACTCTGGCTTTTCTAAGTTTTAGTTTGGGTTCTGTGTTTCTTTGGTTTATTAATTTGTTGCCAATGATTTATAAAGGGCTTTCCATATTTCTGAACCATCACAAAAACTTCTCCATGAAGAGTTACAGCTTTTCTACAGCCCCAAAGAGCTAGACTTAACAAGTTTTTAAAATGCAAAGTTTGATTTGAAAGCATCCCTATTCATTTGTATCCAGTTGCAAAGAGACTGAATTCTTTTGTAATCGTAAAAATTATATTTAAATTTGGTAAAAGTATTTATTGAACTATTTTCTTCTTTTTGACCTTAAAGGTAAGGAGAAAGGACAATACTGTAGCAATAAAAAGAGGATATATTTTAAAAAATGAAAATTTTGGATGTGGACAGAAGGGAACCTTACTGCATTGTTGGTGGGAGTGTAAACTTGTTCAACCACGTTGGAAAGCAGTATGCAGGTTCCTCAAAAGACTCTACATAGAGCCCCCCTATGACCCAGCAATCCCACTTTTGGGCATTTACCCAAATGTTTACAAACAAGACCACACTAAAGCTATCAGCATGACTATGTTTACTGCAGCATTATTTACTATAGCTAGGATATGGAACCAACCCAGATGTCCCTCAGTAGATGAATGGATCAAGAAAATGTGGTATATATACACAATGGAATTCTATGCCTCCATCAGAAAGAATGACATTGCCCCATTTGTCAGGAAAGGGAAAGACTTGGAAAAAATTATATTAAGTGAAGTAAGCCAGGCCCAAAGAAACATAGGTCCCATGGTTTCCCTTATTTGCAATATCTTGTATATGTCTGAGTCAAGCAGAAAAGGTCAGATAAGGTGATGTTAGGGAAATGAACCCTAAGATAGGTATTTAAATGTTTTTTTTTCTTTCATGCGATTGTTTCTAACACATTTATAAGATTATTTCTTTGTTGCTATGTATGTCCCTCCCCACAGTATAACCCCTGCTTTCACTGTATTTTATGTCGGTATAATTTGTGGAGGGGAAGGGGAAAAACAAATCATTTAAATAGGGATACAGGTGGACTCATTGCAACAATGAGAAGTACAAGTCGTTATGTCGAAAACGAACTTTACAACTTTGGTGGGGGAGGGGGGCGGGGAGGATTGGGTGGAGGGCGGTGGGGGGGGGGGGGGGGATGGGGAAGGGATGGGAAGGGGAAACAAAGGAGGAGGCTACAATGCTTGATAAGAAATGTACTCATTATCTTGCCCATGTAATTGTAACCCCTCTCTACAGTATTTTCACAATAAAAAATTTAAAAAAATAAAATGAAAATTTTGCTTATTTTTCAAATTTTCTCCCCTCCCTATGTCCAATTCCAGGGCCATCTACTAATGCTGAGTGGGGAATGTTCTGGAGACTGGGGTGGAGATGCTATGGTAGAGCAAGCCATTAGTCTGTTTGAACAAAGAGAAAAAGAGAATGACCTAACTATCTAGGGAGTTTCTTCAAGAAAAATGTCATAGGAATTCTGGGGAAAAAAAGGCCTCATGCCTGGTTTTACAGTCTTTTGAGGGCAAGTAGCACAAAGGAAGAAAGAAAAATGAGAGGGATGGAGAAAGGCTGACTAAGGTCAATTCAAAGTCCTTCCTCCAATCATAGAAGCTTGACTTCCAGGAAAAGAGGAGTTACATCCTTTTAGTCAAGCATGTTTATGCACACAGATATTCTCCAGGCTCGTTATTTGATATCAAGTCTCTAAGTATCACCATTTAATGCCACATGCAATTTTAAATTTGAGTGAAAATGTTAATGCTCCTAAGGAATTGGCAAAATGACCATTCTCCTGTCTCTTAATATTACTGTTACTACAGAGAAGGGAGCAGAAACTAGATTCAAAGAAAATCACCAGTAATGAAAAACAAATCTCTTTCCTTTTCACTTTTGTCCTTGTTATTATAAGATCAAATGACATATATCTCCAGGAACTCTTTTGGTAAGAGCTACCCATTGAAGGCATAGTCATCATTAGGATATTCAGAAACTGCAACTCTGATATGATTTTTAGAATGGTCAAATCATCCATGGTCATGAGAAATCAATGAGGGTACTGGAAACACGTATTCCTTTTCTAAGAAGATTCTTGTTTTAATATAATAATTTAATTTAAGATTATTTATTTTCTGCCAGTACTGAGGCTTGAACTCAGGACCTTGGCACTGTCTCTTAGCTTTTTCATTCAAAGCTGGTGCTCTGCCATTTGAGACACAGATCCAATTCTGGCTCTTTGGTGGTTAATTTCCATTCTGGGCTGGCTTTATACAATGATTCTCAGATTTCAGTTTCCTGAGTAGCTAGGATTATAGGTGTGAGTCACCAGCATCTGGTTTAGAACATACCTGTAAGTGAATAGCAGCCATGTCATTTTGAAAATTTGATAGAAGCATTGAAATTAGCTTGATGTTATCAAGTAGTTACCCTGTTTTAAGCATTAAACTTCTTCATAAGATTTAATTAAAAGAAAATATCTGCCCCCCCAAGAATTTATAAACTACTGGCCTTAGTACAAGAGATCTGAGTGTCATCTGAGAGTAAAGAGTTCCAGTCTGGACTGGGTCCATCCACAAAAAAAATTGCTATGTGATGCTCTGTTGTTTTGTGTCAACATTCAGAGCAAGGGAAAGATAGGAGAGGACATTTCCCAAGGGCCGAAGGTAGAAGGTACATCATAGAGACCATCTGAACACTCAGGTAAAGATTATCCTCCACAGAAGTCTCTTTGTTTTTGTAGATATTGTTTAAATTATCTCACGATTATCATTGCTTTAAAGATCCACCTTACAATTCAACTAAAATAAATTCATTAAAGAATTAAGGAGTGAATAAAGAAGATATTTGGGGTTTCATTTATTATTTTAATATCAAACATTTACAACTTTTCTGGATTTAGTGGTACATCTTGTTTGTATATAAGTTTGGTTTTGTGATAACTTGTAATTTATTTTCATGAGCCAAATCTCAAGAATTACTAGGAAAAAAATTCCAGCTAATCAATGTTTCCTATGATTTCATCAATTCAATTCAATTGATGATGCAAATTGCCTGTGTTCAACTGGAGGACATGGAGTACTGTTTTAGTTTGCACCTGTTTGTCTAGCAAACACAATGTGCAAAAAGCAGACAAGATGAGCATTACAAACCCTAATCTAACTGTATCTAAATAGTCTCACAAGAGCTGTAATGGCAGTGTTTTATAATTCAATAGGATGCTTTGTGAACATTATAAGAGCATTATTCAATAAGCAGAATAAGCATTTGATTACATAATAAATATAAATGTAATATAAAATGTACATAACAAACTGATTTAAAAGCTGATAATAATCACCAACAGAAACTTAATCATGAGCTATTACTTTATCATCTGGGAGACTTGGTTAAAATTTTAGTAATCTGAAGAATTGTAACTGATTGCATTCAGTTTGACAGTTTTAATTTTAAACTTTTGTCTTGGTTACAATGTATTGTTTTACCAATGAAATCATAGTATGGGTCACATTTCCTACTTAAGAAAATAATAGGTAGCGCAGCACCATTGGCTACACCTATAATCCTAGCTACTCAGAAAGCTGAAATCCCTAAGATGGCCAGACAGAAAAGTCCTTCAGACTCCATCTCCAATTAAGCAGCAAAAAGGAGGGCTATAGACTGGCCCAAGTAATACAGTGCCAGCCAAGTAAGTATAAGGCCCTAAGTCCAAACCCCAGTAACGCCAGAAGGGGAAAAAAAAGTAGGTAGGATGCAGTCTGTAATAGCTTTTTATAGAAACTAAATTGGAAGTTGAAGGAACTGTGGTCAATTCTAGCTAATTATCTGTTCTAAAGATACAATTTGTACTCTTGTTTTGGCAGAACTGGGATTTGAACTCAGAGCTTTGTGTTTGCTTGACAGTTGCTGCACCATGTAAGCACCATACTAAGATACTAAAGCCTTTTTCATTTTCAAATAGGCTTCCTCTTTTTACCTGGACTAGCCTGGACTGGAATCCTCCTAGTAATGCTTCCTGTACTAGTGTGGCCAGTTTTTCATTAGTTAAAATATAGTCTCTGGAATATTTTGCCTGAATTGCCCTTAAAGTTTGATCTTTCTAATCTTAGCCTCCCAAGTAGATAAGATTACAGGTATGAATTATTGAGCCCAGTGAAAATTTTGTGTTTAATTGAACTGGAGATTTGGCTCAGGAAAACATTTTCACTACTTGGGCTGGAAAATCCATTCATAAAGAGTCTTTCTTGGAAGGCTCATCAAGGCACTTTACCCTAGTTGGGGATTCCTTTAATTCTCTCCAAGAAAGATAGCTCACCAATCTGACTGGCAGGACATTGAGACTTACCAGACCACAATAGCAGGAAGAAAGGTATCTGCAATGGACCACCATAGTGTTCTACCTGTACTCAGGTATGTCCTTACCCAGTCTGCCCTGCAGATGCATACATAGTCCCTCCATACTTATCTCTGTTGGATGTCTTCACACTGCCCAAGATTTCAATTTAAGGTGGGACTCTAGTCATTGTTTTGGTTCTAAGTTATGTTCTTCTGCCTACTTTACCAAAAGTTTTACTTTTTTCTAGTTTCCAAATGGTTACTTAGATGAATAAGTTGATATTTCATTAGCAAAGGATAATAAAGTGATAATATTTGGGAGGGAGGAAATATTATTTTTTTGGAGTGTTATGTTTGCATTTTTTTGAAATAGATATTCTTTTTTTTTTTTCCGGTCGTGGGGCCTGAACTCTGGGCCTGAGCGCTGTCCCTCAGCTTTCAGCTCAAGGCTAGCACTTGACCACTTGAGCCACAGTGCCACTTCCGGCTTTTTTTTTTTTTTTTTGCTTATGTGGTGCTGAGGAATCAAACCCAGGGCCTCAGGCATGCAAGGCAAGCCCTCTACCACTGAGCCAACTTCCCAGCCCTGAAATAGATATTCTTAAAAGGTCTTTTTAAATTCAAGGGAAAGAAACTATGAGAAATAAGCCTAGTACATGCTAATGAGAGAGACTGGGGGTATTTTTTGTCCTCTGTCTTGCCTCTCCTGCTCTCACAATCTGCTGCTCTCTGTGGGAAGAAGTTTCTAGAAGAGACAATTTTCAGATTAGGCTGCATCTGGTGCCTGGACATTTTGCTCATAAAGGCAAGAAATGAAGGACTGAATATCTAGGAAAAACATATTGAATACAACCTACCATTTTTTAGAAAGGAATAATTCTTTGGCCTGGCTTACCTGAAGTCCATTCTTAAGTTTAATTCTGTCTGTTCTGAGGTGATTTCTTACCTTTTCAAATACTGCTCAGGTTGTATTATTAGAAGTCAGACTTCTGAAAAATATCAACAGACAGAAGTTACACAGTTTTGCAAGTAAAAAAAAATTAAATCAATGAGAGATAATAAAGAAAACTAATGCAGCTAACAAGCACTTATAAGAATCATTGTCTGTGAACCAACTGCAAGTGTTCCTGATAATGACCGACATGAAGATAACAAAAGATGTAGAATAGTTGTGCTCAGAATTTTCAAAACAGTTTGTAACAAAACAGTTTGTTTCCATTGTTTACAGCATTAGAAATAATTCTGATTAACAGTATTATACCAGCACCTTCAAGCATTCATTTTTACATACACTCTAGGTGACCAATGTCTAATTATCTTCCCTTTTCATACAGGTAATCCCTAGATATCCCTGGATAATCCTGGGACTCTTAACTGTGATCTTCTTCTAGCTCAAGGTAGACCATTGGGCATACATTTTGTGGCCTGCAGTAATTTTAGTCACCACTGGATGTATGCTATTCAATTAGGCAACCTTAGGATAAATTCTACTGTCCCTTTACATTAATGGCCCACAAGATTTGATGGGTCATCAGGGCTACGCATCTTGGAGTTTCCTCTAGGCTTTCTTCATTTCTGCCTCACAATTTTAAAGGAGATGGTTAATAAGGCAAACAATGAGAAATCTGATCTCTGATCACATTGGATTCCCTGTCAAAGTGAAAAAAAAAGGGGGGGGGTGGTCATATCCCTTGAGACATTCAAAGCTTGGACATATGGAGTAGGAATGGGAAGTGGGATCTCAGCAAGCATTGGGAACTCTCCACCATACCAGAAAGATAAGAAAGCATTGGTGTTTAGTTGCAGCAGAGATTAGGCTGGGAGGAGCACACAGTTAAAAGGAGTGGAAAGTCGTGAGATCAGAGGCAGTCCTCTGATCAGAGGTGAGGACAAACAGGACCCCACCCTTTTGGAGGATCTGAGTCTTGATACTGAAGTGTCTTCAGTATATGGGACATTCCAGGAGTTCCTCACTGATTGGGTGCAGTGTCTTAGATTATCATATTTTACCAGATCTGCCTAAGAGTCGATGAGCAGGACCAAAATAGGAAAGAGTGATTTATTAGCAAAGCATAATTCCCCCAAGGTAAGAAGCAGACAAGCCAGTTAAGGCCAATGATCTAAACAAGGATAGTACACTTCAAAGCGGTAGGTGGTGTGGACCAAATGCCAGAATGCAATTTAGCCCATTTTCTGTTGCTATAACTGGGATATTTATAAAGGAGAGAAGTGTATTTGGTTCACAGTTCTGAGGCTGGAAGTACCAGAATATGCTGGCTTCTGGTGAGGTCCTTCAACTGCTGCATTATGAGTATAGGAAAGACAACATACTACAGCAGTCTCCCCTTCCAGAACCAGCTCTTGTGAAAACAAATCTGGTTTCTTGATAAAGGTGTTAATCCCTTTTAGTCACCACCTCACCTCTTAAAGACTTTATCTACTAGCACTATTCCAATGGCCACCAATTTTCAGAGAGGACTAACCATAGTCAAAGCATCGCACCATCTTTTGTTTTGCAAAAGAAATTTTTTTTTCTGATTTGATGAGTAAATATATTCTAATATGTGGAAAAAATAAAAAATAAAGGACAACATGGATGGGAAAACAAATACTTCCCACCAGGAAGAATGTTTTCCCTTTCAATGCTGAGCTACTCCTGGCCACCTCAAAGTAGTTAGTCTGCTCCACCTGCTTCTGATTAGACTCAGCTGCTGGTTAGAGTAGAGGTGTTAAAGACCTCATTAGCACACTATTTTTTTCCTGTTTATTTGGATGACTAACTACCATCAAATGACTCATGAGTTCTCCCAGTCCAATCTCTTCCCCTCACTGGTGAATTCAGAGTTTTAGAAGTTAATGTGTCACTGTTGCCTTTCTTCTAGGTTGTTCTGATTTACTCTTCTGTGGGGACATCTGTAACCATGAGGCAGGACAGATTAGGGAAAATGAGTCCTGGCAGGCGGCTGCCAGGAGTTCCAGCACTCAAATTTAAAGCAAATACAGGAAATATTAATCCATCTACTTCCCTTAAGATTAGGGGACCAGGACTGGGAAGGTGGTTCAGTGGTAGAGCGCTTGCCTTGCATGCATGAGGCCCTGGGTTCGATTCCTCAGTACCACATAAGCAAAGAAAAACCCGGAAGTGGCGCTGGGGCTCAAGTGGTAGAGCGCTAGCCTTGAGCTGAAGAGCTGAGGGACAACGCCCAGGTCCAGAGTTCAGGCCCCATGACCGGACCCAAAAAATAAAAAATATTAAAAAAAATTAGGGGACCAAAGTCATTTTAGGGGAAAATGAGGCGGGATAAAATAGGTCTGGTGGAGGCATCACAGAAACAAGGTATTTAGACACAGGGAAACACTATCTGCTTCTAAGAGAGACAACAAGATGCCTTCCTTATCTGAAGTATAAGCATCTGTTTTTATGGCAGGATGCTTTCTTACCTGGAAGAAATATCCAAAACACCCAGAAATTCAGAAAGTTTAACACCAGGGGTAATTAAAGCAATGATAAAACACCCATGTTTGCATAACTTTGGTCCCCTGTCTTTTCCATATAAATACCCCTAACAGCCAAGGAGCTGTGTGTCTCCCTATCTCTCCTGGAGAGCACCACACTTTGTTAAGAGTGTGCCCCTTCCTTTCTGCTTGTCTGTTTATTTGCTTTTTGTCTGCATGCTTGTTTGCTTCCTTGCTTCCTTATTTACTCAATAGAGCTTCTCCAAGTTTTCTTACTATTGTGACTTGTCCAGAAATTATTATTCTGTGATCAAAGTCAAGGACCCTAAGTGAAGAGACTCTACATTTAAAGGGAAACTTCACAAACCTTCACCTGCATACTTGTAAGACCCAGAGGCTCCAAGTTCCTTGCCCTGGCTTAACATCTCAATAGCCTGTTACCTGGTTCATTTTATTTGTCAGACAGGGGGATATCATCATTCTTTCTTCCCCACAACCCAATTCAAAAAAATCAAAGCAAGTAAAATTCATGAGTTAAGCTGATTTCTGCACACTTCTACCCTGAATTAAGTCCTCATCTGGAGAGTCCTGTTGCTTGTGGATATGCACATAGCCATCACCCCCTTCCTAATTGTCAAATGCTAGTAGGAAGGGAAGCCAGACCCCTAAAATACTGGGCCCAATGTACTTGACACATATGCACCCAGAGATGTGACAACCAGGTTTTCTCTCAAGAAAATCAGAATAAAATCTGAATAACCTGTTCAAATAAGGAACAAACGTATTTGCTACCAGGTTTTTTTATTTTTATTTTTTTTGGGTCCGGTAGTGGGGCCTGAACTTTGGGTCTGGGCACTGTCCCTCAGCTCTTCAGCTCAAAGCTAGCACTCTACCACTTGAGCCACAGCGCCACTTCCGGCTTTTTTCTTTTTGCTTATGTGGTGCTGAGGAATCGAACTCAAGGCCTCATGTATGCAAGGCAAGCGCTCTACCACTGAGCCACCTTCCCAGCCCTGCTACCAGGTTTTTAAGCATGTTGTGTTGCTGGTGGTTCTCTGTTCTCCTTTAATTTGGGTATGCCACAAAGATGTAAGGAAAGATGGAGATGAGGATGACTGTAATTCAAAATTCTCTGTCCGTAGATTTAGTTCTAGCAGTAACAATGGCAGCATCCCAGAACGTAATAGCACTGTCCAACAGTGGTCTCACCCCATCACATGCTGACCTTCATCAGAGCCCACTTGTGCCCCCTCTATGCAAAAGTGGCACTTGGCCAAGAATGACCACACAAGGCCATGTACGCTCAAAGCTACATGCAGCGTAACCAAAGGTAATGCATGTGTACATGACTCGGAATTACATGGATAGCCCTGGTTTTAATCCCTAGCACCACAAAGGAGAAAATAAATTTTTAAAAAAAGAGTGTACATTTTCAAATTCTGGAGGTACACAGCCTTGTAGGGTGCTGTTGAATACAAAATATTCTCATTTTCTCATCTGTAGAGCAATGAGTGTTTCATGAGATAGTACCTGAAGACATTTAACCTACAGGAATGGTGCACTGGCTATAAATTATCTTAGGAGCTTTTGTTTGTTGTTGGTAAATGTCTTTTGTTTTGTTTTGATTGACATCAATGCCGTTGGCCATATTAATGAGGTCTTTAACAGCTCTACTCCAAGCAGTAGCTGAGTCTCATCAGAAGCAGGTAGAGCAGAACACCCACTTGAAGTAGTCAGGGTGCTCTCAGAATCAGAAACAACATAAATAAAGGAGACATGCACATGTAAAATTTCAAGTAGGATATGTGTAAAATGTCTCCTTGCATCTTCATCCCTCACCCAACCTTTTCAGCACAGCCAATGTTTTATATCTTACTCTTTTTAATTGCAAACTAATATTCTATTGCATGGATATATAATCATTTATTTATTTGCTCTCCTATTTGTCCATTGCAGTTTAGATCTTATTTTGTTATTATGGCAAACATGCATAGATATGACAGCATAAATTTCTAGAGTTAATATTGATGGGTCAAGCCAGGCACTTATGCTCATACCAATAAAACTAGCTTATCAGGAGACTGAGCTCTGAGGATCATCATTAGAAGAAAATTCCATGAGATGGGTATGTCCAATTAACCAGTAAAATCAAGAATTTGGAGGTGTGGCTCAAGTGGTAGAGTAGCAGCCTTGAGCTAGAAGGCCAAGCAAGAGAGGAAGGCCCTGAATTCAAGACCCAATACTAACACACATATACATACATTCACAAAGAATTGGCAGGTCAAATGATATATGCGTATTTTGCAGCTAGGTTTTCTTTGAGCTATAATTTGTATTCAGTAAAACTTGCCGTTTTACATATATACATTTATAGGTTTTGACAAATGCATATAATACCACCACAGTCAAAATATGGGACATTGCCATCACCTCAAAAATTTCTCTCATGGATACAGATGTGTTGGTAGCCAGCATGAACTGGCTTTGTGAGATATGATTAAACTTCCAGGAATTTTCCACATCTGTTGTTAAGAACATTACTATCTAAAATTACATAAGCATGCACATGAATATAATATATCAAAATAAAAAGTAGTAAGTACTAAAAACTGCATTATTTCCCAATTATTTTGTATGTTACTATCTTCTGTGGACACGAAATTGTTTATTTGTTATATCTGTAGGGTGGAACTACTATCTAATCTTGTATATCTTTTCCAAATTCCATGTCTAGAGTTATCATATTAGTGACTTGAAGTATATACACTATGTTAATCAGCAGTTCTACAAATCAGAGAGTTATTTGCAGAACTTGTTAAACATTTCCATAATCTTCAAATCTCTGCCCTAGAAATGACTAGAAATGACTGATCTGTTTTCTACACTTACAATATTGCCTTTTTCTGAATAAATGAATTCATAGAGAATGAAGTCTTCAGAGTCTGGCTCCTCTGGCTTAACATAATGCATTTGAACCTTACTTCATTGTTGGTGGGAATGTAAACTTGTTCAACCACTTTGGAAAGCAGTATGGAGGTTCCTCAAAAGACTTCACATAGAACTCGCTATGACCCAGCAATCCCACTTTTGGGCATTTACCCAAATGTTTACAAACAAGACCACACTAAAGCTACCAGCACAACTATGTTTATTGCAGCATTATTTACCATAGCTAAGATATGGAACCAACCCAGATGCCCCTCAGTAGATGAATGGATCAAATACACAATGGAATTCTATGCCTCTATCATAAAGAATGACATTGCCCCATTTGTTAGGAAATGGAAAAACTTGGAAAAAATTATATTAAGTGAAGTAAGCCAGGCCCAAAGAAACATAGGTCCCATGGTTTCCCTTATTTGCAATATCTAGTATATGTATGAGTCAAGCAGAAAAGGTCAGATAATGTGATGTCAGGAAAATGAACCTTAGATATGTATTTTAATGTTTTTTTCTTTCATGCGATTGTTTTTAACATATTTATAAGATTATCTCTTTGTTGCTTTGTATGTCCCTCCCCCACAGTATAACCCCTGCTTTCACTATATTTGATGTCAGTATAACTTGTGGAGGAGATAGGGAAAAACCAGTTGTTTAAGGATACAGGTGGACCTGTTGTAACAATGAGAAGTACAAGTTGTCATGTCCAAAACGAGCTTTACAATGTCAGTGCGGGGGGGGGGGGGAGAAGGGGGGGAGGATAAGGATTGGGATTGGGAGGGAGGGGGGAGGCTGGGAAGGGAAGTGAAGGGTAAACAAAGGAGGAGGCTGCAATGCTTGGTAAGAAATGTACGCATTATCCTGCCCATGTAATTGTAACTCCTCTGTACAGTATGTTCACAAATAAAATAAAATTAAATTAAAAAAAAAAGAAATGAAAAAAAAAGGAAATGAACTCATTACCTCGCTCATGTGATTGTAACACCTCTGTACAGTATTTTCACAATAAAAACTTACTTTAAAAAAAAAACATAATGCATTTGAAATTTATTCATATTGTTGCAAGTATCAGTAATTGTTCCTTTCTATTGCTAATATTCTATTGTAATACTAATATTGTAACTGATATAAGTATTAACCATAACAATTATAATTATTGTTATCAATTATTGATAATTATAATCTGTTGTGTTAATTGATGTATTAATTGCTATAGTAATTTTAATTAATACAATATTTATAATTATTGTGATATAAAATTCATTAGTTAATATTGCAATTAATATTATTATTATAATCTATTGTGTATAATATTATAATGTGCTCTATAAGTGTTCCTCAGCTTGTCTATTCAGCTTGTTATTCCATTCAGTGTTGATCAATACTTGATTATTTCCTGCTTTGGGTGACTAGGAATAAAATCGTTATAAATATTAATATATAGGTTTTATGTGAATATTACTTTTTATCTGTCTTGGGAAATACTTAGGAATGCGATTATTAGGTTGTTTGATAAGCATATGTCTAATCTTATAAGAAATTTTTTCCAAAGTTCCTACCCCATTTCTTATTCTTACAAACAATATGTAACAGGTCTAGGTGCATAACCTGTTCTCAATCTGATCCGTTTTTAAGTTTTAGATATTTTCAGATGAGTACATAGTGGTGTCCCACTATTGCCAAGTATTGATCTTGCATATTTTACTATAAACTTCTTAGAAGTGGACCCTTTACTTTTATTCTTGAAGAATATTTTCACATAATCCACAAGTTATAGATTAGATATTATTTCCTGTAAAATATTTAGAGATATTATTATTGTATTGATTTTGGAGCTCCAGTTTTTCTGCTAAAAGGTCAACCATCAATCTTATTGCTTTTTTAAGGGCAATCTGTGTATGTGTACCTGTGTGTGTGTGTGTGCGCGTGCGCGCTTTTTTTTTCTAGGAGTTTTAGTATTATGTACTTTTGTGTGATATTCTGTGTACTTAATCTGTTTGTGATCCACTGAATTTCTTCTATATGTGGGTTGGTGTATTTCATCATAAAAAATAATTCACAGCCATTATCTATTCAAATATTACTTCTCTTTCTGCTTTATCTTGAGATTCCATTTACTTGATATTTAGAACCATCTATCTTTTCTATTGCATTCTTTTTTTAAAATAAGTTTTTATTGTAAAAATACTGTAGAGGGGTTACAATCACATGAGCAAGGTAATGAGTGCATATCTTATCAAGCATTGTTGCCTCCTCCTTTGTTTTCTCCTACCATCCCTTCCTTCCCGTCTCCACAACTACATTCTCCCTACCACTCCCAACCTCTTCCCTCCTCCCTCTCCCCCTCCCCCCCGCAAATTGTAAAGTTCGTTTTTCTACATAGCGTCTTCTACATCTCATTGTTGCAATGGGTCAACCTGTATCCCTATTTAAACAATTTGTTTTTCCCCTCCCCTCCACAAAGTATACCAACATCAAATACAGTGAAAACAGGGGTTATACTGTGAGGGAGGAACATACAAAGCAACAAAAAAGTCACATGGTAACTTATAAATTACAAACAATAGCAAGAAAGAGAAAACCACTTGTGTCCTTATCTTGGGGTTCATTTCGCTTAACATCATCTTATCTGAGCTTTTCTTCTTGTCTCAGACATATACTAATTATTGCAAATAAGGGAAACCATGGGACCTATGTTTCTTTGGAAGTGGCTTACTTCACTTAATAGAATTTTTTCCAAGTCTTTCCATTTCCTAACAAATGGGGCAATGTCAATCTTTCTGATGGAGGCATAGAATTCCATTGTGTATATATACCACATTTTCTTGATCCATTCATCTACTGAGGGGCATCTGGGTTGGTTCCATATCTTAGCTATGGTAAATAATGCTGTAATAAACATAGTTGTGCTGGTAGCTTTAGTATGGCCTTCTTTGTGATCATTTGGGAAAATGCCCAAAAGTGGAATTGCTGGGTCATAGGGGAGCTCTATGTGGAGTCTTCTGAGGAACCTCCATACTGCTTTCCAAAGTGGTTGAACAAGTTTACACTCCCACCAATAATGCAGTAGGGTTCCCTTTTAGACACATCCCCTCCAGTATCTGTTGTTATTAGAATTCTTGATTATAGCTATTCTAACTGGGGTGAGGTAGTATCTCAATGTAGTTTTGATTTGCATTTCTTTTTTGGCTAGAGAGGTTGAGCATTTCTTCACATGTCTATTGGCCATTCATATTTCATCTTCAGAGAAGTTTCTCTTTAAGTCTTTAGCCCACTTATTTATTGAGCAGTTGTTTCTTTGAGGATTTGTTGTTGGGGGATTTAATTTTTTGAGTTCCAGGTATATTTTAGATATGAGACCCTTGTTTGTTGTATGGCTAGTGAAGATCTCCCAATTCATGGGCTTTCTATTGTTCTTGTTAGCTATGTCCTTTGCCATGCAGCAGCTCTGCAACTTCATGCAATCCCATTTGTCCAAACTTTCTTTGATTTGTTGTGTTTCTGGGTCTCTATTAAGAAAATTTCGGCCTGAGCGAAGGAGACCTAGGGTTTCTCCTATTCCATCCTGTAATGTTTTCAGGGTGTCTGCGTTGACTTCGAGGTCTTTGATCCATTTGGAGTTTATTCTGGTGCAGGGTGATATATAAGGATCTAGCTTTAGTTTTCTACAAGTGTTTAACCAATTTTGCCAGCACCGTTTACTGAAGAGGCTGTCTTTCTTCCATTCTATTTTTTAGCTCCCTTTTTGAAGATTAGGTAGCTATAGGCCTGTGGGTTCATTTTTGGGTTTTCAATTGTATTCCATTGATCCTGAGGGCTCTTCTTGTGCCAGTACCAAGCTGTTTTGATTACTATGGCTTTGTCGTAGTTTGAAATTTGGTATTGATATCCCTGCAGCACTGTTCTTTCAGTTAAGGATCGTTTTTGCTATTCGGGGTCTTTTATTGTTCCATATGAATTTTTGGATTGCCTCTTCTATTTCCTTGAAGAATGAGGTTGTAATATTGATAGGTATTGCACTGAATTTATTGATAGCTTTGGTGAGTATTGCCATTTTCACAATGTTGATGCTTCCAATCCAGGAACATGGGAAGTTTTTCCACTTTCTAAGTTCTGCTTTGATTTTCTTTTTCAGGTTTTTAAAGTTTTCATCATAGAGGTTCTTCACTTCTTTTTTTTATTATTGTGAAAATACTGTACAGAGGGATCACAATTACATGGGCAAGATAATGAGTACATTTCTTATCAAGCATTGTAGCCTCCTCTTTTGTTTCCCCTTCCCATCCCTTCCCATCCCTCCCCCCACCCAACCTCTTCCCCTTCCCCACACCAAAGTTGTAAAGTTTGTTTTTCCACATAACAACTTATACATCTCATTGTTGCAATGGGTCCACCTCTATCCTTATTTAAACGATTTTTTTCCCTTCCCCTCCACGAATTATACCAACATCAAATACAGTGAAAGCAGAGGTTATACCATGGGGGAGGGACATACAAAGCAACAAAGAAATAATCTTATAAATGTGTTAGACTTTCACTTCTTTATTAATTCCTAGGAATTTTTTTTGGGGGGGGCTATTTCGAATTTGCTTTCCTGATTTCAACCTCACTCTTCTCATTGTTGGCATACAGAAAAGCCATTAATTTTTTTTGGCGGGGGGAGGGGGGGTTCTGGTCATGAGGCCTGAACTCTGGACCTGGGCGCTGTCCCTCAGCTCTTCAGCTCAAGGCTAGCACTCTACCACTTGAGCCACAGCACCACTTCTGGCTTTTTGCTTTTTGCTTATGTGGTGCTGAGGAATCGAACCCAGGGTCTCATGCATGCAAGGCAAGCACTCTACTGCTGAGCCACCTTCCCAGCCCAAAGCCATTGATTTTTGAGAGTTACTTTTATACCTTGCTACTTTGCCAACATTTCAAATCAGCTCGAGTAATTTGGGTGTGGAGTCCGTGGGATTCTTTAAATACAAGATCATGTCATCTGCAAAGAGGGAGAGTTTTACTTCATATTTCCTATTTGGATCCCCTTTATGTTTGCATCTTATTTTATTGCTGTAGCTATGCATTCTAATACTAAATTGAAGACAAGTGGAGAGAGTGGACATCCTTGTCTTGTTCCCGAGTTTAGAGGAAATGGCTTTAGTGTTTCACTGGATATAGGTTTGTCATATACAGCCTTTATTGTATTGAGGAATGTTCCATGGATTCCTAGTTTTTCCAGAGCCTTCATCATAAAGGGGTGTTGGATCTTGTCAAATGCATTTTCTGTATCTATTGAGTCTATTACATTCTTTCTTTCACTTTATCTACTCCTTTTTCTGCATACTTCCTGCTAGATATTTTTTTCTCTATTTTTAATTCACTATTATTTGACTTTCCATCAGTTTTTCACAGTTGTTCTGTTTTTTGTTTTTGTTTGTTTGGTCGGTCGTGGGGCCTGAACTCTGAGCCTGGGTGCTGTCCCTCAGCTCTTCAGCTCCTGGCTAGTGCTCTACCACTTGAGCCACAGTGCCACTTCTGGCTTTTTTCTGCTTATGTGGTACTGAGGAATTGAACCCAGGGCCTCATGCATACAAGGCAGGCACTCTACCACTGAGCCAACTTCCCAGTCCCAATTGCTCTGTTTTTATATGATTATTCCTGTTCACTTATTTGTTATATTTCTACTCTTTCTGAAACATTCCCTTGGACTTAATCCCTCAAACACATTAGCAAATATATTGTAAGTCTATGTCTGATAAATTCCAAACATGGACTTCATAATAACTATTCTATGGGTCTGTTAATATTTCCTGATTCCTCTCTGCCAGTCCCCTCACACTTAAGTTTTCAATTAAGATTTATACTTTTTTATATGTCTTGTTAATTTTGATTGAGTATTAGGCATTATATATGAAACATATTTAGAGAACATTAAAATCTCTGGATAATATAATAATATTACCTTTCGTGGAGAGAATTTAACTTTGCTTCTGAAAGGCAGATAGACTACAGTAAAATGCCCTCCATCATGAAATGATGACATCTTGAGTTTCAGTTCTTATAAGGTCTAGTTTGTTTTCAGGCCATTCTTATTTCCAGTATAAAATTCTTGAGGGCTATTGGATTCTTTTCGACCTTGATAGGCTCTAAACTCCAATTTTTACCATCACCTTATCCCCAGATCTATAAAAATCTACTGAAACTTCAAAACTGAAAGTTTCAAAGCTACCCAAACTACCAAAACTTCAAAGGCACTGATTTTGAAACTAGAAGTTAAATTTTGTAAGTAAAAGAGTTCCCAAGTGGCTACTTTGTTATTTTTAGCCTTCTCTCATTTTTAAGATACTAGCATCCAAACTCTCACTCTACTGGTAACTTTCAGATACCTTCAAATAGAAATTCAAAATATATTTTCATAATTTTCTATCTTCTCATTAGGAAGGTCTGTCCAAAATAGTTTTAATAGTTGTTTGGGATATAGTTTGGGATGTATATTGATACTTCATCAGTAGCTCAAACACTTCCCAGTGGTTCTAATTGATAATTGAAGTAACAAGTCATGGCTCTACAGACTATGGGGCTTACAAGATTCATTCCACTTGGCTCTTTCAAGCCTATGTAGCTCTTTTCCTTCCCAGGCCCCCAAAGGTCATGTACCTCCCATTCTTATATAATTATTCTCTACTTTTGATGTGCTAGGCCACATAGCTCTTTTTCCATCTTCCACACTTCTCTGTGGGGCACACTCATTCATTCTCTATATTTCTATTTAAATGTCACTTTTCCATTAGCTGTTTCTTCCTTAACGTCAATGTGTCTTTAAGGATGACCCAAAATACATTTATTTTCCCTGAAGGGGCTTCCCTTTGCTTCCTCTTTTGTCTCCCTGCTACTACCCAATCATTAAGACTACAAGCTTTGTAGTGGAAGGGATTGCCTCAGCTGCTTAAATAACAGCACTGAGTTGAATGAAATGAAACACCGTATCTTTTTTCTAAGATAAATGTTCTTTATTGTTATTATAGAGGTGATATACAGAGGGATCGCAATTCCATGAATCACGTAATGAGCACATATCCTTATGTACAGTGTCTTCGGTTCGTTCCCTCCCAGTCCTTCTCTCCTGTCTCTACCCATGAGTTGTATAGTTTACTTTCATCAGTGTTCAGTGAGCTCCACTACTGTACTTTTCACCCTTTGCCTCTTAAGTTCCATGCCACCCCCCACATAAAGAAGACAGATCATCAAAAACTAAAAACTATTTTTAAAGTCTCTTGTTTCCATATCCTGGAGTTCATTGATGTATGTATATTATTCCATATAAATAACTATGAAGAGGTACTTAGGCATTGTGCCTTTGGAAACAAAGTTTTAAAACACAGTAATAAAATTTTGTGCAAGTAACACAGTCCCAGAATCTGCAGTCTATATTAACTCAAGTTTTGGTTCAATTTAGTGTACATGTACCTGAAGTATTGCAGAGGAAAACCGTATCTTCCAGTTGTCAGTACCCTTGTACTGTTGTTCCTCTCATGGCCATGAGAGATTCTCATTACTCACTCAGACTAAGCTTCATTCTCACATGGGCTTGTTGCTCTCTGGGAGACAATATACCGGGATTCAATCAACATTTGAAAATTCTGCTCAGCTCTTTCCCATTGATTGATCATTTACTCTGTGCTGATATCATCTTAGCTAACTTAGTGCTTTATGTGTGCCAGGCCTTATGGTAGGCACTGCCCACACATTTTCCATTTACTCCTCACAGTGGATGCAGTTACTTTTAAAGCTACAAGAAATTAAGTCACATTACCAAGGGGATAGATCTGGTGAGTGTTTCATGAAGGAAACAAAGTAAGGTCTTTCTGACCTTAAGTTCTCTGTTTGCATGACACTTTTTTTTGGGGGGGGGGTATCTGTCATTGGGCTGGAACTCAGGACCTGCACTCTGGTCCTTAGCTTTTTTGCTCAAGACTAGCACTCTACTACTTTGAGCCACACAGCTCCACTTCTGTTTTTCTAGTGGTTAATTGGAGATAAGAGTCTGACAGGACCAACCCAGATGCCCCTCAGTAGATGAATGGATAAAGAAAATGTGGTATATATACACAATGGAATTCTATGCCTCCATCAGAAAGAATGACATTGCCCCATTTGTTAGGAAATGGAAAGACTTGGAAAAAATTCTATTAAGTGAAGTAAGCCAGGCCCAAAGAAACATAGGTCCCATGGTTTCCCTTATTTGCAATATCTTGTATATGTCTGAGTCAAGCAGAAAAGGTCAGATAAGGTGATGTTAGGGAAATAAACCCTAAGATATGTATTCAAATGTTTTTTTTTCTTTCATGTGATTGTTTCTAACACATTTATAAGATTATTTCTTTGTTGCTTTGTAAGTCCCTCCCCCACAGTATAACCCCTGCTTTCACTGTATTTCATATCGGTATAATTTGTGGAGGGGAAGGGGAAAAACAAATCATTTAAATAGGGATACAGGTCGAAAATGAACTTTACAACTTTGGTGCCCGGGGTGGGGAGGGGAAAGGGGGGAGGGGGATGGGAATGGATGGGAAGGGGAAACAAAGGAGGAGGCTACAATGCTTGATAAGAAATGTACTCATTATCTTGCCCATGTAATTGTAACCCTTCTGTACAATATTTTCACTATTAAAAAATAAAAATAAGTAAAATAATAATAATAGTCTGACAGGGCTTTTCTGATGTGATCCTCAGATCTCAATCTCCTGAGTAGCTAGGATTATAGGCATGAACCACTAGTGCCCAGCTGCATGACACTCTATTTACTGAACATTGGTAAGAAAAAATGGCTCTAGGATCAGCTGGACCTTTGTTCAGACCCAATGGTCTGCATTACTCATGATCTCTTCGTCATGTTCTGTATTAGACAAGCTGCCTAACATTTCAGATTTTCAATTTCCTCATTTATAAGAACTGAGTTCAATCCCTCCCTGAAAAGGATGGTTTATAACAGGTATTTGATAAATGTGAACACACACACACACACACACACACTTTGTCCATGTCTGCATTTCTCTTACTGTTGCCTTTGTCATATCATCTGCTATTCAACTATATCAACTTTACTTATTGTTACATTCCTTTTCTCCACTCTAGGCAATGCTGGTATGGTTTTAATTATCTTCATATGAATTAATTACTTACCAGTAGTGACATATTTATTATCAATTGCACAATTGCTCTATGTATTCTAGTAAAACATTACTTCAAGTGTAAAATATGTCTAGTTAAGAACAAATTACCCATGCTAATAAACAAATTTGACACAAGCCATTATTTACTGAGCTTAAATCTGGTATTCGTTGAAAAGCCTCAAGTCATTTTATTTTTGCTGAAGACTCATATTTAAGTAATTGTGTAATATAGTCATTCATTACTGTCAAGCCACACTTTTTTCTGCCTATGCAACAAAGAAAGCAGCACAGAGCAATCTTTATAGAATTGTTTCTTATTGGAGGATAAAAGCAAGAGAGTTCTGAGAATCCTGGACTAAAGGAAAATTAATAGACAACCATTGACTAATATATTGCTCATAATCTAGCTTTAAAAATTATATTGTAGCATCTTTGACTTCAGTCTATTCACCTTGTTTTATGTCAATATTTTAATAAGACTGCTGATATCAGTTTCCCAGGTTTGCTTTAATATTAAGGTTTGTGTAACAATTACATTCTGTAAAACCAGTTGGCCCACCTAGGCTGTAGTTGTGTATAAAAGTTTCTGGAGGCCATTTGTAAGACTTCTATTGTCTTAACAGCACTGGTTGGGAGAGAGAACACAGTGAATAGCTTGTTTTCTTATCTTCTCTAATGAGAACATCTTGAGCTCTTGATAAGCATGTAGTTTCTTGAGCCTGTTCCTCTAAGACATTCTAATTCCATAGGTCTGAACAGTTTCAGATCAACAAGAAACCCAGATAAACTTTCAAAGTTATTCTCAAGTAAACTCTGGAAAATTGTTATGAAGGACATAGAGACTTAAAAATGTTATCTTTTCTTAAAGAAAGAGGCTGTAATTTATCCTTTTGTGCTCTACACTAAAAAACAGCTGTCACTGGGCCCTACCCACAGAGCATCTAGTGACCAGCCAGTCATGGATGCCCACCTGTCAGATCCATCAAGGTGTCATAGTTTGGTGGCCCAGTAACCATCTATTGTCAGAAGGAGGTAGTACACCTGGGATGCACAAATGGATCTCAACCCCACACCTCTCCCCCAACCTGGCAACTGTTGTTGCAACTGCTGTTCCTCCCATGCAGTCATGTGACCACATGATGAGTCCCTTATTACTGCCAGCTAAGAGATGTTGTCCTCTAGGACATAAAACACTAGAACCCAATTAACAGTATGTCATGTTCGGGCTCCAATAGAATGAGCAAATGTGCCTAAGATATAAAGGTTAGAAGCAAAAGTAACCCAACTCTATCATTCCCCATGATGCCCTTGTGGGAACTTGTGGGTTTTTGTTTTTCCCTTCAACTTTAGTCTCCATCGTTCATCATTCCCAAAGACCAGCAGGTGACATAAAAAATGTAGGAACAATTTTTCCTAATCACCAGGAGAAGGTAAGGACCTGCTACCTTCTATGATGTGACCAACTACAAGCCCAGCATACTGGTGATACATAGAGGTTAGCAGATTTTTGTGTGACTCTGCTATTTAGACAAGAAGTGGACAACACAGTATCATAGTCCAAGAAGAACCTGCAGTATATGATCACTAGTGGGCTTGACAGACTCGTGGTAAGCACCCACATTCATGCTTCATGACCAGGCATTCATTCTCCCACATGAGGGCTGTTCTTGGATCTGGAAATTGCCCTTGGCTGAAAGGAGCTGCTTCATCCAGACTTATCTTATCTCTGGAGGCAGCCCTAGTTCAAGGACCAGTTAGTTGATTCAGGGTATGATATAATGGTACCACTTGCTTTGAAGCCTGAGGGCAGTTCCTCATAAGCCCCATATATGCCAATATCTGCCTTAGAATTTGTTCCTAGGGAACTGAAGACATTGTGTAATCTGATTTCAAATCTAACTTTCTATTACTGCAATTCTTCATCACAGATGAAATGCTAACCTAGGATTCTATGAGGACTGAGAAATGTAGTATTTAGCCTTGTGAACTTTGAAAAGAGTCCAGAAAGGGGATAGACTGGTATGCAGATGGAGTCCAACCAGAGCACTGGCGAAGACACTCCACAGCAATACATCTAAGAATCCCATGTATAATATGCTGACTTGACTTTATTACACACAAAATACTGGTTGACATGACTGTCTCTTGGAGTGGGATGAATGCTTGCTTTCCCCTCAAGGTCTTTGGGCCTCTAATTGTCAACACAGTAATTTCTCCTTTGGAGTCAGCTAATCATAGACAACAAGCAAAACATCACATTGTTGGAACATGTGTCTCAGATGATTGTCTATTTGTACATTTGAGAGACTTGTAAAAGACATTTAGTATTTATTGATTATTTCTTAATGTCAGGCGTGATGTGAGGTGATTTCTGATGAATTTTCATGGTGCCTAAGTTTTAGGTATTACCATCTAGAAAAATGGAAACACTTAGGAGGTAGTAGTAGTTGTTTTCTTCCTCTTTTTCTTTGTCTTCTTCTTCCTCTTCCTTCTTTCCTTCTTCCTCCTCATCAGTGGCAACTGTGGAATTCGAACATACTTTTGACTTATCACCTTATTCTCATTCTCTAATACTGTGAAAAGCAGAGCAAGTCTTGTTTTTCTACCAGAATCGAGTTGAGCAATGTGATCCCATGGGGATAATGAAACATAGGGTCCTGGCTTTGTATTTCTTCTAATGATGCTTTGGTCATGTGTGGTCTCACTGACTAGTTTGCTCTAGGCAGCAGTCCATTCCATGTGCCATGGACACAACGGGGGTCCGTGCAGATAGACTCATAAGGTGGAACACCGCTCCAACACCACTCCTGAATAAGCAGCTGGGAGCCGAGGGGCTGCTGAATGCAGGACAAGGAGAATCCCTGTGTGTCTTATAAGCAGGGCATGGCCCTCCCCGTGTTCTATTGAGAAGGCATGCTCAAAGCCAACACGTGCAGCTGTAACATCTTAAGCAACTTCATCATGCCAGAGGGCAAGAGGTCGAAACCTCTGTTGCCAAATTAGAAGGCGATTTGAGCCTTGTTGATTTTTTTACCTGAACATGTGGAAAGAATTTTTCCCTTCTCTATTTAATCTGGTCTGAGAACTACATTTATGGGACAGGAGCTAACATTTATCGACTGCCTGCCATGTACCAGGCACAGAGCAAGGCAACTCTACAAATGAATTCTCTCCATCTCCCTGTGAAGTGGGTGCTGTGAGCCAGCACTTGTGAATAAGGGGATTTGTGCATAGAAAAAAGGTAGCAAATCACACACCATCCTCCTGGGAAAGAATACCAGGTTGAATTTTCAACCTTGTCTGTCTGGCTTAAGGCTTCAGCTTTGTCTCATATTTGACTTAGAGAAAACAAGACAAGGTTGTTCAGTGAGTATCATCCATGAGGCTCTGATCCTTGCTAAAATACACTTGTTTTGTTTTGTCTATCTTAGGAGTCAAAGGTGGTTTTGCAGTGTCTGTCTTGGAAAGGACATGTCACAGATGGCGCCTAGTTGTTTTTCGTGGTTTTCTTTTTCAGCTAAGTGTTCTTAAATAAGATATAAATAGATTCTCCTGAGGAATCTGCCGAGCACTCAGGATCTTCATGGCTTAGACTACACAGACACCTGCACACACAAAACTCACACTCTGCCCTCTATGTGCTCACACACAGATGTAGATCCCTCCCATTCTCTCCTAACACCTGTGGCTTCCTCTCAACAAAGGCAGTCTTGTACTGTAAAAGCACCAATTCAGAAGGAGAACATAAACCATCTGGAGAGACTGGCAGAAGGGAAGTTCTTAGGAAAGCAAATAACATAACATGTCTCATGAATTTTCCCATTTTCCCTTGGGATGATGATGAAGTAAAGAGAGCCCACCTGCCCTGGTGTTCTTGCCAATTGCATTTGATTTCCAATTTTACTGGTCAAAACTGACCCTTTCCTAGGATTGTTTAGTCAGTGATAGAAAGAAATTAAGCCTAGAAATATCAGTTGCTAGTGAAACTAAATATGATGCATCAGATCCCCAAATATAGGGAGAAATTGTGATGCTTTTTGCCAAGATTGTCTCCAAATCCAATATAATCAAGGGAAGATGTGAATTTGGTACCCATTTGTGCAATTTTCCAGTTGCAATCCTAACAAAACTATATTTTATCAGTACATATATCAAATGACAATTCAATAAATGGTTTGTTAACAATGATTCCACTGAGCAGAAAACACTAGAAAGCAACTTCTTCTCTAATAGTTTTTATTTAAATGTCCTGAAAAATCCAAGTGCCTAATGTGAAGCATTCAAACCCAAGCAACTAAAGGCTTTTACTTCCATTTTCTTTTGCCTATTCTTCTCATAAAGAAGGAAATCTAAGCAAGATAAATAAAAGCAGATACATTGGTAAATGAAGTGAGATCCTTAGGGTTCTGGAAATGCATCCCATGTGAACATTTTCCATATACTTCATCCCACAGTAGACAGACAGAGGTCCAGAAAGGTTGTCTAAGATGGCTCCAGTCAGGGATGAGTTTTCTGATCCTATATCCAGTATACATTTCATTACCCAAAGGGAGATTGTAACAGGGGGTAAAAAGGACTCCTGAAACATTCTCTATCTATACTACCTTAGTCTAAATGAAGGTTCTTCAATATATCTTCAAAATGATCCCAATTGCTGGGATTCATTGTAACTATTTTGGAGAAATATTAATTTTCCCTCTCCAGTGCTCTGAAATGGATTGGATGGTGCAGTATTTTGGCTCATAAACCAATTCCGGGGAGTATCTTAGGCACTAGGAGGGCTGGAAGCCAATGGTAAGTATTTCTGCCTCAAATTACATTTTCAGGATCCATGAACATCTCATTTTCTAATTCTATTTCTCACAAAACAAGCCAACATCTGCCTTTTGTTATTTCTAACTCTCATTGTTTTTTTTGAAACATTCATAGTACATTTTGAGTGAAATTCTTTTTTTTTCTAAAAAAAAAAAAAAACTGCCTGGCAGAACTTGGGCATGGCTATCCCCTCGATAACAAGCTCAGACATTGCCTCTCTCCTGCATCACCAATATACTCATAGGGTCATAAGCAGCCAGAGGACACAAGGATATCTATGAGATTTGCCAAAAAGGTTATATGTCAAGATCATGGAAAATGATTGTTTTTATAAAGTGTGAAACAGGCATTTGTGGAAGGAACTGATCTAACAAGATTTGGTGGGATACAAGCAAGGGTCTTATTTCCATACTTTGCCAACTATTTAAGGAGTTTGTGCTGGAGCCCAAATGGACAAGTGAAATGAAAGTCCTTCAAAGATGATATGGAACAAGTTCTTCCATATCCTGTTGCTATGAGGAGAGCAGGGAGAGGGAAGGATACAGAGGAAAGTTTGTCCTGCTTTGGTTAAATGGAAATAGATGGAGAAGGAAGGCAAGTGGAAAGTCATGTGTAGCTCTTCATCAACAACTTGCTGAATCATTTTAATATGTAATCCAGCACTACTTGCATAAAGGAGAACCTTCGGGCTACATCTGAATGTCTGATATTCCCCTAAAATCAACCTAAATTCCCTTGAAGCAAGGAAGTTGTCGTTATTGGCCAAAGCTGCAGGGGAACTGAGGTCTAAGAGTGCCACTGACATAAGCAATCCTTTCCTCACACAGTAAGTTGTAATAAGAAGGTCAAACGGCTAGAGCAGAAGAAGAGAAATTCATACATTAGAACGCAAATTTGGACCATCTTTGAGGGGTCTGAACAATTCAGGCCTCAGTTTCCCAGTCCATAAATAAGAAGGCTTTTGTGAGATTTAGTTAAAAATCAAATTATGCTTGGGAAAAGCATACCAACTCCCAGGATGTGCTGTGAGAGCAGTTGTCATCTGTAACCAGCTGATGGCTAGCCACTCTGCAGACACCAGCTCTCTCCCATGGCGCACCAGGGAGTCTTTATGTTGATTTAAATTTTTATGAAACATGACTACATTGTGAAATCTTGAACAAACAGAAGCTTGTTCACCCTTTTAATTGAAAACAGTGCTAAACCAGTTGTTTGGCCTGTTTTCTTGCCTTATTAGGCAGAAAATAAAAGACTGGCAGGCTCTTGATTTCAGCACTCTCAAGAGCTCAACCTCGCTGATCAACACTGAAAACACAAGCATAGAATTGGAGATTCCACTGGGAAGGACTCAGAAGAGAAAGCTGGGTGCAGAAAGGTTCAGGTACATCCTCCAGACTCAACTTTCTAGGACTTAGCTCATGCTGGATCCTTTCAGCATGATAGATGACAGTGCCCCCTTCTGTTAGCTACATTCATTACTATGAAGCCCCCCTTGGCTCCTTGTCTTTACCTCCCATCCTCCACATTCAGCCCCTCAGCAAGTCCTTGGGCTTTACCATCATATTATCCCAAAAGTCCCAGAGTTCTTTACTCTTCACTGCCACCACTGTGTCCAGGCTGCCACCATTTCTCCATGAATTATTTCAACAGCCTCTGGATGGACTTCCTTGCTTCTGCTTTACCCTCGTCTTTTCAATATGGTAGCCACAGAGGTCCTGTGGAAGGGTAAGTCAGATCAAGTCACTCCTCCATCCAAATTTTCCAATGGCCCAATACTTTACCCAAAAGAGGAGTCAAAATCTGTAAGATTATCTGCAAGATCCAACACTCCCTTTTCACTCTTTCCTGGCCTCTCAACTGGCCCTTAAACATACCAGCAACCCTGTTATTGCAGGGCCTTTTCATATTTGTTCTGTTTTATGGCATATTCTTCTCAGCACATGCTCTCAAAGCGAGTTCTTTTGGTCAGTATTCAAATTACTTTCTCAGTGATGGCTTTTTTGGCCACCCTTTCTCAAATAGCAAATTCCTCTTTACTCCCAACCTTACATATACTTAGTGTGTGTGTGTATGTGTGTGTGTGTGTGTGAGAGAGAGAGAGAGAGAGAGAGAGAGAGAGATAGTGCTAGTACTGAGTGCTAGTATTCAGGGTAAAGGCATTTAGCTTTTTCCCTTAAGACTGCTGCTCTACCACTTAAGCCACAGCTCTGCTTCTGGCTTTTACTGGTTAATTGGAGATATAAGTCTCATAGACTTTCCTGCTCATCTGGCTTCAAATCATAATCCTCAGATCTCAGCCTCCTGAGTAGCTAGGATTGCAACTGTGAGCCACTGACACCTGGCTTGTATATATTTAAAAAATAACTTTCTGTTTATTGTACTTTTATTATTATCATTTAGAATTAGTTGACATATTAGCTTGTTATTTTATTTTTCTTCCCTGCTAAAATCAAACTCTAAAAGAACATGATAGTTAAGGTTTTGTGTAGATAGTACCTAGCACAAAGTAAATACTCAACAAAATGTTTTAAATGGATAAATGACTGAAGTGACTAAAGAAATTTAAAAACAAATCCAGACTACAGCAGTTTAAACATGAGTTAAAAAGAAAACACAATTAGATGTTCCATAGACAGTATAGGACTTTACAACAATATCATCAAGGGCTCCATTTCTTTCCATGTTTCCCAAATTCACCATCCTTAAGTCAAAAGTCTTCATCTGAATGGCAGGTGATGCACCAATGGGAAAAAAATATGATCTTTACAAAGCAGTGGCAAAAAATGTCATGGAAGATAGGAAATAGCAGCAGTCCTATGAGAAAAGAAAAAGCTTTCTAGAAACCCTTAGTTTGCATATCATTAACTAGAACTTTGTTACTTGGCCAGCCATGACTTCAGAAACAGACAAGAAAGAGCTCCAAGATTTGTTAGTGAGGAAGAAAATGGAGGAGATGTGGTTTGCAGTTTGTACCACAAAGCCAAAGTCTCTGTCAGCCTCCAATACCTCTGCTTAGACAGGAAGGGAGGAGTTTAGAAGACCCAGAAGCAAGATTGGTGGAACAGGGAAGCCTGAGATGAAATTGTCATTGGAGACCAGTCCCCAGTCCTGCTGTGAAAGAGGAGAAGGGGAGTTGGGCACTTTAGGCCTTATTTCTAGCTGAGGGAAGAAGCAGATCTGAGAGAGAAAGAGACATGTTCACTGGAGGGAGATCACCTAGCAGCCTTCATGCTCTTGCTTCTATGGAGACCTTGCTTCTAGATTTTCTAGCACTAGAGAGTTTGAGATTGTGTGTGTGTGTGTGTGTGTGTGTGTGTGTGTGTGTGTGTGTGTGTCTGTGTGTCTGTGTGTGTGTGTGTGTTGGTCCTTGGGGCTTGAACTCAGGGCACTGTCCCTGACCTTTTTTGCTCAAGGTGAGCACTCTACCACATAAGACACAGTTCCACTTTGGGCTTTTTGGTGATTACTTGGAGATAAGAATCTCACAGACCTGGCTGGCTTGGAACCTCAGATCTCATTCTTCTGAGTAGCTAGGAATACAGGCATGAGGCACTTGCGCCTGGCAGATGATGAGATTCTTATTGCATGCCTTGACACACATGAGGGGTGGCTAAGTTTAGACTTGGCTCCATTGTACTATCTCAGTAGTTCTCAAGAAGACAGAGTCAGCTGGGAGATTTGGCAACCCCACATAGCCCTGCTGGAGTGAAACATGCAGAATGCACAATCTCCAGTGTAAGCCCAATGGGTCTCCAGCCAGGGATATTTTCAAACATCATCCCAGAGGATTTTTGTATTCAGTCTTCTGAGCAGGAGACCCATGGCCCTATGTCCCAGACATGAGTCTTAATATAAACAGACAGAATACTATCTGTAGACAGTCAAATGGAGTCAAGGATATGGGTTTGCTCTGTGACAAGGTATCCAGAAAACGGATGCTGGCCTTGCTTTTGTCCTCTACCCTGTGACAGGGGAGTGAGGAAAGGGAAAGAGCAAGGGCCTCTGTCCTGTCTCTTTTCCTAGGAATACCAGTGTCAGAATTATAGGTGGGCTCATGGAGTGACTGGCCCCTTTTCCCCCATCTCACTCCAAATCACCACGTTGTCCCAGCTCAGAGACAAACACCTTGTTCTGAAGCTGAGCTGTGTGCAGGAACCTTGGGAATCACCAGAGAATGGGCTCTGTGCCGAGGGCTCTGCTGTCAGACAGCTCTGCTCTCAGAAGGCCCCAGAATGTGAATGCTCATTTGACTTATTTATTCACCTCCTCTTTCTTTCCTGAATGGCCAGAATCTGGGATCTAGGAGCAAGGTTTGGCCCCTTCTGGATTCTGGTAAGAAAGTCCATGGGCCTTCTGTCAGGAAGGAGGGGTTATATTGTGACTTCCTGATTAAAATGAAAAGAAGCTTTAAGAGCTTCAGCTTCTTCCTCAAATTGTCCTAATGATGCTGAGGGTAGAAGATAGGACCCTAATTTCTTCACTTCCTCAAAAGCCTCTTGCCCACTCTACCTGCAGAGGCTTCCTTGGTTTTGGAATTGTGAGTTGATTACAATCAAGAGAAGCTCTGTGTGTGTGTGTGTGTGTGTGTGTGTGTGTGTGTGTGTGTGTGTGTGTTCACACACACACACTGGATTAGTGGAAAGGGGAAAGGGTGGACACCTCTCCTTTGTAATTAAGACTTATTATAGCATCTGAAAACCATAAGAAAAACCCCAGAACTCATCACAGAAAGGCTGTTAGAAAAGTCTGGTAGTTTGTTCAAAGATTTAAGGCATCAATACCGGTCTTAAAACACTGGAAGGAAAATTAGGTATGCTCTGCAGAGCCTTAGTAGGAAGAGCAATGGACAGGAAGGTACACAAGGAATTTCTTTGCTTTTTCCTTTCATCTTCAGCGGGCAGGAGCTATAAGACTATGGAATAGGCAGGATGCTTCCTGACTCTGAACATAGATCAGTAATGTGAGATGGCTATCCACCAAGCACAGCATTGGTTTCTCACTGGGTGGATGCAAAGGCTGGATGGCTTCATCCTCCACAGCTAGAGATGGCAGCCCCCCCACCTACTCAAAGTATTCTGTTCTCAACCAGAGTCTCAATGCTTCAACAGGTTCACTCCTATGACAGTAGCAATCATGGGGAAATTGGCTAGGCTTCAACTCAGTCAGTCTACTTATAGATCAATGAACAGGCTCAGCAAAGCGAGTGTGGCTTCCCTGAAGGCAGCTTCAAAACAGACTGCATAGCTCTAACCAAGCAGTTGCATAAGGCCTTGGATGCAATAAAGACTCAAGAGAATGGTATAGAGGTATGGATTGCTTCCAAGTGATTCTGATAGCAAGTTGGGAGCACTTTCCTAAGCTTTGCCTTAATCAAATCCCCAAGGAGCTATTTGATCTTCATCTCACAAGCTTGCAGCTGACTCATTTCTGTAGGCCCTGATGTCCTTCATAAGGACAGCTAATATCTTTGATTCTTCATATATAATGTTCACCTTGAGTTTGATATATGCTTTACTGTGTATTAGTGTTTTCTACTTTCCCCTAGTCAGCTCTTATCTTCCTCTAGCTCCTGAGGAGCCAACATTCTCTCTATATTTTTTTTTAATTTTTAATTTTTTTGGGTCAGTTGTGGGGGATGAAACTCCGGGGCCTGGGCGCTGTCCCTCAGCTATTCAGCTCAAAGCTAGCGTTCTACCACTTGAGCCACAGTGCCACTTCCGGCTTTTTCTGCTTATGTGGTGCTGAGGAATTGAACCAGAGCCTCATACATGCAAGGCAAGCGTTCTACCACTGAGCCACCTTCCCAGCCCACATTGTCTATATTCTTAAGATTTTCTGTAACTATCACAGAATTGGGCACAAACCATGTACTCAGTATTTGGAAAAATAAGAGAGGAAAGGAAGGAAATAAAGGAGGAAGGAAGAAGGAGGGACAGGAGGGAGAAAGGAAAGGAGGGAAAACAAAGAAAGGGAAAGAGGGAGAAAAGAGGAAGGGAGAGAGGAAGGGACAAGGGACAAGTATATCCAAAGGATTATTCCAAGTTGCAGCAAAGATTGCTTGAATCTTGTGCAAGATGCAATGGATGGGTAGATAGTGGGACTGAACTTGAGCAAGTTAAAAGGGATGGGGATTCTGGGGACTACTAATTTTGTGTCTTCTCAATCATAAGGCCTCCTGCCAAGACCACATGCTGCCTCTTTTGCTGTCCTCAGATCTCAACCTATGTGTTAGGTTTTTTGAGTTCATTTCATGAAGACAGCTGACTATCCTGCCTATGGATTTTTCTGAAGTCATTCAATTGCACTTTTTTTTTAAAGTGAAAACTGTAAGTACCTTGAGATGAATATATTATATAGACAACTGTCATCACAACCACATGTGGTATTATTTACTCATGTCAGTTTGAATGATTAATGTGGAAAAATGGCCAGGCAGCGAGTATGATGGAGGGCTGGGTAGGACAATTTCTACATGATTGCAAACAATGCCCACACTGTACGTGGTGAGTTGCAGAGACATGAATAGCTGGCACAAAGGCCTCCTCTCTCTGCTGACTCCCTTTCTTGGCAGCATACTCCACCCCCACATTCTCCACCCCCTGAGACTGAATTTTCCATCTACAGCCAAGGACAAGAAAGCAAGGACCCTTTAAACTTTAGCAGCCTGGGGGTTGTTGTGAGTGGTGGCAGCCATCTGGTTGATGTCACCAGGGACTCCCCAGCAGCTACCTGGCAGATAAGATTCTTGGAGCCTTTCAAGAGAATCAGGATTGTTGGCTGATCTTTGTCCCCTTTTATCAAGTGGCTGCAGAAGCAATATTATAAAGCAAGTGGTGACTTATTCTTCAGAGAAACAGCACTGAAATGGAGGAGAACAAGGTGCTGGAAACAAATCAGGATTTGTTTTGTCAGTCAAGTATATAACTATCTAGAATCCTACCTAATAATTATAAGTTTAATGTCCATCTCCAGATAATAAGAACTTTCTGTGGTTTTCTGACTACATGACCAAACCTTTTATCAGCCTCTGCTGTCACCAGAACTCTTTTGATGACTACAATTACCTCCATTTTACTGAGAGCTTGGTATTGAGAGCCAAACCATCCTACGTACCTTAAATGCATTGCCTTGTTTACATTTCAAAGTTGATGAGGAAACTGAGGCACAAGACATTGATATGAACTCCTGGAAGTCACTCACGGCTGAGTGATCTATTAGAAATTAAATCCAGAGCTATCTGCCTCTAGAAGCTGAGCTGTTCATATATTTGCCCTCTGTGTCTTCTGCTTCCTTTGTTCCTTTGGTTTGAGGTGTGTGCAGGGGGGTGGGCTTAGTGCTCTTAGAGGAAAGTACTGGAAGTGATAGCCTTGTCTCCTTCAAGCTGCTAACCAGGGGATGATAATTAGATTTGTGAGGAGCCATAGGAGCGAGAAGCTTCAATCGAAGGTCATCAGACTGCCACAAAAGACAGGAGACTGTAGCTTTCTCTTTCTGGTTTATAATTTATAGCATCAATAACAACCATTCTGATTAAGGAATATTCTGTTCCATGATATCACCTCAACTTTGAGGCAAGGATTGTCTGGTATGTAAGATAGAAAGGGAGATTCAGCATAGGCTGAAAATTGTGACTGTCTTTTAGACATGGTACTGCTCTGATCCTTGTTGAAAAGTTCCCTAATACTTAGAGAGAGACCTTGCACAAACATGAGGTGCTTGAGGTACATAGCCATGGCCATGTAGCCCTTGGGTGTTATTGGTCACACTGGAGTGCTTAGAGGGTTGCCAAGCTTCTGGCTCCTACAGAACAATCTTTTGGAATGATGCTGGGGGACATGATGGGAATTTGTCTGTGAGGGCTGACACCACCAGCCCTTCCCTGTATGTGGGCTGAGCTATGCTAATAGACAAGACCTAAAATCAGACTCCATGATATATTTTCTCTATTATGAGAAAAACTTATTTTTCATGGTAGTGGACAGCAAGAAATAGACTATGATTTTACACGTGAACACAGATGTATTCACCCACAGGTCCAAAAGAATTCTAGAGCACAGTGGCAGTGCTGAAACTGAGCATTCCATCTCTTCATTACTTGTGCCTGAAGTTCCCATGATTCATTCTCATTATTTTTGAGTCATTCCTTTTTAAAAGATCTCTTTTCTTCTTGCTTTGACTTTTGATCTAGCATTTCATCATGTTTGACTTAGAATAATTATATAGTATGTTGCATTGGTGTTTGCCAGCCTTCCTCTTACTTTGGGGGTGGAGGTGGAAATTCACATATCCCTGTAAAAAGAAAAAAAATGCAATTATTTTCTTTCACTCAACGACTCTGACCGGACTTACCTGATTTAACTTTGTTCTTATGTCCTGACTTGAAGATAGCTCCATTTATACAGGCTAGGTAATTAATGAGGGAAGCATAAGTGTTCAGTGGAATCTCTAACATAGCATCATGTGAACTTGCCTCCAGACCCTCTACCCATGATAGAACTTATCACAAAAGTTTAATTGTAATTTGGCCACAACTGTTAGTACCAATGATTGTAGAGTTCTTTCTAAACTATGCTATAACATTATCTTATTCCCCACAACTTTGTATTTCTGTATTTCTCAAAGGACAGTCCCACAGAGAACTCAGAGTGTTGATTAGAATGCAGATACCTGATACCATACTCATCAAGATCCTATGGAGCTGGGCCCAGTCATTAAGCCTCGTAAATGATTCTTGGCCATAATGAATATACCCATATTCTTGGCCTTAGTAGTTATGCATGATCAACATTAGACATTGGAAAAAGTCCAGAAGAATTTACCTAGTCCTTCAGGAAGGACACCGATTCTTTCTTAAGGAACTAATCATCTTACACTGCCACAATGCAGTCAGATTTCAATATATGTTTTGGAATAGACAAACTCTATTTAACACACCACCACCATACTTGGATTTGTTTTCCTGAGAATTGGTATTAATTAGTCATTAATTCAGCAAACTCTTGCTAAAGAACTCAGGTCGTGTTAGATTGAGGAGACAAAGAGGCTTCTTTTCTCTATCTTTGGAATGGAAATGTAGGTACTTGAATTTACATCAGATCATGGAGAGCTTGATTTTAAGGAGTTGACATAGTTCTGCTTTCTCCATTCTCAGTGACAGTGTGGAGTGAGTCTGTGTTGCCAGGGGAAAAATTCTTCAGGCCAAACTCTGACCTGAAGCAAAACATAAGATAGTTCCTTTATGCTGAAGTGAGCTGTTTAACCAGGAGATTTGCAGGTACAGTTACCTAATCTGGCAGGAATTTGTCTTTCACTTTATTGCTCAATTGTGAATGGTTCTAATATTAGTAGGAATATATTGATAGTCTGAAAATGTAACTACAAAGCAACCACTTCTTGTTCTTGTTGTTTTAAAGATACTGGGAAGGGGGAAACAATGTGAACAACATCAACTCAAATATCTTGAAGACAAAAAAAAAGAAAATCCACAAGTGGCAAAGCTCCATTGATCAGAACCTAATTACTATTTTCATTGGGCAGCAAGAAAAAGTAGAAAATGATTTGGTTACCTGGATTGCCTTTGGTTAGCTAAAATGTAAGAAGAGATCTGGGGCACAATTAGCAATCTGCTTCAGCCTCCAGCTGTGGTTTTGTAATCCAGAAAGTGTTCGAAGGAGGCAGAGCATGATTACATTTTCTATGCTGCCTATCTTGTTCAACTTGGGGCCTCTCACATGTAAGCATTAGAAACTTTACAGTCCGAGAGTGAAAAGTTTGCTAATCTGACAAGGAATCAAGGTTCATTAAACTCTTAAATGCAGCATTTTTATAGGATATGGCCAAACTGGAACTGGCTGAGTGTAGATATCATTAGCTACAGGTTCATTTGAACTTCATGGTGCATTTTCCCTCTCTTTCTCTCTCCCTCTCCCTCTCACATTCTACATTTCCTTTCTGTTTTTGGAACTCTCCTTCTTGCTATTAATAGGTATACAAGGAAATTTTTCAGGGGTTTCAATGGAAAAAAGAAACAAGTTTTAAAGAAGAATTTACAACGAGACGCTTAATGAACAATGGCCTATTCGCATAGCTGAAAGCCCTGCTCACAAATCTCTCTCCCTTTTAGATTTGTGAGGAACAAGGGATTCTATTCTCTGCATGGGATTTTGCTTCTGGGCTAGGGTTGACTGCAAGTTTATTGGAATGAGCTCTACGTTTTGTTTTGTTTATACCATAAGGGACTTCTGCAAAGAGCCCCAGTGCTCATCATGTGCTGTGAGGAGAATGGAGAATGTTTGCAGAATAGTTTTTTGCACAAAAATTAGGTTCAAGCTGAGAACCACTGGTGAGTTTTTTCAAGTTCTGTTTCAAATGAAATAGGCAGATATATTTGAATTAATTAACTTGGTAAGAAAATTCAGCTGATGGGCTGGGAAGGTGGCTCAGTGGTAGAGAGCTTGCCTTGCATGCATGAGGCCCTGGGTTCGATTCCTTAGCACCACATAAGCAAAAAAGAAAAATGCCGGAAGTGGTGCTGTGGCTCAAGAGTGGTAGAGCACTAGCCTTGAACTGAAGAGCTGAGGGACAGTACCCAGGCCCAGAGTTCAGGCCCACGACCGGACCAAAGAAAAGAAAAGAAAAGAAAATTCAGCTGAGATAGAGACTAATGGAAAGAGCACTGAATAAGGAATTGCAATCATCCTATTCTAACCTTGGCTTTGCCACGCACTCTTTCTAGAACTATGGGCAAATAGACAGCATGTCTGTGCCATGGCTCCCTAGTTTTATAAACTCTGAAATATGGATTTAGAAGAACTGTGTCTTTAGAACTACTGTGTCTTTGTTCTAAAAACACAAGGAAAATTGAGATAGTGTGAGCTTTTGCTGAACTCTTCTTCCCTTCCATGATCCTGGTAGAATAGACAAGATATGCTCTTCTAGAAGACACTCCAGAACCATAGGTTCTAGAGCTCCATACTTCAGATCTGACAGTATTTGATGACTTATGTTTTGGTTGTGGGTCTACTTCCACATGTGTTTCTTAAACATACAGTCAATTACTTCTCTATTTATATGGTCCCTGCAGTGCCTAGAACTATGCCTGGCTTATGAATAAATAATGAACTCTCCCGCCTCCCCTTTTTTTTGTGCCAGTATTGGAGCTTGAACTCAGGGCCTTGTTCTTTCACTCGGTATCTAGGTCTGGCACCATAACACTGGAGCCATGCCATGAGTTCCGAATAATTGAAATAGAATTAGAGCCAACAATAGACGACTAGCCTATTGAGAAAGTTGAATGTCTAGGTCACAGATAGATCTTTCTCATGTTTAACCTCTCTGTTCTCTTGAGAATGACTGGAGCTTCTGCTAGAGGAGATGAGGGGTACATTATTGTTCTGCCTTTTCAGTAGGGCCTGGGCACTGGTGCTGACCTGAACTGCTTTAGCTCAAGGCTAGTGTTCTACTACTTGAACCATAGTGCCACTTCTGGGTTGTTGTTTTTTTTTCTGAGTAGTTTATTGGAGATAAGAGTTTCATGGACTTTGTGTGAGCTGGCTTTGACCCTCAATCTTCAGATCTCAGCCTCCTGAGTAACCAGGGTTACAGCATAAATTGTCTCTTTCTTGATTCTTAATGCAATACATTCTCCTAATCAGTTCTCTTTCTTCTTCTTCAGGATATTTGAAGTCATCAGGCAGGTATGTATTGGTCTTCTTGAGGAAGGAGGGTATGGCATGGGCTAACAACTAAAGCCTCAGCTTCCATTGAGTTGGATGAGGGCTGACATGTGCTCCCCAAGATTTGACAGCCTACCACCTCATATATCTATATTAAGCACAAGGGACCACCAAGCTTAAGGCTGGGACTGTTGTTGCTCAGGTCTCTCTGCCTGACATTGTTCAACCTGTTCCAGAATGGGATCCATGCTCCCATGATCACACAAGGCAAGGAGGAGACTCAGGCCAGAGTCCTGGAGGATTCTGAAAGGGGCTGCATTTAGCACAACATAGGGAAAGAGACAACTGAATCCACAGCAGCGGGACCAGCAGGAAAAAAAGGCCACTGTTGGGGTTACCAGGAGAAAGACTTCCTGCCATTGTCTGGCCATATGGATTCAGTTGAAAATAACAATAGGTGGAAATCAAAAACATGCATGTGTACATCTGAAATCATACCCACGCTAAGAATCCATTGATACTGTGCTTGGGAGCCATGCAGCGCTGACTTGGGGCATTGTGGCCTAGTGAAGATGGGGTTCCTGAATCCCTGCACAAGTCAGAGATGCAAAAGAAGTATACTCTGAGGTAGCAGGAGCAGAAGTTATTAGCCCATAGGTCCAACTCAGCAAATTTTAAAGTTGTTATTATAAAGGTGATGTATATAGGGATTACAATTACGTGAGTTAGGTCACCAATATGTTTCCCTTTGTGCAGTGTCGTCTGTTCCCTCATTCTCTCCCAACCCCTCCCTCCCATCTTCACCCACAAGTTGTAGAGTTCACTTTCATCCATTAAGCACCATTGCTGAACTTTTTCACCCTTTCTCCCTCAAGTTCTACACCTTCTCCCCTACATGCAAATACACCATATATAGAGAAAAGAAGGCAGTCATCAACAACAGAAAAGCAAAACAATAGACAACAATAGATCTCTTGTTTCCATACCGTGGAGTTTGTTTCAATATATTATAAATATAAGCATAATTTATAAATATTTATATATATACACATATATATATACACATATACACATATACACATTGTGCCTCTGTGTTTCTCTCCTAAGAGTATCCTCTTTGGCTCTCACTGCATTTGAATGTCTAGAGTCCTGTATAATTTATCATATCCCAGTGTAGTTCAGATCTAATTTCTGCATATGAGAGAAAACATGTGCCATTTGTCTCTCTGAGCTTGGTTTACCACACTTAACATGATTTGTTCTAGCTCTTTCCATTTACCTGCAAATGACATACTGTACTTTCTAATCAACCCAACAAGTTTTGATAGAGCAGAGGCAGCACAAAACACTATAGAGTGATATAAAACATAGGGCAAAGCAGAAACCCTGTTAAGTACTGCTTAGTACTTAGTGTGAATGCCAGGATTCTAAGGGATCAGACTTACCCTACTTCTCTAAGCAGTGTTAGACTAAGGCTCAGGGTTTGTTTGCTTCTTTTTTGTGTGTCTTTTTTCTTGCAGGTTTTTTTTCCCCTGGTCTTGGGGCTTGAACTCAGGGCTTGGATCCCTGAGCCTGTCCCTGAGCCTCTTTGTGCTCAAAGCTAGTGCTCTATCACTTAAGCCACAGCACCACTTCTAGTTTTTTCTATTAAGAGTCCCATGGACTTTCCTACCAGGATTTGCTTCATACTATGATCCTCAGAGCTCAGTCTCCTGAGTAGCTAGGATTACAGGGGTGAAACACCAGCACCCAGCTTCTTGCAGTTTCTTTCTTTTAATTTCATTATAAAAAATGTCAACTATAAAAGCAAACATAAAATTCTAAAAACCAGTTTACCTGTGTACCTCTCAACTACCTTCAACAATTGTCATTCCCCAGCTGCTTTCTTTCTTTTTTTTTTTTTTTTGAGTCCGGTCATGGGCCTGAACTCTGGGCCTGGGCGCTGTCCCTCAGCTCTTCAGCTCAAGGCTAGCGCTCTACCACTTGAGCCACTGCATCACTTCCAGCTTTTTCCTTTTTTGCTTATGTGGCACTGAGGAATCAAACCCAAGACTTCATGCATGCAAGGCAAGCGCTCTACCACTGAGCCACCTTCCCAGCACCCCCCCCCCCGCCGCAGCTGCTTTCTTACTCCCATCACATAACATCTAAAATAGTGCATGTTGTACTTCTAAAACATTAAGTCTCTATAAAAGTATAACTCTTGTACTGTGTTGTCTAAAATGTAAGAATTCTGAAATACCATCCAATATCCAGTAACTATTCAACTTTCTAACCCTTTATATCTAACCAAGTCTTTGATGTGGTTCTTTGACTACTCTATCCCCATCCAGAGAGAAAACCAAGACACACTTACCATGCTAGCAAAGCAACTCAGAATACTCTGATCTATTACAATACATAGTAATGTAACAAAACACGTGGTATGCCAAGAACAGAGAGGGTGACCCTTAAATTGGAAGCAAGCACATTGGCAACATAAGGAGAAAGTAACTGACAAATCCCTGATTCTGGAAGATGCCCAGAGCAGCAAGGCCTGGAGCCAGGAGTTTAACAAGTTTCCATTGTTATTGGCAGCTGACAAATTTAGAAGCAGACAGGGGACCTTCTTATCATGGGGAATTTTTCTAGCTGAGTCTATATGCATTTAAAAAGCACAATCAACCTGTAGTGAGCTAAGGGATTAAACATGATTTTTTTCTCAACTTGAATGACCTCTCTCCCTAAATTAAGCTGCCTATTTAGCGCCCTTAATAAATACATAGATAATTTAAACCATGTGGTAGCAAATTGAAAACATGGGTTTTGTGAACTATGTATTTTCTTTCTCATGTTGGAACACTTCCCTGGAGAAAAATCTCAGGTCTCATGATTATGGAAAAGAAAGATCTGTATATCTTTCTGATTGTTTCATGATACACACATACATATTGATCAAGGATTTTTTTTTGTCATTCCTTCTTGACTAAAGTGAAGCCTAAGCTTCTGAGAAAAGCATTCCATCATTACTTCTCTGGCAGCTGCCTGGTCTATTTGTCAACAAAGCAAAATGTGGATTGTATTTCTATAAATACAATACAATTACATCTCGAAGCAAATTTTCATTTTATATTAGAAGGCCTTATGGAGCTGAGGACCGTACGATTTTCTGCCTATTAGAAGTAGCTATCTGTATTCAAAAGTCAGTACAATATTCAAATATAGATCCCTTCTATTGTTTGGGAAAAATAATATTCCTTGCATCAACACCTTAAAGTTTGGATGAAACAATTTGTCATGCCAGTTTTCTGATGTTTGTTTTCATCTACTGACTTAAAATATAATTCTCATACTCCCCCTCAAATATCACTAGTTACTTTAATATTAGTAATCTTGATTTTGATCAAACAATGTTCACAAAGATCTTTCTTTGTGGAATTTGTGTATGGTTTTCCCCTTTCCTTGAATTAATGAGTCACATCAAAGTGTCTTGACTTTTAGAAGCTTTGTTACAGTTTGCTCTGACTGCTTTCATGTGTGTCCAAAAAAAGACCCATAAGCAGCTTTCTGTGTTCATGGGCCCAGAGGATTCCTCTGGGCTCATCATCCTCGCTGTGGTCAGAGCGCTTTCTGAGACAGTTTTCACCACAAATTCCCTAGAGAAAATGTCTGCAGCTTCCCTTCAGATTCCCAGCCTTCAACTCTCCCCATTATCAAGCAGAATCTTAGACACAATTCCATAATGGAACAGAAATTTCTGTTCCAATTTCAAGGTGCCTTGACTTTCTCTTGTTGTAGAACTGGGACATACATTAGGGTAGGAGTAGATCACTTTTGACTTAGCAAAGGACACCAAAAATATTTTAAGAATTGGTGGTTCAACCACTTTAGGAAGGGTGAAACATTCACAGAAGCAAATTTTGCCTAATTAAACTTTTTGCTTTATCTTGGAGAACGGACATTTAACAAAAGAAAACAAGTCTTCTGAGTGAGATTTTTACCAAGATGACAAAGTTTGATCATGTGAGGAAGCATGAGAAGGGGCAGGAGCATTGCCCTTTGGAGCCCATAGAAGTAACAGGCCATGGAGGCAGCTAGCTGCCTTCCCACACCATTGAATTAATTCTCTGAGTGTCCACTAACTGACTTCCAGATGGCAGACTGTCTGATGTTGGGAATCGATGATGCCATTTGAAGAGCCAAGTCTTTTAAAATCATGCAAGATTCTTCAGAAGACGATACTATACTAGTTAGTAAATCTCAATGTTGCATGCAGCAAATTATTAAAATACTGTATTTGGAAATAAATAATCAGTGAATTTTCATTTTGTAAACAAAGTTAAAAACAGAGTTAAAAAAATATGCAGGAAGGTTTTAACTAGCTACTATACATTCTTATATTTGTACTTCCATACCAAGATGGCAGAAACTATCATCTCCAAAGCAAAATAAACGTTTGTGACTTTATGTTAGATTTAGTGTCACTTGTGTAATTACAAAGGCAGATGGGTTTTTTCTTCACATTCTTATCTTTGAACTCCTGGTGTTTATGAAGCATATATAATACAATCCTACAAATGGTATATTTTGGCAGTTTGTATGACCAACTCCTAAGAGATAATAGTCCAGGAAGCCCAGTGAATGGGGTATCTCTAGAGTAGGATTCTGAGATTGTAGATACTTTTCTAAGCCTAGTAGTCACCAGATACTCAGCTGGACTGAAAATTCAGTTGTTTAGTTGTATTAGCCACACTTCAAGTGTTTAATGCCTATAGTATTAAAAATTTCCATTAGTGCATACAGTCTCAAATTTTCTAGGTAATTATCCCAGCTGCCCACACTTGAACTCACTGGGTTTTCTTTCCTGGGAAACAAGGAGGTGGGACCACATAGTCTCTAGGGTCCTTCCATTTTAAGCTTTTCATTCCAAGCACTTTCTCTGGAGGCCACATCTGCATGGGAACTCTTGGAAAGGGCCTGTGGTATGAAAGGCAGCTGTGCAGTGAAGAAAACACCTTAGAAGTTAAAGGACTTAAATTTAGCCCAATGCCTTTAGTACAACTACTCAGCTCTGGAAATTTGCTCAATGGCTTTGTCTGTTTGATAATTTATCAAATAAAGGGGCTGGGCAGGTTGATCTCAAAGCCCATTTTGCTCTAAAATTCTAAAATGTTACTAATTTTTTAAAAGATACTCCTTGTTGATGAAGTAGAATCCACCAGACGTGGGTACGGTGGAGTATGTGCTGTTTTCTTTGAAAACAATCTGGGTTTTCCCAACACCCATTAAGGAAAGAGAAACTTATTAACATTCCATTTGCCTTCCCATGAAAAGTTTGCTGCAATGGAGTCTTTCACCTAGCAGTTGGAAGATGTGTGAAAAATGTCCAGTTAAGCAGCTGTTTTCAATCTGAAGATTCTTGGCATCTGCGCAGGGTAGCCACAGGATCAAAGTTTTCACTTTCCTTCCAAAAGCTTGGGTGTCTTATAGACTTGTGATAGTTAGTATAGCATTTGAGTTTGATCTTAGTGAGGGATCTGTGACCTTGATGATTATGAGCAATGTAGAAAAATAATTTTTTAAATATTTGATTTGGAGGTTTTGGCAACAATATATTAAATAATATAGCCTTTATTCAACTACATGAACAACTATGAAATATTTTTATTTGTGAAGTTCAGGAGCCAAAATATTAAAGAGCAAGGTTAAAATTAGTATATATATCTAAATATATCAATTTTATATCAATATATAACAGCATGTGTATTTAGGTCATTCAAATCTGTGTGTGTGTGTGTGTGTGTGTGTGTGTTTGTGTGTGTTGTGTTAATGGAACTTGAACTCAGACCCTCACATTCTTGTTCAACTTGCCTTACTTGTGTCTGGCACACCACCATTTGAACCACATCCCAGGCCAGCTTTTTTCATTGGTTATTTTGAAGATGGAGTCTCAGAGGTTTTCTTCTCTGGGCTGACTTTAATTATCATGTTCCAGATCTCAGCCTCCTGAGTAGTTAGGCGTATAAGTATGACCCACCAGTGAGTCAAATGTTCCTTTTGTATTCAAATGGTTTTTAATAACTACATTGTACATGCCAGCACTCTGATAAAGGTGAACATTTAACAATAAACTAAAGAGACAACAACAAAAGTTCTCTTGCAAAGGAGCTTCTAGAGTGTTTGGAGGTGTTTAGTAGAGATAACAGGAAACTGTATTACATTAAAATTTTGTTCATTTGTTTATAGCTTTAGCAACTTCATTGTTTTTACGCCAGCAGCATCATGAATTTTCAGGACTGTAATAGAATATGTAGTGGGATCTACAGAGAAACAAGTTTTTGAATAAGTTTAGTGTGGTCACTGAACACTTTTTCACCCCCATAGAATACCTCAGTAAAATGATTAAAACACTGTTTTAAAAAAAAATAACTCTGGTGCTGGTGCTGCCTATTATCCTAAATACTCAGGAGGCTGAGATCCGAGGATCAATTTTATCTCCAATAAACCACCAAAAAGCTGAAAGTGGAGCTGTGACTCAAGTAAAGTACTAGTTTTGAACAGAAAAACTCAGGGCCAAGCTTAATAGAAAAAAGTTGGAGGGTGAACTAAGTCATTAAGACTGAGACTGACCACATTCCTCTAATAGAGTGTATCCGATACTCTGAATTCACTATTATTCTCCCGTGTGGGGTTGAGACTTGGATATTCTGGGCATATGAAATATTTGGGTGGTCCACCAAATGCACAGCATTACTCAGTCGCCCTCATCAACCAAAAGACACTTGGGAAGGATCACAGAGAATGATAGGGAGTTTACTTTGTGATATCAGAGCTAGAGAAATGCCAGCAATACTGGCAATGTGGGGTACTCAAGGTTCTTGGATTTTAGAATATAAGGCCTGGGTTAATGGTGAAATCCCTATGAACAATTAACATGCACTTTAGCAAAATTGAATATTAGGAAGTTAAAAGATATTTTGATGTAGGTCTGGGTGCAGGGAGATTAGGGGTGGACAAACAGAGAAGGGGAAGGAAGGTAAATACAGTTAAAATACTCTACATATGTGTATGAAAATGCAACAAGGAAACTCAAGATGCATTGTATACATAAATGGGTATATTAAAATGTAACCCCCTTCTATGACCAATTTGCAATAATAATAATAATAATGGCTATAATGATGATGAAAGCCTGGGTTAAAATCCAAACTCTAACCCTACTCTTCTTAACTTATTGCCTGTCCTATGAAAAAGAGATTATAACCCTTCTGTAGGTTTATGGGAGACTCAAATGAGATAGTGTGTGTAATTTCTGGTTCTGACTACATAGGGAACCACAATGGCCTGGACCATATGGTCACCCCCTCATCCATTTTGGTGATGGAAAGAGCTGGATCCTTGCTGTTTTACATACCCTAGTGACAGCATATGGCCCTTGTCCTATGAATGAGATACTGGTGACAGCCAAAACACTCAGCACTGAGGATTCAATAATAGGAACAACTTACTTTCTAATTTACATAACTTGTATACTAAAAGTATGCTTACATTTCCTTCACACTGTCAAATATGGCATTGTGTATTGATTTTTATTATTAATGACAGTTACTCTTTTTTAAGGGGAAAATATGATTGTTTGCATATGAATTAAGCTATCAGTTGATTTTTTAAAATTTTTTATTGTAAAGATACTATACAGAGGGTTACAGTTACATGAGCAAGGTAATGAGTACACTTCCTATTGAGCATTGTTACCCCCTCCATTGTTTTCCCCCTTCCATCCCTTCCCTCCCTACCTTCCCCGAGGTTCTTTTTTTTTAAATTGTATCAGCTGATTTTTTTCCTCAAAAGATCACCACAACTTTTTTTTACTATATTTACTAATAATATTCAGTTATTAAAAATAACTCTATTTTTCTAGTATCATTCCATAGAATTTGCCTTATAATGGCTATTAAAATTCTTTGGTTAGCAGCCTAT
>NW_012267413.1:1456532-1482759 GCF_000151885.1 Dipodomys ordii | reverse complement strand
AAAAAAAAAAAAAGAAAAAGAAATGACATCAAAGAAAAACCTGGAGTTCATTTTGAAAAATATCAACCCACAGATTTCTTGCTAGTCCCATCATTAGAAATATCTTTTAGAAAAAATTACCCTACTGGCTTCATTTTCTGTTCCAGGAGCCTTAGGAGACCACAGGGATATAAGAGGAGTTGTGTGTTCTTCCATCTTTATCCACTCCTAGAACCACAAATCCAATGCTCCAAAATTGCTCCAGGACTCAAGACACATTAACCTCTCTGCTGTAATTAGCAGTGGGCCATCCAGAGTTTATTTTATCTTCTGCCCTATTTTTTCTTCTATTTCTCTTTTCACTCCTACACGATTTAATTTGAATTGGAAGTTTAAAGACAAATAATTAACTGATTTCAATGATCTCCTGCCTCCCTGCACTCCCTTGTTACTTGCATTTCATCGCTGACCACTGGCCCAGTCTTTGCAAAAGATAACTGCTGAAGACTGAGCTTTGCAAACTTCATCTGTCTGCTCACCATCTCTATACACTTTCTTGGGAAGCTGGGGCATGTTAAAATTGTTGGTATCTGCACAACCACCCAGTGTTTTGATTTTTGCAAAGAGGAAGATGATGAAATTCCTATATAAAATGACACCAGAGGAAACCAGGAACTCAGGGTCTGTAATGGAGTCATCCAACCCGGACATCCTGATGATTAGCACTCTGGGAGGAGGGCCTTGTAAGCCCAGGCTTCCTTTTTCCACTTCCCTGATTTTCTGTTTAGTCCTTTTAGAAGGAAAAGTAAAAATACCTTTCCATACCCAGTGGAGAGTTTATCATCAAGAATGAGATGTCAGCAAGTCTGGAGAGTAGCAGGGCCTTAGACTACTTGGGGACTTGCTTGTAATTGATACCATTTTAAAAACCAATATGAAATTTCACAGGAAAGCAATATAACATCCTAATATCCCAGAGCACAGGAGAGAGAGGATCTGCTGGGCCTCCAGACAGAGGAGGCTCGCTAACCACATTCTTTCTTCCTCAGGCAGCCTGGGGACTGCACCCCCTGGATTTGGCAGTCTGGCTTTTGATTAGGAAACTTGTATAGAACTTGAGGCAAAGTAAAGCGCAGTTGCTTTGTGAGATTGAGTTTTCTGGTGTAGGAGAAATGGGTTGTGGGAGACAAGAATTCACCTCCCCCAAATATGAAGCATCAATTATCTGAAAGTAGTTCAGAAAAAGCAGGTGCAGAAGAGCCCTCTGCCCTTAGGACATTGATGAGAAAGGTCAGAAAGATGTCCTCCCCATTTCAGCCCTACTTAGTCTAGAGGATGAACAGAAGTTAACTGCTATCGTAATCCGTTTTGTATTGCTATAACTGAGTAACTGGTTATATTGGAAAGATGGGATTTATTTACAGTTCTGGAAGCTGAGAAGTCTGAAAGTGTGGCTCTGATATCTGATGACAACTCTATAGGGTATTTGTGGGGAGACAGACCAAGCTCCATTTTATTACCAAGTCACTCTCATGATAACACATTAATCCACCAGTCCATGAATTCCTCAACCCATTCATGGAGTCCAATCACCTTCCAAAAATCCCACCTCACCAATACTGCAGATTATTTTGGATATTAAGTTTCTAGCAGATGAAATTTGCAGGACACATTCATACCATAGGACCCACTCAAGACAACTGTGGGAATTTATTAGCCTGGAGATGATAGAAGAGAATCGGCATTAAGTTTTACCAGCTCATCTTACTCTGTTTGTTGTTTATCCCAAAAGTGTTGCCTCAGAAACTCAGTCCTTTCCTTTGTCTTAAAATGTGCTATTGGGCTGGTGGCCAATGCCTTGGATTATATCCTTGGCTACTTAGGAGATTGAGATACAAGGATCAAAGTTTGAATTCATCCAGGCAGACAAATAAGAGTGATTCTTATTTCCAATAAACCAGAGAAAAGCTAGAACTGGAGGTGTGGGTCAAGTGGAAGAATACCAACTAAAGCAAAAAAAAAGAGTGATTGGTACTGGCCCTCAGCATGCATGTGTGCTTGCACATGACACATGATACACAAACACAGACACGTGTACTATAGGATTAGGGATATAGCTCATATGGTGAATCTAAGCAATAATTCAAAAATATCTCTTTTAAGACTTGCTCAAATTATCTCTCATGTATATGCAAAATAGATATGCTTATGCACATGTTCATTTTTCTCATGTTAATCTGTCTTTTGTAACAGGGTTCTCTTAAAACTAAGAGCATATGGGGAATATTTTTTCCTTTACCTTACATCTTCTTTCCATCTTTAAAGAGTCAACCTCCAAGATGTTTTCTTAATGGATTATGTACCTTAAGAGTTGATGTTTAAACATGTACCACATCTTAAATAATAGCTCAGGTAGCCTTCTAGTTTCCATTTAACTTTGTAACTAGCCCCAGAAAGATGCACTGAAATGTCCAGTTGATAGAGTGTAGTATGGAAGTGGAGTGGAAAGATCTAACCGCATTTCCTATAATGTTCCACTATCCAAATCAAGGCCCAGGACAACAGACAACTCTACAGGATCAATTCAGCAGGGGTACCATGAAACCAACTTCTCCAGACACCAATTACCAATTGGAGGGATCTATCCCAGCCTAGGGGAATACACAAATGGATAATGACCAACATATATACTTTAGTCTGTTTTTCATTACTATAATAGAATACTGAAAGCAAACTAACTTTATAAAAAATGAAGTCCATTTAGCTTACTTTTTTGAGACTTGAACATGTGTACTAGCATGAATTCAGATCTAGCAAGGGCCTCTCATGTCTGTGACATACGTTGGTAGGAGCACATCTGTATAAGAGACCATATTATCAAAAAGGAAACCAGAGAGTAATCCAGGGTCCTATTTGCTCTTCTAAGAACTCATTCTCTTAAGAGCAGAGTCCAGGAAACCAGTGTTTCCCTCTGAAGCAACATTCCCCAATGACCTAAGGACCTCCCAGTAGGTTCTACCTCTTAAAGGTTCTACCACTTTGCACCATCGAATTGAGAGCTAAGCTTTAGAAACAAACAACTTTTGACAGACAAATATCCAAAAGACAGCACCATAAATACCTCTAAAGCTCTGATCCACAATCTCTGCAATAGTTGGTTGAGAATAATTAGGACTAGGTCAATGACTATCAATGTCCTCTGCTTCCAACTCCAGCCTACTCAGAGGTCCAGACCAATCTAATAAAATGTACTGCTTCTAGTTATTGTCCTCTAAATGCTCCATGCCAACAACTAGGGAGCATACTCATTTAGCCAGGAGTCTCTGTCAACTTCAAGTCATGGAAGCTGATTGCCTTGCTCCAGTAAAAAATAACTAGCCTGCTTGTTTCCACTTGAGTAGTTAGTTAATTTCTATGAGATCTAGGTCTGCAATAGACATGTAAAGATTCATTATTTAAACACACATTCTAGAATTTATTCATCTAAATAGTGCTGTCTTCTTCAAGTAGTAACTTGAAGATTGTAGTATTGGCATCCAGTAATGTTTTGGACACTTTTCTTTTTAGCATTGAATTTGGAGGCCATACCTAGTTAAATAGCAAGTTCATTCTCACTGCATCTCATGTTTTCATATTTCCATTGTCTCTCTGTGTCTACATCACTGACTCTCTTTCAAACACACACACACACACATACACGCACACACACACATACACACACACACACACACATACACACACTACAAAAAAAAACATACCACACCATACCCTAGCACACACCTTATTGGCCTAGAGTATGTCTTCTATTGGTGTTAATATACTTTGCCAACATTTTGTCCAATCTTCTTATTATTTCTCTAGTCAACTCACTCCCTACAAGGTGCTCTTATTTATGGAAATGACATTACAAAGCATAACTCAAGCTTTTGTCATCTGTTCAAGAGGAGACTGATTGCAGATTCTGCCTTTGCATTCTGTCATTCCAGAGCACATAAGTAACTATTTAAGAATCTTTTCTTTTCTTTTCTTTTCTTTTTGCATATCAGAGAGGAGACAGTGTGTGAGTCAGAGGAGGGAGACTAGCTTTGCTATCCCTGGAAACATAGAAGATGTACTCTCATTTCCCCACCAGGGGCCCCTTTGTGTTTGTTTCTATCTGCCCAAAAAGAAACACACAGCAAGATCTCTGTAGCTAGGACTACTCTGTGTAAATTATAAAATAGGTAAACAAATGTGGGTTGTAAGCAGACCCTTGATATTAATCCTCAATGTGGATTCCTATAATTAAATGGTCCTTTGTCCTATGTCCTTATGTATCAGTTTTCGTGCTTATGGCTAAACTACCAGGATTCTGCCAACTGGATTTTGCAGTGTGGGCAAGCTTGTAATGACTGTCTCTTGTAAAGAACAAGTACAAAGAAGCTCTGGGTCATCTATGTTCATTTAGTTGAAGCCTAAAGTTGCAGAGACAGATAGAAAAATGTGGAATGTTATGATGTACTCAGGCTGTGGAGCTCAAAGCCTGACTGAAGGACAATTACTGGAAGCAGTCTATAAACAATTCATAGTAAGTTTACTCAAAATGGGCACTGTGCTTTGGAATGATAAAAATCATTCAATTGTTTGGAATGTCCACATTGATCCTTTGAAATTCAGCATGACCTGTGACTGGAGATGACCAGCAGGATAGTTAAGCAATTTCATTATAATATTTTTAAATCCTATCTTGCTGTCAGGGAGTGGGTGAATGAAGAGGAAATGTCCCAGTCATCCTCTACCCTTTTTTGTAACTCTAGAAATTTCCTGTTCTTGTCAGTCCCTCTAAGACATTGATTACTGCTCAGAGACAAATATATTGACACACCCATCCTGTCTGTACAAATGACCTTGGGGTTTTAGAAAAATCAAGGAGACCTAGACCTAGAGTATGTAGTTGCCAACTTGTACATGATTGCTTCTCTGTCACACCACAAGATAATGAGGAAAGAACTTTCCCCACCAATATTCCCTGATGAGGGAGGGCAGCCATTATTCAACAGCTCAGACAGCTCTGGAGAAGAGACCATACCCTCAGGCTGCTGATCCTCTGGCCTCCCATAATCTATCCATTCATACCTCCTCCTATCCTAGGATTAGACATATTTGGTTAAGTGAAGATAAGAGTCTCATGGACTTTTCTGCCCCAGCTGGATTCAAACCACAATGCACAAATCTGAGCCTCCTGACATGCTGGGATTATAGTACAATAATACAGCAAAAATTGGACTAAAGAATAAAAAAGAGGCTTCTCTGTTCATATTTGAACAGCCAATAGACACATGAAGAAATGTTCAACATCTCTGGCCATAAAAGAAATGCAAATCAAACCTACATTGAGATTCTACCTCACCTCAGCATGACCATAATAAAAAACAAAACTGTTAGGTTTTTTAAAAAGAGGTAGCTGAGTAAGAATAGCACCACACACATGGTATTCAGGTAAGGGGAAGGTTTATTCAGTAGACCTGCTGGGACCAGGCAAGGTTGGCACTCCACGCGGTGGGGAAAGAGAGCTGGGAGAGCTGGGAAAGAGAGAGAAAAGAGCTAGAAAAGAGAGAAAAGAGCTAGAAAAGAGAGCATCTGGGAAAGAGGTGGGAAAGAGAGAGCTAGGAAAGAGAAGAGAGCTGGGAAAGAGAAGAGAAGGAAAGAGCTGAGAAAGAGCTAGAAAAGAGCAGAGAGAGCTAGAAAAGAGCAGCAAGAGAGCGTCTGGGCCTGGGCTAAGCCTTATCTAAGGTATGGGTGGAGAAATTCAGATGTGACCTCAGCGGATGCAGATGAGACCTCTTCCAGGTGTCCCAGTTGCCTAGGTAACGCAGGTACTGGGTGGAGACTTTGCTGCGAGGAGGGTGGAGTCTGCTATCCATCCAGGAGTGGACCTTACAAAAACAAAGACAAATTATAACAGATGCTGATGGATGTATGACCTTAAGGGAACATTACCACACTGTTGGTGGGAACGTAAACTGGTTCAGCCACTCTGGAAAGCATTATGGAGGTTTCTCGAAAGACTAAACATAGAGCTCCCTTATGATCCAGTAATCCCACTCCTGGGCATTTATCCAAATGATCACAAGGCCACGCTAAAACTACCAACACAACTATGTTCACTGCACCATTATTTACCATAGTTAATATATGGAACCAATCCAGATGCCCCTCCATAGACTAATGGATCAAGAAAATGTGGTATGTATACACAATGGAATTCTATGCTTCATCAGAAAGAATGGCATTGCCCCCTCTGTAAGGAAATGGAAAGACTTGAAAAAATCATATTAAGTGAAGTAAGCCAGACCCAATGAAACATACGCTCCATGGTTTTCTTTATTTTTAATCATTAGTATAGGTCTAGGATAGTCCCTGGCAGAGAATCATAATAGCTCAATGTACATATGGCTTTCAGTGTCCTCCCTGAACACGTTATCTAAGTCAAATTTGGTTTTCTAAGTTTGTTTTCATTCATCAGGGGCAATGTCTTTTCTAAGTTAATGACAAGATAATCAAGGAGATAAATCTAGGACTGCTTGGGTTAAAGTCTAATGCAGTACAAGGTCAAGACCTCAAATACAATAGGCCACATGGAGGAAAGGTGAAAGGATTCTCTTGCTGGTAACCAGAGGTCTCTCTTCAAGGAAGTATTCCCCTTGGCATTGACATGGTAATAAGGTTTCTTTCTCTCCTCTTTAGCTCCAAGAGGACCCCTTGGTATTTAAGCTATGCAAAATCCTCTGTTCTTGAGTATTCTGATCTTAATATACCACAACTGGTATGAAATGTGTCTGATGCCAAAGCACAATCTAATAGAAAAGAAAAGAAAAGCACCTGCATTTCCTCAGAACCCATAATACCTTTGCCAGCCAACCTTCCAAGACAGCTCCAGGCAGAGTCAGAAGGAGCTGGATGCATTTCAACTGCAGCTCAAGTCAGTAGTTACGATGTCAAACATGTCTTAATTATGACTCTTATCTTTATGTCATGGTTTTCTTACAATGAAAAAAAAAAGCTATTTAAAAATTTTAAAAGTTAAAAACAGTTCATTAAATAATTCTAAGGATTTAGACTGGGGGAAAAGTTCATTAATGATTTTCAGTTGCCTCTCATTAGTTTGATCTTTTCCTGTAGAACCATCCTTGTAACATAGCGCAGATGCTTAAGCATTTAGTAGAAAGGCTTAGACAAAATAAGTTGTAATTTAAAATGAAAGTACAGTGGAATGGAGACGTTTTTAATAGTTTTGCAGTTTCATTTGATTCTGGGATTGAAGGTAGTGATTAGGCTTTAAGAAGGTTTTCTTTATGACTGATTATCTGTCTTTAACACTTAATATTGAGAATAAGGAAACTAGCTGTGTTTGGTAAAAGGATTTCCCCAGAGCTGCTAACTTATTTTATGATGTTGTTTATAATAAGTTTAAATAGCTTGTTATCATCCAAATATATCAGTTATCTATTGCCACATGATAATTTATAAAACACAAGAGCTTCCTTGACATACAGCAATAAATATTCACAGTTCTTATATTCAGAGTCTTGCTTAACTAGTTGCTATGCAGATCTTTACTGGGCATGGTGATGTATTTGGGGACCAAATGGTGTTTAGCTGAGCTAAGGTGCTCTTGACTGTAAGGTCCGCCCCTGGATGGCAAGCAGACTCCACCCTCCTCGCAGCAAAGTCTCCACCCAGTACCTGCGTTACCTAGGCAACTGGGACACCTGGAAGAGGTCTCATCTGCATCCGCTGAGGTCACATCTGAATTTGATGTGGCCACACCTTTCCCCGCCCATACCCTACATAAGGCCTACCCCAGGCCCAGACGCTCTCTTGCTCTTGCTCTTGCTCTTCTTTTCTAGCTCTCTCTGCTCTTTCTCTGCTCTAGCTCTTTCCTCTCTTTCCCAGCCACGTGGAGTGCCAACCTTGCCTGGTCCCAGCAGGTCTACTGAATAAACCTACCCCTTACCTGGATACCATGTGAGTGCTACTGTTCTTACCCCTCTCTCTGCTCTTTTCTAGCTCTTTCCTCTCTTTCCTCTCTTTCCCAGCTCTCTCTCTCATTCCCAGGCCTTTCCTGGGACGTGGAGTGCCAACCACGTGGAGTGCCAACCTTGCCTGGTCCCAGCAGGTCTACTGAATAAACCTACCCCCTACCTGAATACCACGTGCGTGCTGGTGCAGTTCTTACTCGGCAACCTCTTTTTAAAAACCTAACATTGACTGTTAGTTGTTCTTGACTAAAATTGGTTCTATTCCACACACCTCTCAGTCTCTACCAGGTATATTCTCAAGGAATGGCAAAGAGAACATTTCAAGTCTTGGTTATCACATCTGCTCAGTTCTGTGGAACAAGGCTCAACTATCCACAATAGAAAGGCATAAAAGGTTGCATGGCAGAGATATGAAACAAGAAAGACTAAAATCTCAGGCCCATAATTTCAATACATCACAGCAGGCGATACTGTGTCCTGTGGGGTTCAAGTAAGTATGAATTCTTTTTCAGTAGCTAATATTAAGTAGAGATCTAATCATGAAGCCAACTGCAAGGAAAGCAATCATCTGAGGTCTGGTCTCATGATCCCAGGCAGAAGAGATGACTTGGTATTTACTCTAGTTTGTATTTTAAATGTCCCTCTGAGGCCATGCGACATTACTGGAAAATGATGAAAGTCTAATGGAAGGAGTTAGGTTATTAATACAGGAATCCAATTGTATGAAACAGAGAAGTCACATTTTGAGAAGTAGAGAGCCAGTGACTGCAGGTAGACTCCTGTCCCAAAGACCTGTAGCTAGGAATGCTGTTATCACAAAGTTTTAAAGACAAAAACCACATGTTTGGAGTGGGGGCCCAGGCCCAACACAAGCAAATCGTATAGGAGAATACTAGGGAGCGAGCAAAACGTTCCATCTAGAAGCTAAACAACATGATATAGCTGCTTATTCTCTGAAACAGAGCTTTTCTGGGGTTAAAAGACATGGCACATGCAATTCAAAGAATGGTCCATTTGGAACTGGGTGAAAAGCCCCAACTACCCATCAAGACACCAGGATGGCACTGAGAACAAGATTTGTTACTTAGTCCCAACATCCTCGTTTCTAGGTCATTAGGCATGTGTACTTGAAGAGGCATTTGGGACACCGGCTCCTTCCTCTCTCTGAAGATCGTGATCTGAGCAGTTTTCTCTCTCTCTCTCTATGTGCTCCTGCCATGATGTGCTGCCTTACCTCAGAGGTAACAAAGGGAGGAAACCATACTGAAACATCTAAAATAGAGAGCAGTAATAAACATTTCCTCTATATAAGTTAATTGTCACTGCAATGGAAAGCTGACTAAAGTATTAAAGGTTAAGAAGAGAGTCTCATCTTACTCATTCATCATGATAAGATGGCAGTCCTTCGCAAATTCATCTGTAGATTCATTGTAACCTAAATCAACATCTCAGCAAGCTATTTGGAGGAAACTATCAAGAGAGATCTAAGATTCCTTGGGAAAAGCAAAAGCAATGGAGAAATGAAAATATTTTGGAAAAGAGGAACAAATTTGACTTAAAGACTTAGCAATGATAAGATGTACAAATCGTTATGTCGAAAAATGAACTTTACAACTTTGGTGGCGGGGGGGAAGGTTGGGAAGGGGAAACAAAGGAGGAGGCAACAATGCTTGATAAGAAATGTCCTCATTATCTCATCCATGTAATTGTAACCCCTCTGTACGGTATTTTCACAAAAAAAAGACTTAGTAATGAAGCTATAATAATCGAGTGTGCATGTTGAGAAAAGAGTAGACAAAAGAATAGAACTAAATCCAAAATAGATCCACAAATAGAATGCTAATTGATTTTCTTTCTTTCTTTCTTTTCTTTCTTTCTCTCTTTCTCTCTTTCCTTCGTTCTTTCCTTTTTTCTTTTTATTTTGCCAGTCTTGGGGCTTGAACTAGGGGCCTGGGCACTGTCCCTGAGCTTCTTATACTCAAGGCTAGCACACAAGCCACAGCACCACTTTTGGCCTTTTCTGTATATATGGTACAGATGAATCGAACCCAAGACTTCACGCATTCTAGACATCTACCTAGATTCCCAGCCTAAGGTAGATTGATTTTTTTGTATGTTTTTATTATAAAAATGTTATACAGAAGGGTTACAGTTACATGAGCAAGGTAATCAGTACAATTCCTATTGAGCATTTTTGCCTCCTCCTTTGTTTTCCCCTACCATCCCTAACAAATACAGTAAATATAACAGAAGAAGGTAATTTTTTAACAGGCAGAGTTGAAACCATAGATTTTCATATGCCAAAACATGATTTTCAATCCATTTCTTAATGGATTGATATAAAATCAATTAAGAATGAAACTTAGATTGGCATGTAAAACCTAACAGTGAAAAGTTCTAGGGAAATAGAGGGGAAACAATTTTTGCAACCATTGAGACATCTTAATTCTTTAGCTAGGATACAAAATCATGAATCATGAAAGAAAATAATACAAGACTTCATCAAAAAATTACTATTAAGAAATGAATATTGGGAAGGGAAAATGTGGCTTAAGTGGTAGAGTACTAGTTGAGTAAAAAGCTAAGGGATAGCACTCGGGTTCTGAGCTCAAGCCACAGTACTCAATATTGGCACAAAAAAAAGAAAGTAAAGAGAAGAAAAACAACAAAGAAAAAAACAGACAAGTCAAAGCCTGGAACAAAATATTTGCAATATATATATATATATATATACTATAAAAGATTTGTATCCAGAATAAATAAAGAACTGTGACAGATAATAAAAGCAAGCTAACAACCCAATAAAAAATAAGCACAAGAATTAGACACATCAGCAAAGAAGATATATGGAAAGCAAACGAACAAATGGAAAGATACTTGGCATTGCACATTAGATAAATGTGAATAAAACACAATAAAATCCTACTATACATCTTCTTGACAACAACAACAACAAAATTTAAATGGCCAAGGTCAAGAGTGTTGAGGATACAGAACAATTGGAACTCTCATATATTGCTCTTAGGAATGCCAAATGGCACCGAGATGTTAGAAAATACTTTGACAGCTTCTTATAAAATTGAGTGTCACTTCTATGGTGGAGCACAGAACAGGTTTAATGGGCTAGGCTGCACCATGTCCCTGGACAATAGCTGGTCCCTAAGTTATAAATGATGTTTATGATCCCCGATCTTCCTGTCTAAGGACGGTGACCTGTTAGTTATTCTGTTATTCCAAGGTTTCTGCAATGACCCATTTAGTTACTGCCAGGCATAGGTGCATCTAGAGACATCCCTGTAAGTCCAGTATGATCTAGGCAAGCTTTTCTGTGTTCTCATCCTACCACAGTAGGCCTATCCCTTTAAGATATCCAAAGTAACTTTATTCTTTACCTTTTGCTCTACTAGTACAAGGAAAATGACCAGACAGCAGCTATGTTATCAGAACTGCATGTTTGCCATGTCTATTGTCCAACTAGTAACCAGAACCTCTAGTAAACCGGCACACGGCATAAAAGTCAGAAAATACCAATTCCCTACATGGATCACTAAAAGTAAATGTGTCAGGACCCTCTTGTCCTTCCATACTTTGCTGCCTAAATCTGTGGATTCTTCTCATTGCAGGCTTTATGCCTTCGCTGGCTACTGAGTCGGATTAATACATGTTGAATGTCAGCATTCAGAATCTGCAGTTGTCATCCACAGATTGGTGCCTTAGTTGTCCTCTTAAAAAGTCACTCTCATTTTTGAACACACTAATAGCTTTGGTTTATAGCAAGACCAGTGTCTGACACTACCTTGTGCTATTTAGTATAGCTCCTTCTTCTGAATCCATTGATCTGAAGTGTTACATAGGATCTCAACAAAGTAAATCAGAAGCTGTGAGTGTTCAAATATCAGTCAAATGCTAATGATGATACACAACCAACCCATCTATATCCCATTCAAATCCATCATGAGTCCTACAGTCTGCCAGCATTGTGATTGTCCATGTATAGCCCATCTAAATCTACCATTAACAGTACAGTTGGGGGCAGGGGGTGCAGGGAGGAAGAGTCAGAGATGGGGAGGGGAGGGAAGGTAAGGGAAAACAAAGGAGGAGGAAAAATGCTTGATAGAAAATGTACTCATTACCATACTCATGTAACTGTGTAACTGTAACCCTACAGTATCTTTACAATAAAAATATATATACTAAAAAAAAAAAAAGTACAGTTCACTTGGGATTGTAACCATGATACTTCCCAGAAACCAGGAGATCAATTACTTGACAAGTGAGTGATTTGGCTCAGAATATATCCTGAGACTCTATTTCCTAGAATATCTGGTACCAATGTCTTAGTTTGCATTCCCCCGGAATCAGAAGCTTAGATAACTTATAAAATGTAAGTAGTTTTATGCGCAGTTGATTTCAGGAAATACTGGCTTGAGGAGAAGAAAAAGAGACAGGACAGGAATGTGACAGGAAAGGGTGTGTTATCAAACAACTGTGGGCAACTAGAACCCTGGGGAACTCGGGGAGGTGAAGACCCTGGAGCAGACACTCCTGAGAGTTCTCTCACCCGAGGGGTTAGGGCCTGGAGTATTGGTCCATCAACTACCCTCTGTTGTTAGTAAAGGTTATGACTTTGGAAGGAAAAAGACCTGTTAACTCCTTACCCTTCCAATATGCCCTGGCTATACAAGACTAGAACAACCAGTGTCAAGGGAGACTTTCTGGCTGGCTGTTTGAAACAGATCCAGTGTCACAGATATGGGAAAGATGTGCAGGAATGACAGATGAAGAGCAACTCCTAGTTAGCATTTAGTGAGTGATTAGCAGGAACCCAGGCTGCTCTATGTCCTTTATGTACATCATCTCATGTACACTCCTATCAGGTGAGACTTACCTTTACTATCCTCCAATGGAGAAACCTGAGATTCCAAGATGTTAAGCAACTTTCCCAAGGTCATTCAGCCAGTTAGTGGAGGTACTGAGACTCAAAATCATTCATTCTTCACTTGAGCATGAAGGACAATGATGCAGTGGATGGTAAGGCCCCTGTAGACACTGTATGCAGATACAAATGTTCTCTAGTAGTGAAGAGAGTGAGCGTCGTGGAGGCAACTAAACAAAACAGAAATCAGCCTCTTTCCTATAAGTACCGGAATCCCAGGAGCCTGAGTCCCCATGAGGATTTGTTGCTGCAAATAAAAACAACCATCTGGAATTAGACTTGTAGCAGCAATGAAAGCTGTACCTTGGCATTCTTTTAGGATTATCACTTCCTCCTTCTCCACACTCTCTGCACCTGATCCAAAATTATTCTAAGGTAGATACTGATGTAAGCTAGCCCAATATAGAGGACTGATTTTAAAACTGGATGAAATAAATATGAATTTTTCATGGTAGCATCACTCAGAAGGCCTGGAGCTCAGAAGAAGAACAAGAAACTTAGGACAAATCTAAAAATAAAGAGAAGACACAATAGGAACTTCAAATGCTAGTCTTTCAGAGGCTGGTCAAGAATCATAAAAAGAAGAAAGTAGGCTCAATGCAAAGAACAGTGAGGCCTGTGGTCTACAGATCAGCACAATCTCTAAGAATGGCAGCTGCTTCTCACTGTAGCAAAACATTACCATCAAGAATGTGAACCCATTGCTTCAAAAGCTCTCAAAAGTTTTAAAGAGTTAAAAATATGGACTAATAGGGCTGGGAATGTGGCTTAGTGGTAGAGCACTTGTTCAGCATGCATGAAGCCCTGGGTTCAATTCCTCAGTATCACATAAGCAGAAAAAGCCAGAAGTGTCACTGTGGCTCATGTGGTAGAATGCTAGCCTTGAACACAGAGAGGCTCAGGGACAGTGCCCAGGCCCTGTTTATATATACATATACATACACATATATGCATATATATGTGTGTGTGTATGTATATATACATACATGTATATGTATATATATATACATATATATGTCATTCACCACTTCACAATGACTCAAAATGCTATGTGAGCAAGTTGTGACTCTTTGCCACTGGAAGTAGGCTTCTGCCCAGATGTGACCTCCGAGAGACAGAAAGAGGACCAAAAACTGGAAATCAGGCATTCATCCAGAATAAGGAACTGTTTCCTAACAATGCTGCTCCAAGATAGAATGTAGAGAGGGAGATGTTTGTTTCTGGAGATGTTTAAGTATCAATTGGATGATTTTTCTGGAAAAAAAAAACATGTTCAAGGGATTCAGGCAGCTGATGGGTGGGTTGTTTGGCTTCACATTTTTCTCCCTACTCTAAACTCCTTCCAACTGAAACCACTGTGCCTTTCAGGAAGGTTTCATCACAGGCTGGATGGGGTAATTTGAATGAGGCTTTCAAGTTTGCTTGCTGTATGATCCATTCAGCAAATGGTACTTCTCCTGAGATGTTAATGCAGGATGCTCTTAAATGTCTTCCCCAATGAAAAGTGTCCCTAAAGATATATATATTACTATTTTATAGTTCCTCTCTCTTAGGATCTCCTTGCCTTGAGTTGCTTTATGCTTCCTCAAACCAACACTGCAAGGCTCAACCTGACTTAGCTGTGTCTCTGCTGATATTATTTTCTATGGAAATTAATGCATACAGACTTTGATAATTTATACCTGTTCAAAAGAAACCATAAGAAGAAACCAACACACTATTATGTATTTTAAAAGTACTATAAACCTGGGATCTGGAAACAAACAGTTTCTCTTCCTCTGAACTTAAATATGCCACAATTAGTATTTTCTGCTCTTTGAAAACATGGGTTATATATCAATAGCACTGGCACACGAATCTTTAAGCAACAATAACTTGGCCAATTCAATCCAATCCAATAATTCAATGACAGTAATGAGTCTGACACTTAAGCTTTGGTGTCAAATAGAGGCATTGAACGTGTGTTTTATTTTTGACAGCAGTGTCTGGTCCTCATAGACATTTCCGCCTAACCCTTTGAGTAGATCTCAACTTCAGTATGAAATTTGCCCGCAGCTTCATATCCACAAAGGGCAGATCTGAACCATTCTTCTGAGAAAGTGAAAGAAAAGGGAAAAGACTGCTTTACATTAAACTGCTTATTTTAGCCATGAAGAGAAGCCCTAGCCACTCTCAGAGTTTAGAAACTCTTTACTGCTTAGTTGTTGGCCGGGAGCCTCATCATACTAAAGGATTGCCTTGAATGTTCTGTTCTGGTTTTCAGTTGTTTGTGTGCAAAGGCTAATCTGGGAGAACTATTATTTTTACTGGGGACTTTATGTGTAACACTTGTGCCAAGCACTTAACACATCCTCACAGCTACCCAATGCATTATGGTGGACTTTCTACCCATATGAGGATGGTAGAAAGCAGGAGGCTCAGAGGCCAAAGGATCAGACTTGGCTGGACTAGGAGTCAGGTCAACTAGCTCAAAAGTTCCTGTGTTTTCTTCAAAATAACAGAAACAACAAGGGAAAGAAGAATCAGTTTCAAAGTTAAGTGATCCAACTTCAGTTCAGGAGATCAATTATGAAACTCTGTCTTTGGGTTAAATTATATGGTAGGACCACCTGAGTACAGACTTCTGGTATTAGCCTCAAAGTCATTCTGTAAGATACAAAATCATTATGTTTTCTTATTACAGATGGTGCTAGCTCCTGACTTTGACCTCAGGTGTCAGACTAGTCATTAATGAATAACTTCTTTGTGTGTGTGTGTGTGTGTGTGTGTGTGTGTGTGTGTGCATGCGTGCGCGTGCACACATGCTTGAACTCAAGGCTTGGGCACTGTCCCTTAGCTTTTTTTGCTCAAGACTGGTGCCCTACTATTTGAGCTGAGCCACAGTCCAATTCTGCCTGCTTGGTGGTTAACTAAAGATAAGAGTTTTATATTCTTTCCTGCTCAGCCTAACTTCAGACTATGATCCTTAGATCTTAGCCTTCTGAGTAGCTAGGTTTACAGGTGTGAGCCACCAATGCCTGACAATGAGTAACTTCTAGCCTTGTTTCTCTATCAGCTTAGAGTGGACTTTGGGGTTCTCCTTTTCCTGGTTCATACAGCCTATGTACACTTTCTCCAGAACCCCTCAGAGTGCTGAAAGTTGGGCTTTGAGTTGTTATCCACGTGCTATAATCCAATTCTGCTCTCTATATTCCCTTTTCTTTTCTTCTTCTTCTTCTTCCTTTTCCTTTTCCTCCTCCTCCTCCTCCTCTTCCTCCTCCTCCTCCTCTTCCTCCTCCTCCTCCTTCTTCTTCTTCCTCTCCTTTTTGTTGGTTGTAGAGTTTGAACTTTGGGCTTGGGCGCTCTCTTCAGCTCAAGGCAAGCACACTACCACTTGAGCCACAGCTCCACTTCCGGTTCTCTGGTGATTAATTGGAGATAAGAGTCTCCAAACGGACTTTCCTGCCTGGGCTGGCTTTGAACCGCAGTCCTCAGATCTCTGCCTCCTGAGTAGCTAAGATTACAAGTGTGAGCCACTGGTGCCCATATCCTTTTCTTTTTGACCTATCTTTTAGTTTTTATTGCTGAATGGTATCACTGAGGGAAATTTGAAGAATAGAATACACACACACACACACACACACACAAAGGTTGAGTTCATTTTGACATTTAAAAAATTGCTGATTTATAAAAGAAATCCAATATTAAACTATACTTGGAAGTATAACAAAATATAAATTATAGAAACAAAATTTTCCCATTTACTAAGGAAAATTCCTGGAACCGATAGTATACATTGCTGTTACCCAACCTTTAAAAAGTGGATTAAAAAATAAAATCCCTTAGAAAATTCTATGACCCTGAATCTTTGAATCTATATTATTTTTTTGCAGTGAATCAATTACTATCCTTTTAAAACATATTCTTATCATATTCTTATTATCTTAAGTAATTGTACAAAGGAGTTTATTTGTCTTAAACAGTATGTTGAATTAACCTTCTATCTAGAGCTAATTTTTTAGTGCTTTCAACTAAGAAGTTGCTCTCAATTGGACTGTATGTCTCTACTTCTTTTCCTACCGCTGTGTACTGTGTTGAAAAATCCTTTCACATCAGCATTTATGCAGCATAAAATTTTCTTCCTTCTCATCCAACAAGCACATTTGGATTTACTATTTCACTTGAACAGTTGGTGTTTACTGGCAGCAACAAGGACAAAATTTATAGCAGCAAATGGAAGCTGAACTCACATGCTGGCTTTGCACTGGAGAGCTTTGTTTGCCATTTCCTAATTGTGAAAACAATACATCCAAGATTTTGCAGTCATCAGCGTTCTGATGTAACGATTTCCATCTGGTCAAAAAAAGACATGCAGAACCTCAGTGTTCTTGAATTTAAGTCCACTCCAAAGCAAAGGTAGCTGACATCAGAGAATGTAGGAAGACAACAGAAATGCTGAATAAATGGATTCTGAAAGGTGTCTGTAACAGCCACACTCCTGAAGGATAATTTCCTGAAGAGCAAAACAGGGTAAGGAGGAAGAGAATTTGTCATGATCTTCCAAATGAAAGCAACTCTAACTGGAGCAAGATGAGATCTCTGAGGTGAGAGAGGATAAAGAGAGCAGGCTGATTTGTGGGGTATTCCAATTGGAAGTAATAAGGACTCAGACATCCACAGAGACCAAGCAATTGGTGAAGAATGATAAGGTGATGGAGGCCAACAAAGCAGCTTCTTGCTCCCTATGGGACTAGGAATTTTGTCACTGGCTGTTGAATTGCAAAGCTCCTCATGGCCCTCACACTTTTACAGACTGTCCTCCTTCATTAGTTAAAAAAAGAATAACACTATCATTCAAATGCTTAGTTTGCACTTTCTAACGCATATTGATTCGACAAACATTTGTTGAGCACTATATTGTATATTATGAATAGATGCTTGATGTATAGGGCCATGCTCAATTCTTGGATATCTACTGTAGCTAATTAAATGAGAAAATTGAACTAGGTAGAGAATGGCCTTTATTATGATGTGTCTCAACTTAAATAATCCATGTAGAAGACTTGTCTATGTCTGGCCATCTTTATGCTTGATGTTAATCTTTTTGTATCTTTCATTAGTTATTTTCCTTCCGGAAATTAGTATGGAAAAACATCAGAAGCATAGAAATAACCCTTACTCTATAGTATAAGTGAGTTCTTGACAGAAAGTGGATTCTATGCACAACGTTATAATCCCAAAACAGCCACAGCATTGTGACCATATCAGAGTGAAGACCATAGGCCTGAACAAAGTAGCTATTCAGTTAATAGTTATTGACTAAGTAGAGGAAGCTGGACAAAATTGTTGGAGGTTGTAGAATCATACTTCCAGACGTTCTTTAAGGTCAGCAATACACAATGGAAACTGGGAAAAGTTGCCTCCCATCTGCCTCCAGCTTTAACTCCACATCATTTAGCTGAACTCACTTTATAATTCCAGTTCCCGTGAGTCTTTTAGAGATCACTGTGAGAAGACAGGAGACTCCTACTTAACTTGTGAGCTGGTCTTCACTAAGAGTCCCCCACCCCCAATGCCATCTCCCTTCTCTTCACACTGCCTCTGGTCCCAATGCTTCCAAGACCTAAGGCTAAAAAGGAGGTTCCATCCACATTAATTCAAATCTGGGATAATTTTGCTGTTTTCTGACCTGTATCTCTTGTTCTCCTGCTCAGTTCTCTCCCTGGGACCTCAACTCTCTTTCCTGCCTCCCTATATTTTTCAGAGCCACCCCAACCTATCAACATTAATTCCCAAATGGAAAGCTTCTCAGTAGACACAGATATGTAACAATGTTAACATGAGTTTCTTTTCCTGTTGTCTCAGTTTTAGCCTGAGAGCTGAAAACAAATGTTGTCAAATGCCCTTGTATTCTAGAGAGATGGAACTTGCTAGAGGTGATTTAAAAAAGAAAACAAGGGATCCTATAACCCTGAGCCCTTCAAAAAGTCTGAAGGATATAATGGAGACTTGGAAGTGGATGAGAAGGGCAAGAATTTCATCAGAGAGAGCCTATGAGCTACCCGAATATTTCTTTTCTCTCATTTGTTTTCCCTTCATCTTAAACAGATGAAAAGGAGAGCTTTGAGAACCACAAAAGAGACCATCAATGATCTCTGGGCTTTGGGGGAGCATAGGGTGTATTAGTTTCACTTGCTGCTGTAACAAATTAGCACAGATTTAATAACTTAAAACAGCAAATGTATTTAAAGTCCAGTAGGCTCAGCTGGTTTCTCTGCTTGATGCCTCAAAAGACTGAAATCAAGGTGTTGGCTGAGCCGCATCCCTTCTGGGCTTCTAGAGGAATCTGTTTCTAGGCTCTTATGCATTGTTCATAGAATTCAGTTCCACTCAGTTGTCGGACTAAGGCCCCTGTTTCTGTGTGGGTTGTCAGCTGGGACCCACCATTGGCTCCTTGCCATCTCTTTCTGGTTCTTGCATAACAGCTCCTGCATGTCAGAGCCAGCAAGTGTGTGCAAATCCTTCTCATACTGCCACGCTGCTCTGATTTCAGTGGGTGTTCTCTACTTTTAAAGCCTCATGGAATTATGCTAGGCCCACCCAATAATCCAGGATATCCCTTCATCTCAAAATCTGTTACCTTAACCACATCTGCAAAGTCCCTTTGGCCGTGTAATGTAAACATGCAGGTTCCTAGGATTAGGCCAGGGGTTTTGAGCTTACCATGTAGATATTTGTACCTGAAAATGCCAGGGGTTGGAAAGTAGACAGAGTATCTGTGGCAAACTGAGTGAGAAGAAAGGGCAATGGCTGGTGCAAAGTGCACCTCCTCAGGTGGAACAGGGCTGAACTTGGCCTGGATTAAGGGCCCCCACTCAAGAGGAGAACCAGGAAGCACAGGTCACCCTCAGTAGGATGTCAGGGGTGGAGATCCAGAAACCAAGGCTAAGAAAAGATACCTGTAAGAATAAACTACACAGAGTTCTCCAGTGCAGTGCTTCTGAGGAACTCTAAAGATGCCCTTGGAGAAAAAAAAAAAAAAAGGGAATCAGCCTTCAGACAGCTCCCATACAACCAAACTGCCCAGTTACCACCAAGCCTTTCCTCCTAAATGTAGCTCCAATGCTGGAAGAAGCATAAGAAAGCTGTAGAAAAGCAAGCAGGAATCTGGGTGCTAGTAGCTTGCCCTTAGCTACTCAAGAGGCTAAGATCTGAGTATTGTGGTTCAAAGCCCAGGCAGACAAGTCCAAGAGACTCTTATCCCCACTTAAGCAACACAAAGCCACAAGTGGTAGCATCTTAATTGAAAAAGCCAAAGGAGAGCTCAAGGCCTTGAGTTCAAGGCTCAGCAAACACATATACACACAGAGAGAGGGTGGGTTGGGGTAGAGGGAAACTGGAGTTGCAAAATCTCAGAATACAAAGCATTCGCCAACACTCAAGAAGAGTATGAAGGTGATAGATCTACCTAGGATTTCATTCCCAAATGGACAATAAGTTGACCAGGCAGCTGAAATAAAGGATAACACTGCTCTCTGCTTGTTCTACCTCTGGCTATTTCAAGAGAAGGACCTCACATCTCCATTAGCAGAACTCCTATCTTTATTAGGTTAACATGTTTGGCTCTAGCTCTCTTACCCAGATTATTCAAGCAACTGGCAATTTACTGTCTCCACAATGGAGGTGCAAAATGTTTATGTTGAAATTACAAAGCCAGAATACTGCATTTGTTTAATCACATACTATTTAGGTGAAATAATACTCTCTTATTGTCCTATTAAATAGAGTAAATTCTGGCAAATGTTGTGTAGAAGGAGTATGTTGACTGATCAAGGAGAGCTAATGTTTTTTGATGGGTGAACTTTGGTCTGCTTTTTCCATGACCTCATGAGAAGAACACTAGACTAGTTGTTCTAGAATGAGGTCTCTTCCATCTACTCACATGATTAGATCACTTCATCTTGCTGAGTCTCAGTTTCTTCCTGTGTAAAATGGGAACCAAATGTCTGTTCTGCCTACATCAGACTGTTGTAGGGATCATTGACTGACCTCATGACCAGGAAGTACATTTCTAAATTGTAGTCTGTCTAAATAATAAGGTATTATTAGTTACTGAATATTTATATATATAGCTATAACAGGTTATAAATTTTTTTAAGAAATCTAGGACACTATGTTTAATGGACTCTTTCTGGAAGGTGACACATAAAATATTCATAACAATCGCTGCCTCTGGGTGGAGATATTGTGAGGGTGATGAGGAAGAGGGAGATGTACTTTTCACTCCATTCCTTTTTGTATCCTTTGAATTAATACCACATGTATACATTCAAACCAATAAAATTTAATAACCCCTTTGAGGAGTTGAAGAAAGAAGATATATTTATTCTTAATAATCCATTTAATATAATCTAATCTTTCTGTAAAAGGACATTATAAGATGTTTAATGTTTCAGAATTAAATGAAATGATTTAGTTGACGCAACTAGCACATAACTTGGCACTCAGTAGGTGTTTGGAAAGTGGTAGTGCCCTTGGCCTTGAGGTCATCGTCATGACTATCAACTCCAAGTAAATTTTCTATATACAAGGATATAGCTAATGGGATGCTGGATATTAGAAAGTTTATTAGATTTTACTGGGATGTTGGACACAGATGGTAAGTGGGGAAATGCCAGAAAGTTGATGAATCATGTGGTAAACTAGTGGAAAAGGTGAGTCGAGCCAGAAACAAGCCAGAGAAGGCAAGCAAACAGAGCAGGTCTGGGGCAAAGAATCTACACTCATTATATCATGTAACCCGCTTTTCAGTTGCTGATGTTTCCAGAATGTTAAGTACATTTTGCAAGTTAGAGTTATTCTGATTTTCATGCTATTAGATGCTTATTAAATAACAAATAACTTGAAATCTCATTAGCTAGACTGTGAAACTCTTTTTTTCAACCTCACCATTTCTCCTCATTTTATGGTGAGGAGCAGTGAGTCCATAAATCAGAACACTTTATGGGAAGCTGTAACACCTAGTCTAAATGCCAAGACGGAGAATCTGATAGCATAGCTATTAAAAATTAAGACCCCTGAAAGACTACAGTTCATGCGAACAGAAATGCCCAAGGCAGCCAGACGCTGTGTCTCCCTTTTGGTTTTAATGGAGTTGTATCATTTCTATTATTTTGCTAGGAAGCAGGACATTCACAAAGCAAAGGAAATAAAAACACAACAAAAACTGAAAGAGCTGTCCCATTCAGAAATCACCACCAATGGTAAGGTGCTGCTGGAATTACTGACATGGTTATCTTTGGGACAACTGGGTATCTTGCTACTCAGTGTGATGCTCATTCACCATCACTGGCATGGATGAGTACACTTGTTCCCAGTGCAGAATCTCAGGTCCTCTTCCAAGACCTTTAGAATCAGAATATGAAGTTTTCTATTTGTTCTTTAATTTGAAAGTAGCATTTGCTTTCCCTGCAGAGATGATCAATTCAACTGTTCTTGAAAATAAATAATTAGTAAATCCAACCAAAATTACATGATGTAAACTTTTGGTTTTTTTTTCCAAAAAAAAATGGTTTCAGGAAAGTGAAGCCATTAAGGGCTGTAGGACGCTAAAGAAGGAAGCAGAAGCAGCAGCTCAAAAGTGGAGGCAAACTCTTGGCAACCAATCAAATATAAGTTCAGTGGAAAATGAAGGTTTCCCACTCCGATGACTAGAAAGATGAGGAGGACCTTACTGAAGAAGGGAACCTAGTAACTAATGAGGTGCCTATGAAATAGAGCCCGTTTATAACTAGGACATTTAAAACCAAGGACTTTCTCATGGGCATGTCTGTTTTCTGAATCAGTGATTCCATCTGACACCAACAGTTGCTTTTATTGCTTCCGCTATCACCCCCATGGTCCCTTGATTTAAAAGCCATCATTTATCAAGCACTCTCCATTTGTTAAGCAAGAATATTTTTCCCATTTTTAGGCACTAATGCTCTTCTGATCATAGTGAGGTGATGTGTTATCATTGGAATTGATGTTAATTTTTATGTACAGATTTGCTGTATTTAGTTGATGTATCTTGTTTCCCATACACATAAACACACCTTTGAGTTAGCAGGTAGCTGAAGGATTCACCCTTAGTGTGAATATGGAGAGGAATCCATTGCTAATGTAGGTCAGCAATTCCAGAGCTGGAAGGCAAAAAGAAAACCGAAGATGATGAGTGCAGAATGATTTTGCTCATAATTTCTTTCATGAGTGCTTCCCAATGAAGACCTCTAAACTCTACTCAGCAGAAGAAAACAGGCACGAACCTCTGTAGTTGGGAATGCTCAGACCTCTCCAATCAGGAAACAAATCAGCGCAGCAGGAAGCACTAGCAATCAGCTGGTCAGCTGGTGACTCTTTGTTTTCATTTTTGATAATAATGAAATACATTATTTTTAATTGTGAGCTATAACTGTCCATGTGTAAGGGCTTCAGCATTCTAATTATAGAAGTCCAGGTTAAAATTCATTACAATGGCCAGATGCAGTGGCTTAAGCCTGTAATCTTAGCTACTTAGGAGACTGAGATCTGAAGATCATGGTTTGATATCAGCCTGAGTAAACAAGTCTGAGAACTCTAATCTACAATTAGCCAGCAAAAAGCTGGAAGTGGAGGTATGGCCCAAATGGTAGAATGTTAGTCTTGAACAAAAAACCCAAGGAAGAGCATTAGACCCTTTTTCAAGCCCTAATACTAGCAAGAAAAAAAAATCATTACAATAAATAAGTTCTCTTGGAACGTGCCTATATAACAGACTAGATTACTAGGACTCCAACCAATTTAATACTACATTTTAATACTACAAAAGATGACATTTCTGAGAATGGAAATTTATTTATAGAACCAAAGTTATTTATTTATAGAACCAAAGTCTTAACTTCTTGTGTAACAGTTCAGAGCAGTGGAAATTTTCAGGCATTTTAATGGTGATTTTTAGCAATGTTTTCAACTAATCAAAAAATTAAAAAGCTCTTTAAATTTTTTATTGTAAAGGTGATGTACAGAGTTACACAAGTCAGGTAATGAGTACATTTCTTTTTTGAACAGTGTCACCCCTCCCACATTTTCTCCCAGTTTTTCAATACTGATCCCCTCCCCCAAATTGTATGGAGAATGAAATGAATTGAACATAGTCTCTTGAATTAAAGCATCTTAAGTATCTTTTATATTGTCTGTGTTCCCTCAGAACTAATGATAAACCTAGAGAAGGATGCTAGAACAAACAGGTCTGAAAATTACATTCTTTAAGTACCCACTTTTTCAAGTAGATAGACATCAAAGTGCTAGCTTCAAATATCTTTCTATGTGTTTCCTTTTTGTCTTTTTACCCTTCCATCTTAGTGGTTTCACTTGCTCTCACAAAATACCTGATGCCGAGTACAATATAAAGAAAAAGATTTATCTAATTCATATTTTTGGTGGCTGAAAAATCCAGGTTAAATGGCTCCATTGGTTCAGCCTTTGGTGAGGATCTTCTAGCTGCATTACAATATGGTAGGGGTCATATAGTGGTAAAATGAGAGGTAGAGAGGCAGAAAGAGAAACAGAGAGAAGTCACAGTACAAGACAAAAAAGTGAAAAGCTAAGGTCACTTTTCTGTAAACAAGTTACTCTCAGTGAATTAGTTTTCCACCAAAATAACATTAATCTATTTATGAGAGAGATCTCATGACCTAATTACAACTCACTAGGCTCCATCTCTTAAAGGATTTTATTACCTCAACACCAGCACACTGAGGACCAAGCTTCAGTACAAAATCCTTATGAGGACAACCATAGTATCTTCTTTCTTTGTGGATTAGACAAACTTAATAAGCTCATCATCAATTAGACTCTTTCTTACCTTTTTTTTACCTATTCACAAAAGCATTCTTTAGGGGCTGGGAAAGTGGCTCAGTGGTAGAGCGCTTGCCTTGCATGCATGAGGCCCTGGGTTCGATTCCCCAGCACCACATAAGGAAAAAGAAAAAAAGCCAGAAGTGGCGCTGTGGCTCAAGTGGTAGAGCGCGAGCCTTGAGCTGAAGAGCTGAAGGACAGCACCCAGGCCCAGAGTTCAGGCCCCACGACCAGACCCCAAAAATAAATAAATAAATAAATAAAGCATTCTTTAGCAAAAATGTGACACTGGTGATATCACAATAAAAATTTTAATTTCAAACTATACTACCAAGTCATGATAACAATAACACATGGTACTGGCACAAAAACAGACTCAAAGATCAATGGAAGAATATGGCAAACTCAAAAATAAAGCCACACACCTACTGCCATCTGATTTTTGACAAAGAAGCCAGAATCATACACTGGAAAAAAGACAGACTCTTCAATAAATGGTGCTAGGAAAACTGTTTCTCTACATGCAAAAGGCTGAAATTAGATCTATCTCCCTATCCTGTACAAAAATCAACTCCAAATAGATTAGAAACATGAAACGACAATAGGAAAATTCTGCTAGATATAAGAATAGGCGCTTCTTTTCTGAATAGGATTCTAATTGCCCAAGAGAAAGAGTTGACAAATTGGACTGCATCAAATTAAAAAGTCTCTACACATCAAAGGATAATTTCCAGAATCAAAAGACAAACCACAGAGTGGGAGAAAATCCTTTGCAGCTATTCAATGGATAAAGAATTAATATCCAGAATACTTAAAAAGCTCAAATAATTAAACAACAGAAGAACAAATAATCCAATTAATAAATAGGAAAAGAAATTAAACAGAGTTCTCAGAAGAAAAAAGACAGATAGCTAAAAAATACACAAAGAAATATTCAAGAGAGTAGGGGAAGGGGTGACATAGTCCAAAAAGAAATGTACTTATTGCCTGACATATAACCACTCTGTACATCACCTTTACAATAACAATAAAATTTTAAAGGAAATATTCAACATCATTAGTAAATAAAATATAAATCAAAACTACACTAAGATTCCATATCATTCCTGTAGAATGGCACTCCTCAAGAAAACAAACAACAAATGCTGGTGAGGATTCAGGAGAAAGGATTCCTTATATTCTTTTTAAACTAGTGCCACTATTATGGAAATCAATATAGGGCTTTCTTAAAAAAAACTAAAAATAGACCTACCTTATGACCCCATTATCCTACTCTTGGTCATATATTGGAAGAAGAGTCAATCAATAAACAAGAGAGATATCAACATTTATTCCAGCTCAGTTCACAATAGTTAAACTGCAAAATCAATAGCGGTGCCCACTGAGGAACAGCAAAAGAAAATTATATATTCATTTGTTGAGTAAAGTCCTGAAATGA
>NW_012267413.1:1362798-1456317 GCF_000151885.1 Dipodomys ordii | reverse complement strand
AACAGTAGTGATAATGGAACATGAATAAAAAGGGGACTTTCCAGGAGGGGATCAGCAGGAGGGGGAGGGGAAAAGAGGGTACTGAGGAATGAAGAGAATCAAAGGACACTGTACATTTATACATGAAGACAGCATAATGAACCCTTCTAAATGCTGCTTGCAAAAGCAGAAAGGACAAAAGGTGGTATGGTAATATACTGGAGGGGGTGAATTTGTTCTAAGAGTACTGTGTGCATGTGTGGAAATATCACAACAAAAGCCCCTCATATTACAAATGTATGTTACTATAAAACTAAAATAATTTTTAATGGGACATTGTGAGCCTAATGACTAGGCCAGAAATAGTTAAGTAGGAAAGTAAGTGCTTCTAATTCTTCCAGCTGGTGATTTAGGCATTGAGAGACTGAGGAGTGTGAAAAAAAAAAAAAACATTCAGCTGCAGCAGGCGATGTGTGACAGACACACAGCATTGTTTTCTCCAGTATGGGGCTGAAATATTTCAGAATATAGACAGTTTTGTTGTTTTATTTTCACAGAAAGGAGCTATTTAGTTTAATGAACTAACAGATTCTTTAACTAAATTCCATCTCCATAAGTTCATCAACTCTAAATCCATCCTGTAGACTGATTTGATCATTTTCCCATTCATTCATTTATAGAGAAGAGCTAACTGCAAAAAATGTACATAGCTTACTGTAAGGAATTTTTTTAAGATGAAGAAAAGAAATGCCCTAAAATTAATAGAAAAAATGAGCAAATAATTGACTGTGCCAGGGTAGAGAAATCTTTTCTTGGTAATATAATGCCCAGGGCATCATATTCTAAAATAAACTCATAGAGTTTTTGCCTCTGGGTAAATTTAAAACACTTGTAGGTGAAAGATCACTGTAAAGAAAACAAAATGCAGATGATAAACCAGAAAATAAAATTTGTAATTTATATAGCAAATAAAAATGTGTGTTTATTATTACATTATTTGTTATATTTTATGTACTACTAAAAGGCCACTAAAGTACCAAAGTATAAAAAGAACAGAAGAGACAACATAAGAGGGAAGTCAAATCTTTGAAAGATGGAGAACAGATGAAAAGATAAAAAGAATAAAAAAGTTAGGCACCATGTTCCCAAGAAGGAAATGTCAGATAAAAGCAAGTTGATTCAAGGATGATCAGAGTACTTTACAAGAATAAAACAACAATGTAGCATCTAATGATATAATCAGTGTCTCTTATTTTTAAAATTTTTAACATTTTTATTGTAAAGATACTGTACAAAGGGGTTACAGTTACATGAGTAGGGTAATGTTATCCCCTCCTCTGTTTTTTCCCCTACCACCCCGTCCCTCCCCACCTCCCCGACTCTTCCCCTCCCCCCCCACCCCTCCACCCCCAGCCAAAGTTCATTTTCATCATAGTGTCTTGTATATCTCATTGTTACAGTGGGTCAATCTGTATCCTTATTTGAGCATTCTGTTATTTCTCTTCCCTTCTCCAAATTAGAAAAATGTATATACAAGATGCAGATATTTTCATATCCGTGCATAAAGTACTTCAGTAGTATTTACCCCCAACTAACCCTCTCTTTTCACCTTCCACTTGTTCCTCTCCTCCCTCCAAACAACAGTCCCCCTCTGTGTTTTTAGATCTATATTCTGAATATGATTTTTTAAAGTGCAATATTTGTCCTTTGGAGACTGACTTATTTCACTTAATATAATTTCATCCATTTTCCTGAAACCAACATCATTTCATTGTTATTTATAATAATGCTCCATTGGGATGTGTGTGCTTGTATGTGTGCATACATGTGTGTTGTGTATATAACATTTTCTTTTTCCATTCATTTATTGATGGGGTCCTAGGCAGATTCCATTACTTGGCTGTTGCGAATTGTGCTGCTATAAATATCAATGTACAGGTATTTCTATTGTGTGATGACTTATATTCCTTTAGGTATATGCCCAGGAATGGCATAGCAGGACCATATGGTCCAATTTTTAGCTTTTTGAGAATGCTCCAAACTGATTTACATAGTGGTTTCAGTAATTTATATTCCCACCAACAGTGTACAAAGGTTCCTTTTTCCCACATCCCTGTCAGTATTTATTATTGTTTATGTTCTTGATGATGGCCATTCTGACTAGAATGAATTGAAATCTCAGTGTCATTTTGGTTTACATTTCCTTTATGTCTAGGGAAGTTGAACATTTCTTCACTTTTCTGTGTGTTTCAGGCTTACTGAAAATATTATAGCATAGCAGAAAGATTTAAATGGCTCCACATGGTGTTTTGAAATACATCCCAACTGAAGGCTGAGAGGCTGAGTGATTTGCAGGTTGGAGAGACTACCAGAACTCTAAAGCTTCAGTATATCCTTAGTGTTGGGATCAACTTCAATGCTCTCCTGATCAATGGCTGAGATTTCAGGAATATAAGTATCTCCCCTTTCTCTCCCCTTCTTCAGCTGGGTAGTGATACCTCTCATGGATGTCTTTGCATCTGCTTCATAAGATGTATAGCATAATCTGCTGTCTTGGTGCAGTGCTTCTTGCTGAGAATAATGGCAATCAGCACAACATTTTTTTGGTACTGAAGGCACTACCCAGATGTGTGTAGTACTTCTCATTGGTGACACGGATTTCCATCATGGTTTGGGTGCTAATGTGGCCCAATGTTGGTCAGGTCCTGGTAAAATAGCTCTTTGTATATTTATTGGCTGTTTGTACTAGTTTTGTGAATTATTCAGTTCATTTACCCATCTGTTAATTGGATGACTTATTCCTTGGTGTTTTATTTTTGAGCTCTTTATATTGTCTAGATATTAATCAACCTACTGTTATTCAAAATACTTATAAAACTTTAGTTTCTTTCCACCAATGTCCTCTTTATCAAAACGCAAAATCATTTTCTCTTTTTTCTGAATGTTTATTTTACTTTTTCATGATTCATCCATTTAAGTTCAGAGGCAAAATCAGAATGGTGTCTTTCCATTAGTCTCAATTGTTAAGAAGAAACCATGGAAGGGTCAATGAGGCATGCAAATGGATACCCCTCTTTCTTCTCTCCTGAAATCTAAAGAAATCTAGCAGGAAAACAAGTCTAATAGGACAAAAGTACACTGGAGGAAGTTGGTATAATTTCAAGGGAGGACAGATGCAAAGAAGTAGTTGATCACCTTAGAAATAATATTGAAGGCTCTGCCACCAGTATATGTTAGCTTTTGCTCCAATAACAAATACCTTCCCAATCATAGTAGTTTATTCCTCACTCACTCATAGTATCTGCCCAAATAGCCTGTAACTAATTGCCAGAATTGTTTTTATGACTTCAGCCACCCAGCTCAAGTACAAGGAGACAGAGGACCATCCTACTATTGGCCTATACACATATATACATAGTCATATACACATATGTGTAAATATATGTATGTGTATATATACATATGTATATAGATATATATGTGTGTGTGTATATATATATATATATATATATATGAATAAACCCATTGAATACAATGCCCAATTCCTCTATTTGCATGTCCTGAGTCTCTGTCTGGTGCTAGCAGTGGGCTACTCTGTCTTCAAGACCCACAAATAGGAAGTCTGATGACCCAGGAGATAGGCAATGAGGTCCCCATCCTCAGCTAGTCAGCCACATGGTCTCAGGCTATAATTTCCCCACTGACAAAGTAAAGAAAGCCCTGGCCTCAATTCCAGCTCTGATCCCAAGGAATGTGTATGTGTGCACTAGTATGCCAGATGCTAGAAGAGTGAGAAGTTAGTATAAAAGGACTTGTCACTGTCTGCCAGTAGAGGCAACTGGTGAATAAAAGAGTCAACCCATCCCTCTCCTGGCCTGTGGTCTTAGGATAGGAAGAGGTGACATGGCCCAGCTGACTTCCTGGATATGTAACGTTGTGCAGTCCTCAGCCAGCCTTCCTGCTCCCTAGGGCAGCACCCCCATCTCTCTTCTGCTTTCACGGCTCTTCGCACATTCTCACCCCTCCTTCCTCTTCCGACAACCCACTTCAACTGCTCCAATAGCTTTTACCCAAATCTTCCTGAGAATCAGCCAGCAGTGGCCTTGAGACTCACCCCTTTGTTTTTGTATGTAGCACAGGTTTCCATTTCACCAAGAAGACATGTGTTTCAGGGTTTGTTTGTTTTTTTGTTTGCTTAAATTTCTCTTTAAAATACACCAGGGTTTAACTCAAGGGTAAAAACTGCATTTTCAAATCACAAACGTTTTTGCCAAAATTCAGAATGTTTACACAAAATAGATCAAGAGGCATTCTAGAAGCAAGCAGCAGGTTTTCCCATGCGCAGTTAAATTTGTGGATCATATAGGAGCCCCTTTCTAATTTGGGTGACAATGTGCCAAAAATAGGCTGGCTACTTTTAATTTCTCTAGGCATTGGCTTGTAAGGCTGTGACCTTGAACATACCTTCTAACTTTTTGGGTCTCAGTAAATGAGAATGACACCACCTTAGGTCCATAGCAGAATCTGATACTACAGGCCTCAGGCTTCCTGAGATTTCTAGGGAGATATATGTCCACTAAGTAATCTCTTAGCAGTAAAGTGTGGTGGAAGGGATGAGAGAGTGCAATCATCTAGGATCCTTAATTTTGCAGGCATGTTATAACATTGAACTAGGTTGTAAAGGATGTGTTTTTCTGTCCTTGATACAATATATTTGTGCTGTGCTACCAAAAAAAGAGTAAGACTTATATCCAGGTATGGGTGGCTCACGCCTGTAATCCTAGCTACTCAGGAGGCTGAGATCTGAGGATAACAGTTCAGAGTCATCCTGGGTAAGAAAGTCTGTCAGACTTTTGTCTCCAATTAATCACAAGAAAACTGGAAGTGGAACTGTGGTTCAAAGTAATAGAGCTCTATCCTTGAGCAAAAGAGCTCAGGGACAGCAACAGGCCCTGAATTTTGTCTGTCTCATGACTGACAAACAAACAAATAAAAAAACCAAAAAAGTAAGACTTTTGTATACATGCATTTGTGTGTATATGAGAGAGAGAAAGAAAGAGAAAATAAGAGAGAGAAAAAGGGCTCCTGTGAATGTGTAAAGATGAGGGGATGGAGAAAAAGGGATATTTACAAGCATGAAACATAATATCTAGGTTTGTTTTTATTTTAGCAAATACATATATGGATACTTTTATCCTTATTATACAATGTATACAGTATATACTATGTATATAGTATATACATATTACATATATATAGCATATATACTATGTATATACAGTATAGTATATATAGTATAGTATATAGTATAGACTATATATAGAGTATATACAACAGAGTATATATAGTATAGTATATATAGCAAATAGTATGTATATAGTTATGTGCACATGCACACTCTATACATGTATACTATATATGTACATATAAATACTATATACATACATACTATATACATACTATTTAATATCTATATACTAAAGAAGCTCAAGAATATAAAACTTCTAAAAATTTTAAAAATTCAACTAAAGACTAATTAGAACCAGGTATGTAGTTCATGCTTTTTTATTTGTTGGTTTATTTATTGTGTATGGTTTCTACATGTTTGATTGGTATCAATTAGCTGTACAAGGGGATTTCATTTTTGACATGCCCATATATACGTACAACATGCTTTGATCGGAGTCACTCTCTCCATTACTCTCTATCATCAATCTTCTCCCTCCCAATCCAACTGTAACAACCTTCATTTTTCATCTCAAACATGTACATAAAGTATTTTGACCTTATTCACTCTCCTTCACCCTCTCCATTTGCCCCCCTACATACACACATACCTTTACTGATGTCCCAGCTAGGGCCCATTTTACATTCCAAAGACTTGATTGGTATAGGTAAGAGGCTCTTCTCTGAGGCCAGTGGAGCAGAAGCACAGATCCCTATCTGCAAAGAATTGAAGATACTGCTCAAGTGGTAAAGTTCAATTTCCTGTACCACCAAAACAAACAAATCCAAATGAATGTATTCAATTCAAAAGCAAATGAATCTCACACCTATCTAGCAGGTGAGGGGTGGGGTGTCACTGACACACATATATCCTTTGCTCCACAGTTACAGAGGAAGCTCCCTTAACTCTCACCTGACCCTGATGAAGCTTCCCAGAAGCTTCATCCCCTAATCCCTGAGCATCTGTGCCTGGGTATCTTAACTCCCTGGGCCAGTTCTCTTTCAGGTCTCTGAAGAAGATTCAAGATTAGCTCCCAGCTTTTCTCTGACATCACCCCCACCCTCATCACATTCTTGAAACATGCATTGCTGCCTTACGAGCCTGGGTTCTCTTATGCTGTGTGAACACTCAAGGTCAAAGCCAGAGTTGCTGGCCACACTACCTTTCACCTTTCACTATGTTGTGGGATCCTCTCACTGCTTTGAGCCCCTGGGGCTCTGACCCATTGAACTGAGTGTTAGATCACCTGAAAATCTTGGTCAAATGAAGACTTGCAGTCAGCAGTTTGAGGTGGGGCCTGAGAGTCTGCATTTCTCACACACTTCAGATATAGCAAAGGTTGGGACTGCCCATAGAGAGCATAGTTTCCAAGTATCCAAAGGCTTTAGCAGATCACACTCAGAGGATCATCCTGGCAGCCTCCAGATTCAGCCAGGCCACAGGAACCCCCTGAGAAGGTGGAAAAAGGCAGACCTCAGATTGAACAGGAAAAGAGTCTCTACTGGTTGGGTTTTTGTTGAAGGGGCTAGGGAGGCTGCAGCTTTTTCCAATTACCCAGATAAGCAACTAGTTATTTTAAAGAAAAATAAGAAATGGAATAGCCTAAAATTGCAGTTCCCTAGGAAATATTGGTCCTGTGAGGTGTTAATAGGAGTTTTGTGCAAAAGGGATGCCGATGCTCAAATAAGTTCTAGAATCTACACTCTTAAACACTGGGTTAAACAGAGTTTAATAGGTTTCTTTTCAGAGGCCATAATAAGCTAATGTGCATTATAGTGCTCCAAGAAGAACATAAAGCATGCGACATTCGCCAAAAGTATTTTCCAAGGAAATCACCTCCGTTTATTTATTTATTTATTTATTTATTTATTTATTGGTCAGGGAGTCTAATAGGGCTAAAGTTCTATGGGCTGTAGGAAAGGGTAACAAGCACACACTGGAGTCAAGTTCACTGACCTTCCTAACTCTTCCTTTTCCTTCTCAGAAGATTATAAGGTGGAAGAGTGTCTGCTTTCTCAAATTTGTTTGTAATAAGTTCGGCATTTTAAAGCATATTAAGAGGCCTACAAATACTTAGCCATTGGTAACATTTTTCTTTCTTTATTTCTCTTTTTTTTTCTTTCTTCTCACTTTCTTCTCTCTCTTTTACAAATGTTACGCATCTCTTATCTTATAAATGCTGTCTTAAATATAAACATCATATCACCATCTCTGGGTGTTGTGTGTGATTATCAGTGAGTTCCTGTGTGACAAAAGTTTTAGCTTTCTTGACTAAAGAAATTTTACTAAGAAAATCCCAATCAATTGCATCCCACTTTGCTAGAGCCAGTCTTTAGGGAGATGTGTTAGTCACTTTTCCATTACTGTGACAAAATACCTAAGAAAAGGAACTCTGGGAAGAAAGAATTCATTTTGACTCATGGTTTCAGAGATTTCAGATCAGCTGACTCCACTACTTTGGGTCTGAGATAAGGGAGAATATCAGTAGGGAGGGCATGGCCCAGCAAAGCTGCTCACTCATGGCAGCCAGCAAACAGGGAAACAGAGAGAGGCTAGTGACAGTTTTTCCAATCAGCTCCAACTTCCCACAGTTTCTACCTTCACTGAATAGTTCATTCAATTATGAATCCATCGATGAATTACTCCAGTGATTAGCTCAGCACCCTCATAATTCAATCTATTTCCCAAAGGCCCATCTCTGAATATTGCTTTGGGGACTAAGCCCTCACTCAAGGCATGAGCCTATAGGGAACATTTCATATCCAAACCACAACGGTAGTCAAAAGAGCTTCAGAGAAAGCCCTTCCCTGCATGTCAGGAGAGAGATGATTGAAAGGGGTTTTGGGAAAGGTCAGGGAGACCTCGAGACTGCTTTGTTAGGTCATCATGTGAAAGCACCATACTTTGGGGTATCATTTTCTGAGTCCCAAAATGTTTTAATTATTCTGGTCAAGTCTCACTGTATTATTTTAAGTTTATTTATAGTGACATAGTAGGTGGGTTAAATCTTCAAGACAAAGATGTTGTACTGTCAATTTTTAATGTTAAATTAATTTTAAATAATAGTATGGACAGGGGTTGGGGGGAGGGGGAGGATGGAAAGGGATGGGAAGGGGAAACAAAGGAGGAGGCTACAATGCTTGGTAAGAAATGTACTCATTATCTTGCCCATGTAATTGTAACCCCTCTGTACAGTATTTTCAGAATAAAAAAAAGAAAAAAATAATAGTAAGGACAGAATCACAACACAAACCCTTATCATATTAAAGCATCATCTAGACCACCTAGTAGTTTAGGTAAGGATCTTTTCTCTAGAGTGTCTCCAGAGGATAGTATGAGGTTTCCTGAACAAATACTATCTGGGATCAGATAATAGTGTCACTCACTGTGGTTGCTGAGGGTATTGGCTGGTTTCCATTCCTGTGTCCATTATTGACTGTTGCTTAATAGCCTAGTTATCAAACACAGGCAGAAAGAAGGAAAGAGAGAAAGAGAGAGAGACATCTTTTTCTCTCTTCAGAGGGAAATAAGATCTCAACAACAGCACACCATTGCTTTCAATTAGTGGTTCTCAGTCTTTGTCTGCATATTAGAATCAGCTGAGAATTTTTAATAAAGCACCGGTGATGCCCAGGCCTTGCCCTAGAACAAATAAATCTGAATTTACTTCTGGAACCAGAGTATCAATATTTTTGAAAGCTCTTCATAAGATTCTAATTTATGGTCAGGCTGATGATGAGACAGAAAACCAAATATCCTCACATCTCTACCTAGATGAACCAAATGTCCTGAAATCCATAATTGGGAAGATAGCTTGTATGAATGCCACGTGGCACATCATTGTGCTTCTCTGTGCTTCTATCCCCCCCTTTTTTTGCCTTCCCTTGAAATACCCACTGACCTGTACATTTAGAGTGTAAATAAGTTCTGAATAGATAGCACTGTCTTGAGTACGGTGCAGGAATTTATCTCCAAATCAGTTCCTACCATTCCCTAAGCACAGCAGCCCACACTTGTCACCTCTGCTCTGTGCTTACCTATTCTCATGAACAGGTTTCCTATTTTGGATCTCCCAGTCTTTAGTTGGTTAACATAAGAGACTTTCTCTTTCTGATGCACCATCCCTCCTTTCATATATTTTCCCTCAACAATGCTCAAATGTGAAAATAATGACTTCCTTTCGAACAATGTACCAAACATTGCACCAAGCATTTGGTGTAACTGTATTTTAGTCTTAAAACAAACATAGGAGAGACTCATTCAGCAGAAGAGGAGATGAAAGTTGAAGAGGGAAACTACTCTCCCTGAGATCATCAAAGTGGCAAGTCAGAGGTCTGGGATTCACATTTGGAGAAATCTGAATGGAAACTCTGAACTTAACCATCCATCTGGCTTCATTGATACATATCTGAGACAGTCAAACAAGACCCTATGATTGTCATTGTCTGGAAATGCTTAATTTTTGAATTAAGTATCCCACAACCCCAAGTTGCACTGGGCCCTGAAAATCAGGTAGTCAGTCCTCCACTTCTTCCAGAAGTAAATAGAAAAGCCACTCACTTTATATTCTTTAAGAACTCAAAATATGGGCTAGGAAGGTGGCTCAGTGATAGAGCGCATGCCTTGCATGCCAGAGGCCCTGGGTTCGATTCCTCAGCACCATAGAAGCAAAAAGAAAAAAGCTGGAAGTGGTGCTGTGGCTCAAGTGGTAGAGCGCTAGCCTTGAGCTGAAGAGCTGAGGGATAGCTCCCAGGCCCAGAGTTCAGGCCCCATGACCTGACCCCCCCCAAAAAAAAAAGAACTCAAAATATGTTCAAACCATGATCATTCAGATGATGGATGAAGATGAGGCTAGTGTACTATTAAACTCAGATAATAATACAAATATTAAAAATAAGAAATTATGACTACAATTTTTCATAGTGCTTGGACATGACAAAGAGAGAGAACTTATGAGTTTTAGTACAGAAGAGGGTGCTAAGATACAGACTAAAGGCATAGAAAGCCCATTCAGTGGCATGATAGCATAAGGTTTCCCAAATCTAGGAAAGCTACAGGAATCTGAGACATTCAGAATCCCCAAAGACACGACCAGACTAAAACTTTACATCATATTATAGTTAAAATGCAAAGAGTACAAAACAAAAGAAATGCCAAAACCTGAAAAAAATACAAAATTACTTACAAAGGCCAACATTGGAATATCAGCAGATTCCTCAATATACCTATATGCCAAGACAGCATGGAATCATGTATTTCAACCTCTGAAGAAAAATAACCACAAGCCAAGATTATTACATTCTGTAAAGGTATCCTTTCAAATGAAAGGAAAAGAAAGACCTTCCAAAATAAATATAACTAAAAGCAATTTTTGATCACTAAGTTAGTATTTCAGGGGATATTTAAAGGAATACTACACATACAAAAAGAGGAAGAAAAATGCATATATTGACAAGAGCTCAAAAAAGAATAAACATCACTGGAAGAATAGATTCCTAAAATAAAAATTGGGAAAGAATCAAACATCACTAATTCAGTAAACAGTAAACATATACATATGTATATGTATATATACATATACTTATATATATATATATGTATATGAAAAAGAAAATGCACAGATGGGTATCAGAGGCTCACACCTGTAATATCAACTACTCAAGAACTGAGATCTGGAGAGCTGCAGGTAGAAATTAGCTGGGACACAATCCCACTTTTCTTTTGGGCATTTACTCGAAGGATCACAAACAAGGTTATACCAAAGCTACCAGCACAGCCATGTTCATTGAAGCATTATTTACCATAGCTAAGATATGGAACCAACCCAGATGCCCTTCAGTAGATGAATGGATCAAGAAAATGTGGTGTGTGTGTGTGTGTGTGTGTGTGTGTGTGTGTATAGGAATTCTATGCCTCCATCGGAAAAAAATAACATTGCCTCTTTTGTTAGGAAATGGAAAGACTTGAAAAAAATCACATTAAGTGAAGAAAGTCAGGCCCAAAGAAACATAGGCAGTTGTTTAAGAATACAGGTGGACCTGATGCAACAACGAGAAGTATAAGTTGTCATGTCCAAAACGAGCTTTACAACGTCGGTGGGGGGGGGGGGGGAGGGGGAGGAGAAGGGTTGGGATTGGGGGGGGGGGGGAGGCTGGGAAGGGATGTGAAGGGTAAACCAAAGGAGGAGGCTGCAATGCTTGGTAAGAAATGTACGCATTATCCTGCCCATGTAATTGTAACCCCTCTGTACAGTATGTTCACAAATAAAAAATAAATTAAAAAAAAAAGAAACATAGGTCCCATGGTTTCCCTTGTTTTCAGTGACTAGTACAGGTCTAGGATAAGCAGAGTAGGTCAAAGGCTATGTACACATGACCATATGAGATAATGTTAAGCAAAATGTACCCCAAGACAGAGACACAAGAGGTTTGTTTTTGTTTTTGTTTTCATTCTTGCTAGTGTTTTCAATGTACTTCCAATACACTATGTGATTCTTTTGTTTCTATTGTATGTTCTTCCCCCATGATATAACCCTTGTTTTCACTGGATTTGATACTGGTGCTCTGCATCTTGTATATATATTTTTGAATTTGGGGAGGGGAAGGGATATTGCAGAACATTTAAATAAGGATGCAGGCTGACCTGTTGTGATGACAAGATGTACAGGACACTATATTGAAAATGAAGAAAAAAATAGAAGTTAGCTGGGACAGAAAAGCCCATGAGAATTGTAGTGTTTAAGTATAGCAATATTTAGGGACTTTTTGCTGGTTAATTGAGGATAGAATTTCAAAGACTATTCTGCCCAGGCTAGCTTTGAATAGTAATTCTCAGATCTCAGCCTCCTAAATAGCTAGAATATAAGGATTTAGTCACCAGTTTCTGAACCAGCCCTTGTTTGATAATTAATTAGAGATAAATTCTCATGGGCTTTTCTGTCCCAGCTAATTTCTTTCTTCTTCTTTTTTATTATTAATTTTTTATTCTAAAAATGTTATATAGAGGGTCAGGGAAGGTGGCTCAGAGGTAGAGTGCTTGCCTTGCATGCATGAGGACCTGGGTTCGATTCCTCAGCACCACATAAGCAAAAAGAAAAAAGCCAGAAGTGGTGCTGTGGCTCAAGTGGTAGAGCGCTAGCCTTGAGCTGAAGAGCTGAGGAACAGCACCCAGGCCCAGAGTTCAGGCCCCATGACCGGACCCCCCAAAAAAATGTTATATAGAGGGGTTACAGTTACACGAGTAATGAGTACATTTCATAGCGAGCAGTTACCTCCTCCCTTATTTTCCCCCTACCATCACTTCCCTCTCCAACTCCCCAACTCCTCCCACCTCCTCCCCACCCCGCCTCTGACATTGTAAAATTCGTTTTCAATATAGAGTCCTGTACATCTCGTTGTCACAACAGGTCGGCCTGCATCCTTATAGCCCCAATGCAATAATAGTGGATGACTTCCCTACCTTACTTTCACCAATAGATAGATCATCCAGACAAAAATCAACAAAGGAACTTCAGAGTTAAGTAGATTGAAGAGTTAATAGAGATCTATAAAATAATCTATCAAACAGCTATGGGATACACATTCTTCTCAACAACTCCTAGAACTTTCTGTGAAATAAGCCACATTATAGACAATAGACCAGGTCTTACAAAGTATAAAAAATTAAAAGATTTTATGTAGATTATCAAATCCGAATGGAATAAGACTAGAAACCAATAGCAAAAGAAACTACAGAAGATATGCAAACTCATGGAAACTGAACAATATACTGTTAAATAACCAGTGCAGCACTGAATAAATCATGTGAGAAGTTAAAAAAATTCCTAGAATCAAATGAAAATGGGTAAACAATTTGCCAGAATCTGTGGAATACAGCAAAGTGGTTTTAAGAGGAAAGTTTATAGATTTAAGTACCTTGAATTTAAAAGTTAGAGCTCAAATAAATAATCTAAGAATCTATTTCCAGGTCTTAGAAAAATAAAATCCAAATGCAACAGTAACAGCAGGAAAGAAACAGTACAGATCTGAACACTATCCAACAAAGAGTTTGTTCTTTATAAAGATACACAAGATGGACCAACTCTTAGCTACACTCATCAAAAGTAAGAGGAAAAAACATCCAAATTAATAAAATTAGATGTTGAAAATGGAATAATACAATATATACAGCCACAGTTACAGAGGCTCATTAGGGAATGCTTTAAAATGTATGTTGTAATAAATTGGAAAATTTAGAAGAAATGGATGAATTTCTTTTTGTGTGTGTATGTATGAAAATACCGTACAGAGGGGTTACAAGTACACAGGCAAGGTAATGAGTACATTTCTTATCAAGCATTGTTGCCTGCCTCCTCCTTTGTTTCCCCTTCCCATCCCTTCCCATTTCCTCCTCCCCCCCTGAACACGCCCCCCCTCCCCGCCCAAGTTGTAAAGTTCGTCCACCTGTATCCCTATTTAAACAATTTGTTTTTTCCCTTCCCCTCCACAAATTATACCAACAACAAATACAGTGAAAACAGGGGTTATACCATCGGGGGAGAGACATACAAAGCAACAAAGAAATCATCCTATAAATATGTTAGAAACAATCACAAGAAAGAAAAAACATTTGAATCCTTATCTTGGGGTCCATTTAGCCTAACATCAACTTATCTGACCATGTCTGCTTGTCTCAGACATATACCAGTAATTGCAAATAAGGGAAACCATGGGACCTATGTTTCTTTGGGCCTGGCTTACTTCACAATATAATTTTTTGCAAGTCTTTCCATTTCCTAACAAATGGGGCAATGTCATTCTTTCTGATGGAGGCATAGAATTCCATTGTGTATATATACCACATTTTTTTTGATCCATTCATCTACTGAGGGTCATCTGGGTTGGTTCCATATCTTAGCTATGGTAAATAATGCTGCAATAAACATAGTTGAGCTGGTAGTTTTAGTATGGTCTTGTTTGTGATCATTTGGGTAAATGCCAAAAAGTGGGATTGCTGGGTCATAGGGGAGCTTTATGTGGAATCTTTTGAGGAACCTCCATACTACTTTCCAAAGTGGTTGAACAAGTTTACACTCCCACCAACAATGCAGTAGGGTGCCCTTCTGTCCACATCCCCTCCAGCATCTGTTTTTATTAGAGTTCTTAATTTTAGCTCTTCTAACTGGGGTGAGGTGGTATCTCAATGTTGTTTTGATTTGCATTTCTTTTTTGGCTAGGATGGTTGAGCATTTCTTCATGTGTCTATTGGCCATTCATATTTCCTCTTCAGAGAAGTTTCTCTTTAAGTCTTTAGCTCACTTATTTATTTGGCAGTTGTTTCTTTGAGAATTTGTTGTTGGGGGATTTAATTTTTTGACTTAGATATGAGACCCTTGTTTGTTGTATGGCTAGTGAAGATCTTCTCCCAATCCATGGGCTTTCTATTGATCTTGCAAGCTATGTCCTTTGCCATGCAGAAGCTCTGCAATTTCATGCAATCCCATTTGTCCAACTTTTCTTTGACTTGTTTGGATGAATTTCTTGATATACATTGTCTATTAAAATTAAATCAAGGGTGTAAAAAACATAACCAGATCAATAATAAGCAATTTGATTGAAGCAATGATATAAAAAAGTACAAGGCCAGACACATTCATGACTGAATTCTAGCAAACATTTAAAGAAGAACTAATACAAATGCTCTTTAAACTGTTCCATAAAACAGATAAGGAAGGAATGCTTTCAAATTTGTTCTATGAAGCCAATATCACTTTAACAGTAGAACTGGAAAAGGGCAAAAACAAAACAGTGATGAACAACATAGGGAAAAACTCATCAATAAAACATTCATAAATCAAATTCAACAACGGATTGCACAGTTCATTCACTCTGGCCAAGTTGGTTTTATTATTAAATTTATATTAATTATTTAATTTATATTATTAAATTATTGGGGAACTCTTTGCTAATGAGTTCTTTTTAATTAATTGCTAGATTCAGCACAATGCCAATAATAAATCTAGCAATATTTGTTATAGAAAATAAGATATTCCAAAGCTCATGGGCAAACAAAAAGTACACAGAATATCCAAAACAGAGGATTGGGGATTTTGCTTAGTGGAAGAGCACTTGCCTAGAAAATGCAAGACCCTGAGTTTGGTCCTCAGATTGGGGGGCGAGGAGGGTAGTGGGAGAGGGAAGCAAAATAATTTTTACAAGAAAGAGTAAAAGTAAACAACTTTCACCATTTGTCTTCAGAATTGTCAAAGATATCTGGGCTGACACAAAGACTGACCAACAGATCACTAGGACAATTTGAGACCTTTTGTGGACATTTTCTTTTCAGTAAGGCCACCAAAGTAATCAGTGGAGAAGTTGAAGTCTTACAAAAACAGTACTAGACTGACAGAAAATCACCTCTGGCTTATGTACAGAAATTAATTTGATATATAAGCTTACTGAAGATGTAAAAGATCTTTATAGTGAAAACTATAAAAATCTAAAGAAAGAAATCAAAGAGGATACCAGGAAATGGAAAGATCTATGTTCATGGATATTGTGAAAATGGCCATGTTGCCAAAAATGATATGCAGATTCAATGCAGTCCCCATCAAAATCCCAATGCTGTTCTTTACTGATAGCGAAAACAATCCAAAAATTCATATGGAATGACAAAAGACCTAAGCCAAAGCAATCACAGGCAAAAAAATAAAAATAAAAAATAAAAAGCAATGTGGGCAGTATCACAATGCCAGACTTCAAACTCTACTTACAGAGCCATAATAACAAAAACAGTTTAGTATTGGCACAAAAATAGACCCAAAGATCAATGGAACAGATTAGAAGACCCAGGAATAAAACCACATACTTATAGTCATCTAATATCCTACAAAGGAGCCAAAGACATACAGTGGAAAAAACAATTGGTGTTGGAAAAACTGGACAGCCATTTGCAGAAAACTAAAAGTGGATCCCTGCTTGTCACCATTTACTAATATTAATTCAAAGTGGGGTAAAGACCTCAACATCTGCCCCAAAACTCTGCAACTACTGCAAGAGAGAGTAGGAGAAACATTAGAACTTCTAGGATAGGCAGGAATTTCATGAATAGAGTCCCAGGGTACAAGAGATAGGAGAGAGATTCAACAAGTAGGACTACATCAAAATAAGAAGTTTCTGCACAGATAAGGACATAATTACAAAACTAGTAAGACAGCCAAACAATTAGGAAAAGATCTTTACCAACAATACATTGGACAAAAGCCTGATACACAATATATACAAGAAGCTCAAGAAACTAACCCCTCCTAAACTTCATACACCAATCACTAAATGGGCAAGGGAGTTAAGGAGATACTTCTTAAAAGAAGAGATAAGAATGGCAAAGAAACACATGAGGAAATGATTATCATCCCTGGCCATAAAGGAAATGCAAATAAAAACACCTGTGAGATTCCATCTCATCCCAGTTAGATTGGCCAACATTTTAAATTTCAGCAATAAATACTGTAGGGATATGTGGGAAAAGGAATCCTACTGAGCTGCTGATGGGAGTGTAAACTAGTACAACTAGATCTTCCCTAGGACCAAGCCATACTATTTCTAGGCATCTACCCTGAACATCATGAATCAAGATGTGATAGGGATACCTGTATATCCATGATCATTGCTGCACTATTTATAATAGCCAACATATGGAAACAACCCAGATGCCCCATAACAGATGAGTGGATCCAAAAAATGTGGTACTTATATGTACAAAGGAATTTTACACAGCCATTAGAAAGAATAAAATAATGTCATTTGCAAGAACATGGATGGAACCAAAACAAATGGTTTTAAGTGAGGTAAGCCAAGGCCAAAGAGACAAATGGCACATGTTCTCTCTGATATGCGGAAGTTAGAACTAAAACCTTGGGATATGACAAATTACACAGGATTCTAGATATTCACATACAGTCAGTGACGGAGGATAGTCTTAGGAGAGAAACACAAAGGTGTAAGGCCTAAGCGCCCCTCCATATTTATATAAAATAATATATATACCGAAATGAATGCCTAAGATATGGAAACGAAGAACCTTTTCTTAATTTGTGTTTTTTTTTCTTTTTCTGATGATTCTGTATTCTTTATATACTGTGTATTCACTTGTTGGGAGGGCACAGAACTCAAGGAAAAGTGAAGCTCACTGGACATTGATGAGAGTGAACTATACAACTTGAGTGTGGAGTTGGGAGGAAGGGAATGGAAGTGAATGAGGGAACAGATGCCACTGTACAAAAGGAAATGTACTTATTCTCTGACTCATGTAAATGTAACTCCTCTGTACATCACCTCTATAATAACAAAAGAGTAAATTAAAAAAGCTAAGTAGAAAAAGTACTGATTAAAAAGCAATAATGTTGAACCTGCAAAATACTGTATTGTGAGTCATATTAAAAGGTCCATATTGAAACCCTTTTGTATAACTACTTAAAGGTAATGAAAATAAAATATTCTGTGATAATAAAAATCTGAAGAAAAATTTCCTCTAAACTGCAGAGGTCCCCGCCCAGTAAGAGAAGTAGTGATAATGGTAACTTTTGCATCTTTCTTTTGTGTGTGTGCTGGTCTCAGGGCTTGAACTCAGTGCCTAAGTGCTATCCCTGAGATTCTTTTTCTCAAGGCTGGAATTCTACCATTTGAGCCACGCACCACTTTCAGCATTTTCTGAGTAATTTATTGGAGATAAGAGTTTCACAGACTTTCCTGCCTGGGCTAGCCTTGAACCATGATTCTCAGGTCTCAGCTTCCTGAGCAGCTAGGATTACAAGTGTAAGCCACCAGCTCTCAGCTCATTTTGTATCTTGATGGTGGTTTAGGTCAGCTTGCATGGGACATCAAATGGTCCCTTAAGGTTTATGCATTTCTTGCTATGCAAATTTTACCACAAAGAAAGAAATTAGCCTTAAACACATCTGTGTAATGTATAATAACTCCAGTTAATGAGATCCATATGAATTATTTAGGGGGCAATATATTCATGACTACATCAGACTTGAAAGAATATCTCGGGAGGATGTATAGATAGATAGATAAATAGATAAATAGATAGATAGATATTTAACTAAGTAATTAGCTTTCAATGAAAGTTTATTTCAACTTTTCAGTAAATCTGAAATTTTTCACAACAAGCGATTGGAAAAAACCTTGATAGAAACCACTTAATTGTTTAGAACCTGGACCCACAAAAAATTCTTTAGGGGAGGAGTATTTTTATCATGGGCATTGTTTAGAATTACCAGCACATGGTGATAATAAAAAGCAGATCAGCTTTTAGTGGAGTTTATTATTGTTTTTGAATTCTCAATAGCAATACACACCCTATTGCCTGCACCCAGGGTGGGCCCTCCTACTAGACTCTCTTGGTGCATGGTTAGTGTCATAAAATTGGAAAAGCATAGTGGCAAGAATCAAAGCCAGTTCTGCCTGATTCTGAAGTCCTTTCTGTGCCAATGAACTTCTTTCTATACTATCCTGCTAGCTCTGCCGACAATTATACCATGATGAATAAAGCAGAATTCTTCCCTACAAGGAGTTCACAAGGTAGTGCAGGGAGATCCAGATGTAGATTTCTTATACAGATGATTAGATGCAAGATTTTCAAATGTTGTACTAGTGGAAAACAAGGAAGCTTCTTGGAAAAAGTGTGTGAGTTGCACTCTGCCCCCTGCCTAAGCCCATTTGGTAGCTCTGAGTTGTTCATATACACCCATCCCAAATCCTTAACATGGCCTACAAGATCCTATGTGACCTTGTCCCTTTCTATTTCTCTATCCTGTGTGGCACATTGTTCAGTCTATTTCCTTCTAGTATAACACCATACTACAGACCGGGTAACTTTGTAAGTGTACTTTTTACAGTTATGGAGCCTTGGAGGGCCAAGACTGAAGGGCTGCATGTGCCCAAGGCCTGTGGCTGAAGCATCCTATGTTGGAATGTGAGAGAGGCGATGGAACATTTGCAAACCTGCAAATGTATGAAGAAGTTGATTCCAGATTTTTTTTTTATGCTGGCCTTGAGGCTTGAATTTAGGGTCTGTAATCCCTGGGCTTTCTGCTCAAGATTAATGCTCTATCACTTGAGCCACAGCTCCATTTCTGGCTCTTTTTTTTTTTTGGTAGTTAATTGGAGATAAGAGTCTCATGGACATTCCTGCCCTGGCTTCAAACTGCAATCAGATCTCAGCCTCTTGAGTAGCTAAGATTTATTTACAAGCATGAGCCACCAGCACCCAACATGCTCAAATATTATTTTCTACACACAACCCCAAGCCACATTGATATAACAGTAAATAGTCCTTTCAAAATCTGTAATCCTGTAAGGAATTTTTTTTGGGGGTCCAGTCGTGGGGCCTGAACTCTGGGCCTGGGCGCTGTCCCTCAGCTCTTCAGCCCAAGGCTAGCGCTCAACCACTTGAGCCACAGCACCACTTCCAGCTTTTTTCTTTTTGCTTATGTGGTGCTGAGGAATCGAACCCAGGGCCTCAGGCATGCAAGGCAAGCGCTCTACCACTGAGCTACCTTCCCAGCCCCTGTATGGAATGTTTTTAAATAAAGGAAATCAAGTAATTTCAAATACCTGCCCACATAGAGATGTACAAAACATAGGCAAACAACACATTTATTTGCCTCAATCTTTTCTGAGATTTCAGTGTGCCTAAATCTGAATCTCAACTTCCTGGTGTGTGGAAAATTAAGATAGTAGACAAACATTTGAATAACCTTCCCCATATTAGGTCTCTTTCTCTCTGCTCTCTGAGTGATAGTGTCTTTTATACCTGTGGTTTCTTCATTAAAATACCTCTCAAGGTAAAGCTAATTTAGTCAGTTATACTGAGGTAAAAATGACTACTAATACCTAAATGACTATCTATCTTTTTTTTGGCAGTACTGGAATTTGAACTCAGAGTCTCATACTTGCTAGCCCAGTGCTGTACTTCTTGAGCCACATCCTCAGCCTATTTTTGTGTTGGTTGTATTTCAGATAACAAAACTTCTTTTTCTAGTATGAGCCTCAGACCATGATCCTCCTATTATGCCTCAAGCCTATATAGATAGAATTACTGGCATTAGCTATGCCCCTGGCACATATCAACGGATTCAGTTTTATAGGCCTGTCTGTACAAGCCTAGAGGATTAGATAGAATTTACTAACAAGGCAACTAAGCTAAATTAGAAACCAGCTGAGCTAAATAGTGGTCTAGTTATTAGTGGTGGTCATTTCTGTGTGAAAGACAGTAGTGTAAAAAAAAAAAAAAGAAATACAGTAGTGTGAAAGAAAGCATATGAGGTTGGTAGTTAAAAAAGCAGACTTCTAAGCTCAAGTAGTAGGGCACCAGGTAAGGGATAGCGCCCAGGCCCAGAGTTCAGCTCCCACGACCAACAAAAAAAGTAAATTAAATTAAATTTAAAAAGAGAAGACTTCTAATGCCTTCCTTTTATTCCTGCAGGCCTAGAATTAGCTACTTCCTACCGTTTCCTCCTCTTCCTCCTCTTCCTCCTCCTCTTCTTCCTCTTCTTCTTCCTCCTCCTCCTCCTTCTCCTTCTTTCCTCCTCTCTTCTCTGTTTTCTCATTTATTTTTTCAGTTTGTCAACACATGCTTAATGATTCATTATATTAAATTCACTCTATTCAAGTTATTGGTGCAGTTCCTATGTCTTGCCTAGGCCTTGGCTTTGGATGTGATTAAAGATTAACTTATAAAAGTCTATCACCAGTTTTGGAAGTTCTGTATGTCCCAAGAATAAGCCCAATAAACATGTTTCTGTGAGGGAAAAGCCTCAAAGAAAGAACACTTTTTAAAATGCAATTCAGTAAAATTTCAAATCCAGTTAAAAGATAAACACAGAGTAAATAGGAAATTCATGGAATGGGAGAAAATAGTTGAAAATCACATATCTGATAAAAGGTTTATATCAACAAACTTCTATAACAACCCAATTAAAATATGGTGCTTATATAGATACTTCTCTGAAGAAGATCTATAAAGCACCAGAGGGCTCATGAAAATATGGTCATTATGTCTAATTATTAGAGAAATATAACATTAGACCACTTGTACTCATTGAATAATATCAAAAGCAGGCAGTAACAAGTTGTTGGAGTTGTGGAGAAACTGGAATGTGGGAAGGTAAATGGTATACCTAATACAGAAGACAATAAGTGGTCCATTAAAAAAGTTAAAAATGGAATTAGCATAGGATACTATAATCCCACATTTGAGTATATACCCCAAAGCATTGGAAGCAAGTACTCAAATACATATTTTGTCCATTAATGTTTGTAGCAGCATTATTTTAAATAGCCCAAAGGAGGAAGTAACCCAAAAACCCATGAAGAGATAAATGACTAACCAAAATATCAGGTTGGGGTTGGGGCAAATGCAGAGAGAATAATGGGAGACATTGATCAAGATGCATTGCACTTATAAACTGACATGTTGAATTGATAATTCAAAAAGATAATTTTTAAAAACTTTAAGTGTTAAAAAACCCAACACACCCACCAAACCAGGCACCAATGATTCATAACTTGTAATCCTAGTCATAAAGGAAACTGAGATCTGAGAATCATGGTTTGAAGCCAGCCTGTGAGACTCTATCTCTAATTAACCACTAAAAAAGCTAGAAATGGAGTTGTGGCTCCAGTGGTAGAGAGCTAGCCTTGAACAAAAAAGCTCAGGGACAGCATCCAGGCCCTGACTTCAAGCCTCAGTACCAGCACATTCTCTCTCTCTCTCTCTCTCTCTCTCTAGATATCGATCTATTTAGATAGATAGATATAGATATCTATCTATATATATAAAATATTATTCAGTCTAAGGAAGGGAAAGGAATCCTGATACATATTATAACATAGATGAACACTGAGGTTATTAGGCTAAATGAAATAAGCTAGTCACAAAATGACAAATACTGTAAGATTCCACTTATATGAAGTATATAGAGAACTCACACTCCTGGTTCTTGGGGCTGGGAGGGGAGGTGGAATGGAGAGTGTCTTAGTTGGCATTCTCATTGCTATGATAGAAATAAGAGAGGAAAGATTTATTTTATTGAGTTTTACAGGTGACAGTCTATGATTGTGAGGAAGGTGTGGCAGAGTAAAAGAGTTCACATCACAGCAGCCAGGAAGCTGAGCGAAGGAGACAGAAAAGGGCTAGGGACAAGATAACCACAGGAGCTAACCACCAGTGACCTGCTTCCTTGAGCTAAGCCTCACCTCCTAAAACTTCAGAACCTCCAAAATACTGCCACCAGACAGGAACTGGGGATTTAAGACATGAAATGTAGGGGACACTTTATAGGCAAACTTCACCAAGAATTATTGTTTAATTGGTATAGAGTTTCAGTGTGCTCATCTGAGGGTGGGGGGTAATCCTGGAGCTGGATAGTGTGGACGGCTTCAAGAAAATGAAAATATGAATTACTTAATGCACCAAATCGTATGCTTAAAGATTACCATGGCAAATTTTATATCACATGATTATTTTTTGCCACAATGAAAAGAGAAGCATATATACACATTAGTGCTTGTTCCTTCTAACAAAGTTTCCTTTGTATATAATCATCATCTTTTCACATATCCAGGCAAATTAAGAGTGCTCAACAAGTGAAAAGCATCCTTAAATGAAACCCAGTTATAGCAGTGGAAGGAAATCTGTCTTCCAAGTGTCTTTCTTCCATTCTCTTTGGCTGGGATACTTACACATCTGCCTGGTGCTGTAAGTGTGGATATCCTGATTCTGCCAGAATAATGCATAAGGAAGAGAACATGTGTGTGTGTGTAAAAGGAAGTAGAATTTGAATAAGAGAAATGAAATAAAACAATCATAATTATAGCAAGAGAAATTTTTCAGGTAGAATAAAACTGATGCATGATGAGTTAAAACAAGTGCATGTTTATTTCTTTGGTGGCTACAAATACTGATACAGAATTTTTTACAACCTCATTTCATACCCATTCATTCTTTTGATTCTTTTTTTAATTTTTTTAACTTTTTAAAATTTATTGTAAGGTGATGGACAGGGGGTTACAATAAGGGAATGAGTACATTTCTTTTTAAACACCGTTACCCCCTCCCTCATTTTCTCCCACTTACCATTCCCCATTCCTCCCCACTGAGTTATAAAGTTCATTTCCAACAGAGTATCTAGTGAGTATCATTGTTGCATTAGTTCATCTTTGCCCTGCTGTTTCTGTGATTCCTTTTCCCTTCCACGGATCACATAAGCTTATGAACAAGACAAAGGGTACAAAAAACTAAAACAGAAAGAAAAAATAGAAATAACTGCAAAAGCACATAATAAGAACCTCTTGTTTCCAATTCTTGGAGTTCATTTTGATACGCTTCATTATATATGGTCCTAAGCACTTTGCAATTGGGCTATTTTGATCCCCTGGTTAAATATCATAGACATATTCTAGTTACTACAACTAAGGGAAGCCATTCAACCTATATTTCTTTGGGTCTGGATTGCTTCACTTAATAATCCTACAATTAAAGGGAAATAGACCTATGGATTCTACTTAAAACAGAAGATGGGAGGATGATCAAGACATATTTACTCATAACCTGACTTAAACAATTTCAACCTCTTTGTACAACTACTTAATAACAAAAATTTAAAAATTTCAGTCATTGAATTTGTGTTAATCATTGAGGATCTCAAAGTCTTCACTACATTGCTTTGGTCTTTATTCCACCTGAAAAGTATGAATTTTAGAGTATTTTAAAATATCTTCCCTTCTAGCTATTAGTCACTTGTTGGCATTATAGACACACCCACCTATGATATTTTAATTTTTCTAGAAAAATTCAATTTTGGTCCATCAAATTTTACTGGACTTATCCCTTTGCAATAAACTCTTCTGTTTTGATGCTGATTTTCAGGAACTTTGAAGTGAAGATGACATAATGATGAAGAAAAGCAACCTAGTAGGTAGTGCAGGAGATCATTCTGGCATTTAAAAATCTATATTCCAATCATGTTTTGTCTCTTTGCTCTGAGACCTTGAGTGTGTTACTCAGCCCTTCTAGCCACAGTTTCTGTCTCATTTAAAACAGTCGTGAAACAAGGTGTTCATTGCTCATATCTATAATCCTCTCTACTCAGAAGGCTGAGATCTGAAGATTGAGGTTTAAAGCCATCCCAGGCAGGAAAAAGGTCCAGGAGACCCTTCTATTCGATTGCTTATCAAAAACAAACAAACAAACAAAAAGCCAGAAGTAGACTTGTAACTCAAGTGGTGGAGCACTAGCCTTGAGCATAAAAGCTCAGAAACAATCCCAATACCCTGACTTCAAACTCCAGGCTTGGCACAAAAACAAAACAAGACAACAAAACCCATAATGACCATATTCACTTCTGGTATGTATAATAAAGTACGTAAATCAGAATGATAGTTATACCCACAGGAACACAATTGTGGAAAACAAGCAGTATTAGAGAAATTGACTCTGAATACATATTTGATGTAAAAAATGTGAGGTCTTCCATTTATACTATCAAAACAATCCATATATTAACAAGAGGAAAACAGCACTAAAGACTGGAACATAGTATGACAGAACCAGCACAGGTGGTATGTTTTGGTACCACAGAATTTGGAGAGTGGGAGGGATCCTACAGATGGTCTTTCTGACCCCTGCCCATTTTATAGATGATGGAGAAACCATCTACAAGCCAGACCCAACAGCCTGCTGGTGCCAGATTTTATAGATGGAGAAACCATCTACAAGCCAGACCCAACAGCCTGCGGGTGCCAGACATACCAGACCTTTTGTCATCACTTCACAGTCCATCATCCATCGGACCTAGTGCTAGTGTCCTTGCAGAGTCACCTGAACAGATAGGTCTATGGCTCTTCCGGGGATGGTTTTGCGTTCACAGCTCCCCAGGCCTTGCCAATTCCAGCAAGATGGATGGGAGTTGTAAACTTTGACTTCTGCCGTTGAATGAGACATTGTTTGATGGAAGTGTGTGGGTGGAGAGGCTAACAGACAGCCAATTGCCAACTCGAAGCAAACATGCTTTCTTTATTCCCCCCTCCCCCATGTCGCCTTTTGACGTAATGAGCACGGCTTTCAATTTTCCTTGTAAATGGGCACACTGGTAACCATGGCAACTGGCATGCTCAAAAGATGCCCTGTCAAGGCCTTTGAAAGGCCTACAGACATGTGTATTAGGCGGACACAGCCATGCCAGCTAGATGGTGCTTTTCAAATTCAAGCACACAAACATTTGTGTTTCATTAAAGAAAAATTAGTACAACTCCAATAGGAAGAAGCAAAGAAAGTTATTTTTTGTGTATACAGCTGCATTATGAAGTACAAAGAGCCTCGTATGAATAACGATCTCACATATGTGTTCAATTTATTTCTGTCACTTCTCACAGTCTTTTAACTTCTTTTCCCTCTCTCTTTCTCTTTCCCTTTCTTTCTTTCTTTCTTTCTCTCCTCTTAAAAAAATAGTTTCTTGGAAATCAATCTCAGATTCCACAGGTGGCCAGGCAGGGTCTTGATTGTGCCTTTCATAGCATAGGACACCAAGAGCATTTCTATATTTTAAAGGCTCCCCAAAACATTAGTAAGTTATACTTTTAAAAATATACATGTCTTCTTCCTACATGTCTTCTCTTGATGACAGCACATGAATCTAGTGACGTGATGCTTCTAGAATAATTTTTAATTCATTTTTTTCAATTTTTAAAGTCTGAGTCTGGAAATCAAATTTTAAAGTTTTAAAATAACCAAATGCATGCAATTTAAAATCAGCAGTATGAATGCGAGTTTTAATAAGAAAGATGGAAAGATTAACAAGAGATGTGACATCCTTTTGGCAAAGTCTCACCCTGGCTTCCTGTCACACCTATGTGAGGGGTTGTTTACTTCCTCATTATATAACAGAAAGGAGGCCAAGGAAGGCTGGCAAGTATTTTTGAATAGTAACAGGAGAGAGAGAGAGAGGAGTGACAAAGACAGAGAGAGAAGTGGGAGGGAGGGAGAGAGAGACAGGAGAAAGATGAGGCCAAAGGAGAAAAGAGAGAGAGAGAGAGAGAAGAATCAGAGAAAAGAGATATTAAGACATTCTTCAACATACTGATTATACTTGCTTCGTGAGATGGAATTTCTCTCTTTTCTTTCAGGAGGTGAACCTCATGCTTTTCCTTAAAGGAGCTAGCAAAATGAAGTGGAGGTAGACTAACTAGCTGGTCATAGGATCCTTCGATTCATTTCATCTTCACTAGGCACATTGCTTCTTGATTTATTCTCTGCTAATCTGTCCCTTTTAGATCTATCAATAGATGTTCACAATGATCAAACTTCTGAGATACTATTTCATTCGTGCTACCTGGTGTTTTGAGGTTGCCCCATTTGCCAAACCTCCATACACTTGACTATAAAGTCAAGCCATGTCTGTTTCCTTTGCCATCGTTATTATTGTCAACAACTTCTCTTTGCCTCTAAACTTCTGCCTCTCAGGCTGAGCTTGGTTGCTTGAGGCTGAGAGGGTGGGTTGGAGGAAGAACATGAGAATATTTCCCTTCTGAATGTGATTACAAAACAGAAAATGGTTATGCCTTTTGTAGGCATGTCTCCAGCTTTGCAAATAGGCAGTGTATTATCTGCACATTGCAGGGACTCTCCATGGTTGACTGATGTGGAGAGGCATATGGAAAGAAGAGAAGCTCTCTCACCCACACAGTAGGATCACCTCGAAAATATCTACTCCACTATAACTTTCTAAGTGACTCTAGACAGGCACAGTGGCTCATGACTATTATCCTAGCTATTTGGAAGGTATGAGATTAGGAGGATCGAAGCTCAAGTCCACCCTAGAGAAAAAAGTTAATGAGACCCCATCTTAGTCCATAAACTAGAAGTTGTGGCATGGTAGCATTTATCTCCCAGCTCTGCAAGAGGCTGTGATACTCTGATCACAGTCAGTGGCTTGGCCCTGAACAAAAATGGTCAATCTTAGCTGAAGAAAAGAAGTAAATCAAAAAGGGCTAGAAGTGTGGCTCAAATGATAAGAATGCCTAACTGGCAAGTATGAGAGCCTGAATTCAAACCCCATACCACAACCCCCCCCAAAAAAAGGGTATATCCAAATAAATATGGTAGGTATGAAATACTTTGTATTTCAGCTAAGTTGGTCCCCAATTTTTTTCTTTATTAAAGATTATTTTTAACCATAACTGCTTGAGAACAAGCAATGGATTTAAGGAGGAAAATATATCATTTTGTGTTTTAAGAAGCACATTGTGAACCATACTAAAGAAAAGCAAAAGGCATTCTGAAGCATGTGTTGAAGACTATGTTACACTTTGATAAAAGCAAGAAAATAATTAACTTACATTTCTGCTGCCCCCATTTCACACTTGTATTGGCTATTGCTAAAAGCACAATTTCTCCCAAAGTCATTACTTTTAAATACCAAACATTTGTCACTCACACATTCTGTGAGTCAGAAGAGCCAGTATCATTTAGCAGGTGCTGATGGTTTCAGGGCTCCCATGGGGCTGTAATCAAGCCATCAAATGGGGCTGTCTCCGCAAGGAGGGGTGCAGCTCCAATTCCACTTTGCTGGTTTTCATCAGACCTCAGTTCCTCATGAACAGTTGAACTGTGGGCTTGCTTTTTTTTCCTACTGGGTCTTGGTGAAGACCTCCCTAGAAGCATTGCCAAATAGATCTCCTCCTAGGACTGACTATAAACATCACTGGATTCCCCCAGAGACCACCAGAAAGAGGATACTCAAGACAAAAGCCAAGTCTTTTATAACTTCATCTCAGAAGCCACACTTCATTAATTCTGTTGTTCTCCACTCTTTGGAAGTGAACCACACTCAAGAGGAGGAGGTTGCTTAAGACGGACAGATGATAGGAGACCATCTTGGAAGTGGCTTACCGTGGTCTCTATTTTCAAACATTACCATGAAGGATCCAAGAGGATATCTTGCACTAGTCCATTAAGGTTCTTGCAACAATTTTAATGTTATAAAGGAAATTTTAAATCTTTTAGAAATGTATTATTCCAGAGGAACTCTACCAACTTGGAAACACATGCTTTTAGATAAGGGTCCATTTATTCTTCATCCCCCAGCCGATGCATACACCTTCCATTAAAACCCAGTAGTCAGAGTTTTCAGGACATAAAAACAAACAAGTTGTCTAACTGACTTTACCCTGAAAGCTTTAGTAAAATCATGGCACTGCTTCCTGCCTTGATCTGCTGAAAGGGTTGAACCCAGTGATCTCCCAGGTAAGCAGATGTCTCTCAGTTTTAGTTCATTAAATTAGAATTCCATGTGTGCAAATTTAGGATAAAACAGAATGTGTCGCAGAACTAAGAGTTTCAGTAGTCTCATGTGAAAGTGAAGTGGATGGGTAAGGAGGATTTATAAAACACCTTGTACACTGTAAGCTTCTATACACATGTGAAGGTGTGGTGTATTATTTGGACATGCAAATGGAGTGGTAGGGATAGGACAGACATAATAGACACAGAATTCACAGGTGCATTATTTCTCTTTTTTGGCCTTAAATTATTTTATTGTTATTATAATATTGGTGATGTACCAAGGGGTTACAGTTATATGTCAGGTAAAGAGTACATTTCTTCCTTTCTTTCTTTCTCTCTTTCTATCTCTCTTTTTAAAATAAGATTTTTATTGTGAAAATACTGTACAGAGGGGCTACAGTTACATGAGCAAGGTAATGAGTACATTTCTTATCGAGCATTGTTGCCTCCTCCTTTGTTTTTCCCCTACCACCCCTTCCTTCCTATCTCCACAACTACACCCCCACCCACCCACCGCCTAAATTGTAAAGTTCGTTTTTCGACATAGCATCTTGTATATCTCATTGTTGCATTATTTCTTGATACAGAAATACCAGCATCAGGAAGACAGTCAGAAGGACTCCATTCTTCATACCGAGTGAGTGTACTAGACTCTTGGGCTTTGGTCTTGAGTGAGCCTAGGTTTGAATCTTGGTTTCACCACATCCTGGTTTTGTGACTTGAGTAAGTTACCTCACCTGCCTTTATTAAGGCCATGAAGATGATACCATCCCCCTCAGTGTTTTGGTGATAGTTAAAATGAATCAACGCTCAAAAGTTGGATAGTGCCAAGACAAGGTTTAACCATGCCAGTTTCCTTCATCCACTCCTGTGCTCTTTCTTCCTGAAAAGTAAAACAGCTTCACCAGAATCTTGGCTTCTCTGAGAGCTTCTTTCAGAAAGGAAAACATACTGTTCTGAGTTTTCATCCTCTCCCTTCCACTGCCAGGAGTGTTTAACTATCAACCAATGAATTCTCCAGATGGCCCAAGGGCTTGGATTATTCACAATCCTGGAACTGCTGAGGAGAGCACAATCAGTCACAATAGTAATGACTCAAATAAGTAAAGTGTTTTTAATTGTTTAAAACACTTATCTAAACCCACAATCTTAAGTCATTTCTAGACACTTGTTATCCAAAAGCATTTGATCATTGTTCATAGATCTTACAGATTTCCCCAGTGAATTGTTGTTAGAATTGGAAAGGGCATAGTGTACTACTCTCATTTAAATTGTGGAGGGGATTTTGTTCAAATCTCTTGAGTCTTCAGGATATCAAATAGTCATCAACTGTCACTGAAGGTATAATAATTCTTTATACAATTAGTGCATAGATTATGAATACTAAAGAATTAAGTACATTAAATGGATCATGTTGCTACCTTGTAATGAAGTTGTCTTTGGTGCCAAGATGAATATTCCGTTCAAAACTGACAATCACTAAAAACGCCAAGAATGGTGATCCATTTCTTATACCAGCTACTCAGCAGGCACAAACAGGAGGACGGTGGTCCGAGTTTGGCTTAGGCAAAAATGCAAGAAGCTATCTGAGCAGCCACCAGAAAACTAAAAGGGCCAGTGGTCCTGGCCTAGGAAGCACGGGCCCTGAGTTCCAGCTCCACTCCCCCCACCCACACCCACATACACTCAATCACTAAATATTAGGATTACTACTGAAAAGAAATTTTCATTCCAGTAACTTAACAGTCAATACACTTTGGAAAGAAAAAGCTTAAGGGTACAGACAGAGGAAAGAAGATGAGGAGATGGAAAATGACAGGGGGGAGGAGGAAGAGCTGCAAGAGGAAAAGAGGGATGTTCAGAGAAACTGCTTTCTGCAAATTCTACCTCCCAATTTGTCCTCTTCTAGCAATTGTTAGGCTCTGGAGGAGAGGAGACAAGAGACAGAAAGAGCAAAGAAGAAAATGGAAGAAAATAGAAAGGAAGAATGAGCAGAAAAGATCTGATAGAGGGAAAATATGTAGGTCATACTAAGAAGAAATGAACACCAATTTGATATTGGAATCAAAGTTAAAGTTAAACTTAATGAAACAAAGTGTGTGTGTGTGTGTGTGTGTGTGTGTGTGTGTGTGTGTGTGTGTGTGTGTGTGTGTGGCATTGTACTAGGATCTAGGAACTTGGAGATAAAGGAGATTTGGCCACTGTTGTGGAGACACAGGAAAGATTTAAAGAAGCTGGAAGAAAATTCCATGATGTCCAAGAAAACTTGTGTTGCATTGATTATTAAGAGGCTCCACAGGGGTCAAGTGGTGCTTTTTCTCTGAGCATTTTGATGAATTCTCATTTCAAATAAATGTGGTTTCTACTTGACATTGGCTTTGGACTTTTTAAAGAGATTTCTGAAATTTACTGCTCAGTGGAATGGGAGTGAGGAGAAGGATGTGTGTAGCTTCACATCTCAGCAAGTTTCCCCATCCAAACAGATGTTGCTTGGCTTAGAGCAGCACAGCAAAAACATGACTACCGGATTTGGCTTTTAAAAATGCACCAATTAACCTATGTTGATTGAGTCATGCAAAAGCCACAGGGCTGACTTACCACTGGATGCTGTTGAAAGAAGGGGCGTGTCAGACCGAATTGCTCAGTCAGCATCTTGTTCTCCATCATGGTCAACACAGCTGCAGAGGCTGCTCTACACCCTAAGTCTGTCACTGGCTCCTAGGACAAACATGAAACTTCCGAGCTGAAGTCAAAACTGTTAAGTTGAAGTCAACTTTTCTGAGGATGTTGGAATGGAATCTGGAATAACCAGAATAAAGGGTCTCCTCCTCCTCCTCTTTTATTTTCCTCCTCTTCTTTTTTCTTCTTCTCCTCCTCCATCTCCTTTTCTACCACATCGAAGCTTTGGAGAATCTCTTTCCTCTGTCACTCCATTCTCCTTGGCCCTTCTTCACTACCTTCTTTTTATGCTGGTGACAGTGTCAGGAGTTTCTATGCATTAGAGTTTGGACCCTGGCATGTCCTGATTTTTCTCCTGGATTTTCTGCCTGACCCCTCTTACTAGCTTACCTTCCTTTTCCCAACACTTCCATGTAGATGGTCCCTAGGGCTCCATTCTCAATCCATTCCTCTGATTCAACCTACACTCCCTCATTGCTCTCATCCATTCCCATGAAGGAAGAAAATAATCTGTGTATTGAAGAGTGCCATGTTTATTTCTAGCTGCAGGCTCTCATCAAAGCTTCAGATGTTTTTCCACCTAGAATGTCTCACTTGTATGTTCCTCAGGCTTAACATGATCAAAACTTAATTCAGGGAGGACTGTTCTAGAGAAGATGGAGAAGTACTCCAAGTTATATCTCTTACTCAAAGCAGCTTATCTGGATTAGCTATCGGAAGATTGGTCTCTCACTCAGACCAGCTACTGGAAGATGCTGGCAAGCAGGCATTGGGGAGGAGAGACCAGGATTGAGAGAACCACTGAATAGTAAAGTTTCCCACTCTGCCTCCAGTGTTTCCTAGCTTAGATACAAAGCAGCCCCAAACCTGGAATCAGGAATCAGAACACGCACAGAAAAGGCCAGGAGACACCTGTTAGCCCAACTTGAGAGTGGGAGAAGGGAAATCCTGACACTAGGCCTTCCATTGTCTTTTCTTGGGCCCAGCTCCAGGCCATCCCTCCAAGAGTGAGTCCCAAGGGGCAAATAATTTCTCTATTTTAAGACTTAATTTTATTTCTTCTGTGATGTGTTTCGAAAGACAAATGTTAAGGCTTGGCCAACTTCAATGTGTCATTTATAGTTATTTTCATGCCTACCATTTTCAATACTGATCCTTCCTTCCTTCATGTAACTCCAAATTTCCATCTGGTGTTCTTCTTTTCTTCAACCTGAAGAACATCTGTGAGAGTTTCTTGTGGTATGAGTCTTCAAGTGACAAATTTTATCATATTTTACTTCATCTTAAAAGTCTTAGCTGGGCACTGGTGGCTCACATCTGTATAATTTTAGCTACTCAAGAAGCTGAGAACTAGATAATAGTTTGATATAAGCCCAGGCAGACAAAATCTGAGAGATTCTTACCTCCAATTAACTACCCAAAATGAAAAGCCAGCAGTGGCGGAGAAGCTCAAATGGTATAGCGCAAACCTTGGACAGAAAAGCCAAATGGGATTGCTGGGTCACAGGGGAGCTCTATTTGGAGTCTTTTGAGGAACCTCCATACTACTTTCCAAAGTAGTATGGAGTTTACACTCCCACCAACAGTGAAGTAGGGTTCCCTTCTGGCCACATCCCCTCCAGCATCTGCTGTTATTAGAGTTCTTGATTATAGCCATTCTAACTGGGGTGAGGTAGTATCTCAATGTTGTTTTGATTTACATTTCTTTTATGGCTAGAGAAGTTGAGCATTTCTTCATGTGTCTATTGGCCATTCTTATTGCCTCTTCTGATCACAAACAAAACCATACTAAAGCTACCAGCACAATCATGTTTATTGCAGCATTACTTACCATAGCCAAGATATGGAACCAACCCAGATGGCCCTCAGTAGTTGAATGGATCAAGAAAATGTGGTATTTATACATAATGGAATTCTATGCCTCCATCAGAAAGAACAACATTGCCCCATTTGTTAGGAAATGGAGGGACTTGCAAAAAATTATATTAAGTGAAGTAAGCCAGGCCCAAAGAAACATAGGTCCCATGGTTTCCCTTATTTGCAATAACTAGTATATATCTGAGACAAGCAGAAAAGCTCAGATAAGATGATGTTAAGCAAAATGAAACCCAAGATAAGGACACAAGTGGGTTTTTTTTAATTTCTTGCTATTGTTTCTAACGTATTTATAAGGTACCAGGTGATCTTTTTGTTGCTTTGTATGTCCCTCCTCCATGGTATAACTCCTGTTTTCACTGTATTTGATGTTGGTATAATTTGGGGAGGGGAAGAGAAAAAATAAATTGTTTAAATAGGGATACAGGTTGACCCATTGCAACAATGAGATGTACAAGACACTATGTCAAAAAACAAACTTTACAATTTAGGTGGGGAGTGGGGGGGAGGTTGGAAGGAAGGGATGGTAGGGGGAAAAAAGGAGGAGGCAACAATGCTTGATAAGAAATGTACTCATTACCTTGTTCATGTGATTGTAACCCCTCTGTACAGCATTTTCACAATAAAAAACTTATTTTTAAAAAAAGCCAAACAAGAGCAAGAGCATGAAATCCTGAGAGCAAGCCCTAGCTCTAGCGCACATAGCAAAAAAATAACAGCCAAACAACAAAAAGCTTTATTCCACTTGCACTTTACACACACACACACACACACACATACACACACAGAGGATTATATAAAATTAAAGATGGCTTATTTTCTTCCATGTCTTCCAAGACATTGTTTCATGTATTACAGCCCCGTGTTTTGCCTTGTGAGAAGCTGACTACCGTTGTTCTTACTGTTTCTCTTTACCTACAGTGTCTTGTTTTCTTTTGATGTTTTTGAAATTTGTTCCTACTCTGTTTTCAACAGTTTGTTTATGATGTGGTTAGATGTGTTTTATTTTCAGTTGAGATGCAAAGTTTCTGTTTGAGATTTGTTGAACTTCCTAGATATGTGGATTTTTAGAATACATTTTTTTAAATTTTGTAAATGTAGTTGCTAACTTTTCTCTTCCTTATTTTCTCTCACTTCTCTTTCTTAGTGTGTTTAACTCATTAAGACAGATCCGAAGATCAAAACGGTCTTCTCCTATGTCCTTAAATTTAGATTATTCCCATAGTCCAGTCTTCTTTTTCATTACTCCTCTTGTACTCAATATGTTGCAAATCCCAGGAAATTAATTTTTTCATTTCTAGTATTTTTAATAAAATTAAAATTTTATTGGCTTCTTAAAAACAAAAAAATCACCTCATATATATTCATGTTTTTCCAAACATTTACCATTATGTTTTTTTCTTTTCTTCTTTCTTTTTAAAAGTACTAAGATTTTTATGATTCTTTTTACAGTTTACATTTCACTTTTCCAATCATTATACCAGTGTTTTTGTGTAAATTCATTAACATATTTACCAAATTATGTTTTAAAATATCTGTATCAATTCCATCATTTGTTAGTCTGCAAGTCTCTTTCTACAACTGTTTTGTGTGACATTTATCTTTGAAAGTTGAATAAATGTTTATTTTATACTCGATACAATGGGTGGCACAATATCTAATCTATAAATTAGAGACTAGATTGGTGGTGTGAGTCTTCAAGTAACAAATTTTGTCATATTTTACTTTATCTTACCAATCTAACAAGGTTTTACTTCTATTTTAGAAGACAGTTAAATTACTTGCAAGAAGTAATTGACTGATGAGTTTAATTTTAGGCTTTGTTAATGTGACTTTGTGTCAGTTTTGCAACTAATATAGGATGAATCCCTTAGAGATGAGTCCTTGGATGTAGTTTCTGGGTTTAATTTTAAGGGCATTTTCTGAGTCTTACTTGGCAAACTTGAATTCCAAACTCAATGCCTGCCTGAGAAGCTGCTGAAACCTCTTCTCAGCAAGTCCAGTGTTACTTTGTTCTTGTGATTTGTTCCCATCAGAATTGTTTTTGTTTTTTATTTTGCTTTGTTTTTAATGTACTATGTGAAGTTATTTATTTTTCCTTCATTTTCTTTCCCTTTGGTTTATCCCTTGTTGTTACTGTTTTTTTTTATTTTTGTACCCTATGTATTGTATATGTGTTTATCTGATTTGGGGACGGGGAATAACAAAATGGTAAATCAAAGGACAAAGGGTTAAACAATGCAACAGCAATACTCACAAGACACTATGTTGGAAATGAACTTTACAACTTGGGTGGAAGGGAGTCGGGCCAGGGTGAGGGGGAGGAGAGAAAGTGGGAGAAAATGAGAGTGGGGGTAACAATGTTAGACAAAAATATATGCATTATCTTATTATGTAACTGTAACCCCTCTGTACATCACAAAGAAAATAAAGGGAAAGAAAGGAAGGAAGGAAGGAAAGAAGGAAGGAAGGAAGGAAAGAAAGAAAGAAAGAAAGAAAGAAGGAAGGAAAGAGGAAGTGGTGCTAGCCTTGAGCTGAAGAGCTGAGAGACAGAGCTCAGGCCCAGAGTTCAAGACCCACGACAGACAAAAAAAAAGCAAAGGAAGAAAGAAAAAGAAAGAAAGAAGCTCATGTTGAGGCTTTGTCTTGAATGTGGCAATGTGGATGAGTAGATGAGGTTGGAGTCATGTTGGTGGAGGCCTTGTTGGGAACATATAAATAAGGTCAGCTGTCATGGTACCTTTTCTGCTTATGTCCACCTGATTTCCAGCCTTTCCATTGTATATGGAAAAGTAAAAGGCCATTAGCAGGGATCATGCAGATGTTCATGCTGTCATCTTGTACTTTTCTGCCTGCAGAACCATAAGCCAAAATAAAACTCTTTTCTTTAGAAATCAGGCATCATGCTATAGCCACAGAAACAGACTAAGACAAACTTCCTGGAGTTTCATCTCAGGCTGGAATTCTATTCCTCCATCAGAAAAAATGACATTGCCCCAATTGTTAGGAAATGGAAAGGCTTGGAAAAAATTATATGAAGTGAAGTAAGCCAGGCCCAAAGAAACATAGGCTCCATGGTTTCCCTCATCAGCTAATGATTTTAGAGAGGTTCTACACAGATTTGTGGGCTGCCTTTTGTAGATTTGTCCTCTCTGGAGCCTTCTTGGCAGTCCCAAACTCCATCTTCTGATTCCTAAGTTCCATAAGATAGATACTTTGGGGCTTGGTACTATTGGCCATACACTGATGGAGTGGGAAGTACCTTTCAAAGAAAAGATCAGGCCAATGTATATCTCTCTCAGTAAGAGTCAAATCCTTACCAATTTCTACCATCTTTTGTTCACCTCCCAATTACTGTTTATTCCCAGACTTTATAAGTTATTGGCAAGAAATGCCCAAACATCCACTTTGCCATTACTTTCTCTCTTATAATTTTCATCTGCTTTCTCTTTTGTTATGTTCTGGATAATTTCATTACATGTATCTTTCCCCCATAGTAAATCTCTGTCTAGGTTTGTTTCAGTCACTATTTAATCTGAAAGTTGGTTTTAATTTCAATGATTCTGTTTTCCATTTGTAGAAATTCTATCTTTTCACCTCAGCCTTTTCTCCCCTCCAGGGTCTTGTTCTTTTCATATGTTTTTAATTTTTTCATACCCCATCTATTTTGACAATGCTTAGTTTAAGACCTCTATCTGGGAAATGTATTGCCTGTATAGCTTTAAGGGTCAAATCAACTTATCCAGTCAATTGACTTCTTCTCATGGTGGTGTGTGTCATTTATGCTTGAGTTTTTTACCCTCTTTGGATTTAGAGTTTATCCACAGCTAAGGCTTATCTGCAGAGAAGACCTGTGATCCTTGGTGAAGAGTAAAACCCTTCAGAAAAGTTTTACATTGACCGATAAAACAGCCCAAAATTGTCCCTGCCTGGGTACACGTTTAATTAATTTCTTAGCTTCTGGATTCATGTGTTTTAGTGAATATTTTTTCCAAACAAGAGTGTAGGCAAAAGTAGCTAATTGCCAAGTGCCAAACCTAAGCTCTCTGTGTCCACCTCAGACTTCCTCTGTCTGCAGCTGCTTCCTCTTCCTCTTTTCTTCATCTCATAATATTGGACATTAGATGTATCCTCGTATTGGCTAGTAAACATTTTCAAGGGCACCACTGCATTTGAAAATTAGAAAATCAGAAAAATCTAATTAGATACCCTTTGTCTCTGATGGAGAATGATTTGAAGGATCAAAAACAAAAGACTTGTATCAAGAAGAGCATAATTATCTCTGATTATTGTGCTTGTTTGAAAGTTTAGGGTAAAAAATCTTACAATTTTTCTAACTCTCTTTAAACAACATCCAGGGTGGGCAAAATAAAACATGCCTAGGGACCCAATTTGAGCCACTAATTTAGAGAAACCATCAACAATGGGAAGAACAACTTCTGATTTATGCGTTTAATAAGTCAGATATATTAAACCTTAAAATGTAGCACTTAATTTCATATCCTTTTCATTCCCTGATGATTTTGTATATAGATCTCTAGCCTCTTGCTAGTCCCAGTGAGCAATCAAACCATTTATTCATTGTTAGTTTCTCATGAAGGCCTAGCAGGGTGTCAGATAAAGAACAGATGCTCAGGACAGCTAATGTCTTCATGCAATCATAGATCTAGAAAGTGCCCCAAGAGTTTCTAGTCTGGGATGACTAATAATAACGTGCTTATACAGCCACTGTCCCTCTTCCTCATGACAGACATTACTTGGTCCAATACCTAAAATTCTTCTCCTTAGAGAAGAATTCCCCAAGCCCATATTTTGAAGCATTGCATTCCCAAACTTGTATCCCATGAACCACTTGTTCTGTGGGCTATCTTTAATATTTAATAAATAGTTTCCATGGTTGGAGCAGTCAAGATTTAGTCGTGATTTGGACTTCCTTTATCTAGCTTACATAGCAAGGGAATCATAATAATACTATATTATTAATAATAGTAAATTACTGCTATTCTCTGGGAAGCCAGATGTGAGCTAAACAGTGATGAACAAGGTAGCCAGAGCCAACAGCTGCACTAAACAATGCCCAGCCATACTGTGGCACATCTTCAGAAGACACACCACTGCCACTATCCTTGCATGGCACTTGAGAGTGGATACCAACCACTTCCCAGCAACCACATTGGGAAAAAGCAGACACCCTCAGCATTGTTCTCATCTGGACCTCAAGTCCCCAGTTCCCTCATGCTGACCTCCTCCTCCATCTCACTGATTGAGCCCATGGACATCTTCAGCCTTTAACCCACATCCTAGGGAATCCTGGGAAATGTAAATTCTTAGAAAATGGAAGCATGCACCTAGTTATCTGTAACTTAATCAAGTTAGGTTTTTTTTAAAAGGTTATTATTAAAGTACATCAGAAGTGATTTTTTTAATGCTGATGTTGTTCAGATTCTCCAGAAAAGAGTTTTAAAACATTATTTTACCATGATATGCTTTTTCCTGAAAAAGTAGCAGAGGGCTAAGAGGTCAGGATCTTCAAGGCAGCAGATTTATGTATATAGCCATAGTGAGGATTCTGAAGGGAGCTAGGCTGGTGGGGATGGTATAACCTGTTCACATGGCCAGGGGTGAAGAGCATTTCTATCTGCATCCCTCCTAGACAGGATTCTCTGCATACCATGACTCTACGCAGACTTGAGTCTGACTTGAGTCAACATTGATCCTTGCCCAAAAGGATTCCTGAAGAAATGAGACAAAACACAAGGTTGAGAAGGAGAAGGTGTTTGGCTGATCTCATGGAAGTTCATTCTGGAAGCAAAAGGAGCAATGGGAGTCTGTGGCCAGGCAGAGGATAGACAAAGATCAAGATCAGTAAGTGCAATACTTGGCTTTCCTCTTTCTACTCCAGTTGTTTATTTTCTGCTTGATGAGTTTTTAATCCTCCCTTTTGAAGCCAGCATTCAACTGATGTTCTTATTTCTCTTTCTCTTTTTCTTTTTCTTTCCTTCCTTCCTTCCTTCCCTCTTTCCTTCCTTCCTTCCTTCCCCCCAAACTGACTTTTCTTCTTTTCTTTTCTTCCCTTTTAATGGTAATACTTGGGTTTGAGCTCAGGGCTTGTGTTTGCTAGGCTAGCACTCTACCATTTAAGCCATATCTCTTGTCTTTATGCTTTTGTTATTTTTCAGATAGGGTCTCTTGTTTATGCCTAAACCACCTGAGCCAAGATACTCTGATTCCCATTCCTCACATAGCCAAGATGACTGGTGTATATCACCACACTCAACTTTCACTGGTTGAAATGGGGTCTTGATAACTTTTTGCCTATACTATTTAAACAAGAGTCTATTTAAACAAGAGTCTGCCCAATCTCTACTTCCTGAGTATTTAGGATAACAGGCATGAATAGCTGAATCCAGCCGCCCTTCCCCCAAAAAAACTCACAAAAAAAAACTAGCTGTCTTTAAATAAATTCCCAGGTGTCCATACCTTAGCTTTGATCTCTCAATGTAATCAATGTTATGCCTAAATCATTTCCTCACACAGATTGGAACATATCATAGTTGGGATTTAAATGTTCCTCAAAGGTTCTCATGTAAAGGTTTAGCCTGAAAAAGATACTGCTATTGGGAGATAGCAATACCTTTGAGTGGTAGGATATAGGGAGAGGTCTTTAGGGCATCGGGGGCATGCCATCGAAGGAGACTAGCTTTGCTCTACCATGTGTTTCCATCATGATGCCTTGCTACAAGGCCCAAAGCAACTGGGCCTATAAATTATAGACTCAAACTTCCAAAATTGTGGGCCAAAGTAAGTTTTTCCAATGTAAGTTGATTATGTCTATTTTTTGTTGTTGTTGTTGTTGTATTTGTTTTTTACTTAGGGTTTTCTTTGCAGGAGGAGTAGTACTACAGTTTCAACTAAGGGCCTTGTGCTCACTAGGCTATTTAAGACACACTCACTTCAAGCTCTGCTTTTCTCTGATTACTTTTGAGATATAGTTTTATTTTTCTGCCTGGGGGGAGAGGAGGAAGTGGGCCAGAGCTGTGATCTGCTTACTCTAGGTTCCCTGTAATTGCTAGGATTATAGGCATACACACCCTAGCATCCAGCTTCCCTCTGTGGAGTTGGAACTTTTCTGTCTGGGCAAGTTTCAAACCAGAACCCTCTCATCTCATTCTCCTTTGTAGCTTGGGATAACAAGGGTGTGCTAATGTACCCGCTTATGGGTTGAGAAGTGTTCTTCTAAACTTTTCTGCCAGGCCAGACTTTAGTGATCTTCCTGACCTCAGCCTCCCAAGTTACTAGGCTTATAGGCATGAAACACTAGCACCTGGCCTCTCATATTATTTTTGTTAAGGACTTTTTATGGTTATTTTTGAGGCGAGGTACAGAAGGGTTACCAATACATAAATCAGATAATGAGTACATTTTTTCATCCCTTCCCTCCCTCTCTTCCAGCTTTTTCCTCCCATAAAAAGTTATTTAGTTCATTTCCAACATAGTGTCTGGTGAGTACCAGCTGGTATTTTTTGAAACAGTAAAGGCAAGCCTGTATTTTTAAAATACCTATTTCTCAAAATCAAATAAGTAAATATGTAGATAGCAGTATTTCTCAGATTTATTGGTCTTAGGGCTCCTAACGCATCCTTAATAATTACTGAGCATCTCAAAGAGCTTTTGTTTATGAGTTCTTTAATAATCAATATTTACTACATTGAATAGAGACTTTGTTAAAATTAACTAGAAGTTAGAAAGGAAATTTGAAAACACAGATAAAGAATCACATTTTACAAGTATGGTTTGCTGCCCCTCAAACTCATATTGACTACAAAACAACAGAAAAGAGGGGGGGAAGCAAGCAAGAGAAAAAATGCCAATTCTCCTTCATCATTGATAAGGAGTGTGGCATCTTCTCCCTGTTCCAACAGATTGGTTGCTCTTCCTGAATCAGAGTAGGTTAAGTCAGAGGGAGTTGTCTAGTTTTCAGATTTAGCTTGGTGGCAAAGTGCGTACCTAGCATCTGTCTGACTCTGAACCAAAACCCCAGCATAGCATAGAGACCAAAAATGCTGTTAACAAGGTCCTTGTTTGGCTCCCAGGGGCTACAACCTCTAACCTCCCATTTCACCCCAGGCTCACTCCCCACAAGTATCAACTCTCCAGGTCTTTTCCTTATTTGATCCCATTGGATGACTTCCAATTTGGCCAGTCCCCTCCAACACAATGGGTCATTCTCCAATTGCCCCACATGGATTCCCAAAGAGTGATCCTACACTGACTTCCAGTTCTACTCAACTGTGCCACATGCTGCACTGGCCATCACTTCTTATGACATGGGTCTGGGTTTTTCTTCATAGGATTTCTGCAGCACTACTTGACACTGATTCCCAAATGGCTCCCTATAAGATTCACAGTAGGTTATGTCCAAGTCTAGCTGTGGCAGCAGGCCAGTCTTCCCTGCCCAGGCCCCTGCCTTGTTTTTGATTAGTGGAGTTCCTGTGTGGCTCTGGCTCCTTCTGATTCCCAACTGGCCAAAAGCGCGTGGTGGCAGTACATCAGCACTTTTTTCCCCTTGTGGCAGCTTGATTCTAGTTTGTGACTTTAAACCTCACTGGGAAATTGTTTTCTAGCTGTTTTGCTTTTTGAGTCATAGAGAAGCTGGAGAATATGCTGCTTGCTTCTAATCCATCATTTCACTCCTGCTGAACTAAAAAAAAGTATCGCTGTTGGTACCTCTTCTAATCATATCCTTTACTTATTCAGAATTGTTTTTGTCCTTTATGAACTATTAGATGTTGCAGATGCTGTTGAAGTCCAGTGTTCCTGTATCTCTCTTCTTTTCCTTCTGGAAGTTTTCTCCAGCATCAAGGAAGTTTATCATAAAAGGAAGTTTATCCTAAATGTATTAGACTATCATTTAAAGCTCCCCATAAATGGATTCTGACCTGTCCTTCCAGGTTCTGTTGTCTCACACATATTCCTTATACAGAATCCCTTTAGGTCCTCTGGTCTAAATGGAAGACTTGTGATCCTAAAAGCATCTCACTACAGGTCATAGTCACCATACAGGTTAACTTGCATAAGGACAGAAGGCACCACAGTGATTAGCACACACCATTGGGGCTGTACTCTACAGTAAGGGTAAGGTCCCAGACTCCCCTAACTGTTGCACCCTCTCAGAGGAGGGTGATACATAATAGTTTTTTTTTCCAAAATTTTTTATTGTGATTAAGTGGTTACATAATTTCCCAAATTTCACAGTATTGTGGGATAGTGATGCTCAGTTAAAGTCATAAACACATTCTAACTTTCCTGGAGCAAATTGTCTATCATGGTCTATAGCATTTATGAGTTCTATGAACTTTGCAATACAGTTATTTCTTCCACATTGGGTGATATGTACATTTCTTTTATTTTGTATAGCATCAGCTGTTCCCTCTTTCCCACTTGTTCCCTCCCTCCCATTGCTGCCATTAAGTTGCTTAGTTCATTTTGATCAATGTCCAGTGCAACTAATGGGTCCCACTGTTACATGTTTTTCCCTGATTCCCTCTAGTTCTTTGTCGTCTTCCTGGTTCCCCTCTGGTGTGCACATATATACCATATGTGATCAGCAGCATGAGGTTATTTAGTAGTGATTCAACCACATAATAGTCTTTTGAACAAAAAAAAGAAGATGGTATAGTTGATGGATTTGACAACCAATATGTCTGCCACAAACAGATAGTTGAAAAGTTGGAGGAGGAGGAGGAACAGAAGGAGGAAGAAGAAGGAGGAGGAGGAGGAGACAATAGATGGTCATCAAATTCAACACAAGATGCTTGAGATATGCAAGTGGGCATGTGAGTTGAGTTCTCTGATGTTTAGTCCACTATCAAACATTGTGTGTGTCCCATCCTGGGAACCCCTCCCCAGTCCTTGCTTTAAACATCCCAAAGATGGCCCAAAGCAGGCCAAAGGAACCATATGGAGACATTGTCAAGGCCTTCAGGCCCTTGCTGTAACTGCTCCAGCCAGAATAAGTGTCACAAGCGTACCATTCCTTGTTTTAAAAAGGCCATCAACCCCAGCTTTAAAGTCTCCTTGCAAAGCCATAAGCTGTGAGTTCTAACTTTGGTCTATGTACTCACTCCCTGGGTTTTGTCAGGCACATGTATTTTGGTGCCACCTGGATGCAGAAGATTTCTCCAAATAAGACATTAATCAAACATTCTCATGGAAGGTTTGGGAAACACCTCTGGCCGCCAGAATTTAGAAGGTTGAATACAGATATATTTCTGGTGCAGTCATAAATTCATTCCAAGATATATTGAAAGAGTATTTTTTTCCTCCCTAGTTGTTTGCTTCAGAATATTGGTCCCTAGAGAACAGGTGTTTTTCACAACTCCTTAGAGGCCCATAAAGACTGATGGAAAAATGCAGCCTGGCATCGCATGTGAAACTCAAACCCACTGGAATCCATTTGTGTATCTGCCTTAATTTAGCAGGGTTATTGTTTCTCCTGGGCTGGGGGTGGAGGGGTGTTCCATATACTTCTCCCCTAGCTTGACTCCACCTTCAGGGAGAAGGAACAGTGTAAATCCTTAAGCACATTGCTCTTCAAGGAAGATATGCATGCCTCCCCGCCAAGAAATGACAGGATATTTCCTTCTGGAAAAAATGGCACAGTCTGGAGCAAGGTTCAAGTGCACCAGTCTTTGTTCATTCTGGGAACACTCAGAGATTGACTGGATATGACATTTGAGAGCCTGGATTTCATTCCTTATGATATGCCATTTTTCCTAACAATGAAGAACCAAAGACAGACTGCTTGAACTGTCTTGTGTGTCTTGTGTGTCTGTCTCTACCCTTCAGGAAGGATGGATAATAGACCTTCCCTGGCTCTGTGCTCCCAGTTAAAGGGTTTACTAAAGTCAATGATTTATGTTGGAATGTTATAAGGTAACCTTTCTTCCCTAGCACTGTCTTATCAGGCTGAAGCCCACAGTCTTCAGCTATGAGTTAGCCCTTCCCAGTGGCCTCCATGATCTCTCTAGATTTAACAAGATTGGGATTCTCCTTGGGTCAGCTGTAGGAGGAAAAAGAATGACCCTTCAGAATATACCAGAAACTATGGAAGTGCTGTGACTTTTGTCATAGGTGATGATATCACAAAGGTATTATCACAAAGACATCACCTGCTTCTCTACAGCCTAGCAATGATCTACCAGCTGGCCTGGATTTTGTTCCTCCTGTTCACTCCAGTGGAGACTAACTCACCCAGACATTTATTTATTTTTGTTTATGTGGTACCAAGGAATAGAACCCAGGGCCTCATGTATGCTAGGCAAGCACTCGACCATCAAGCCACATACCCAGCTCATCACCCAGCCATGATAGAAAAACTGAGTGGAGACCTTGGGTAGACATGAGTGACACCAGGAATTTGAAATGAGAACACTCAGTAGTGTTTTGCCTATTTAACAACTTCAAGGAATTGAGGTTTCAATTAGAAAAATGTGACAGTTGATGATAGTAGTGGCTAGTACAATATTACTTCCTTAAATGTTGTCTTTGTGGACAGTAAGAGGAGGATAAAAGATTTTCCCCTAGAATTTTACTATATTAGAAGCCAAATAAAAAGCTGGGCATGGCATAAACTTGTAGTCACAACACTCAGAAGGCGAAGGCAAGAGGATGGCAAGTTAGAAGCTAGCCTGAGTTACATAGTGAGACCCTGTCTCAAAATAATACTAATTTAGTATAGCTATTGATCCTGGCATCAATACTCCCAAACAGAAACTGGAAGTTTGAGTGCTGAGTATGCCTTACAGCCTCATTTTCAGCTAAAGAAAGGGTTACCAGGGGTGACTTGACTGTCACGTGATGTAAGAAGCTTCACTGTGAAATAGTAAATAAAGCATGGTCTAAACTATTGAGCAGGCTGAATAAAGCATCCCTTCCATATCATCATTTCCTTCCTGTTTTGGTAGCAGCTGAATTTCCTGACTCTGGGAGCCCAAGTTGCCATCCATGAAAGGGAGATAAACCCCTTAAACTATAGTAGGGAGTGCTTATTTCTCCAAGAGCTGAATGTTTGTCAGCTACACTTGCCAGATGTGGCTACAGATGTCTACGTCCCTCTCTTCTATGTTTCCTTTGTCTTAAAGTACAGACACAAACAACAGACTATACTGGTAGCTGAAATGGACGGAAACCATCTATCATTATAATAATAATTATATGGGCAGATTCAAGCATAAAAGGCCAAACAAGTGGAAAAGCTGAAGGCAGATTCTGAAGGACAGCATGGTTGGTAGACAAGTGGAGGAAGGAAGCCTTCATATTCCATTTCTTGCTGGTCTACCTTCACACACACACAAAAAAACTTCCATGACGTCAAAGTTCTGGAAGAAACCTAGCCTTTAGGTTTTACATTGACTCTTACTTCAGCATCAGATTTTCACCTCTTCTCCCCCCTTTCTCTGCCTGTGGAAAATAAATACACTTGGTTTCTATATACACAAAAAATCATAAGACCAAATAAAGGACACAGAAAAATCACACCATTGCTTAGAAGACTCCTTGCCTGGTTTTTTTTAAAGATCCTGGACACATGGAAAAAAGTCCTTTTTAAAGCTAATGCTATGCAACATTTTACTATATTGGTTTATCAAGAATAAACTACATGTAGTAGCTTACTAAATATGTGTTAACTGTAATAACACTTGGATTTAGGTAAAGGAGAAATCAAAAACAGTGGATAGATAGTGGAGAGAAATGGTCAATAAATATATAGTGAATGGTAATGAGATCCTGAACTCAAATCTTAGAGTTCTACCACTTAGAGTTCTGTGCCTTTAGATATTGTATCACTTCTCTGTGCTTTAATGTACTCATCTATAAAATGTAGGTTATAATTTTGACAATGTCATTTTAAGAAAACATAAAAATTAGTTATATTTCAAACTACCTACTTAAAGTACTGGTAAGGAATTACAACCTGTTCATGGCTGAGAAGTTAGAATATTCAGACATTCTAAGAAAAAATATTAGAAGAAGACTGCTAAATTAGAAACTTCCAATGCTTATTGCTGAAATCATTGCAGATGTCTGGTGCACTAATAAAAATTCTTTGTAAATTTGTTAGGATAGGCTAAAGTTTGCAGACTAACAAGTGATGTCTCCTAAACCTGGTCACTTTAGTTAAGATTGAGCTACAAGAAGACAAAAAGACTGTTCTCAGGAAAATCCTCAAGTGGTTTTTGCTCCTTACAGCACTGGAAAGACACAGAGTTCACCTTTGTGCTCTCATTCCAAGTCTTGGATAATTGTTCTGACAGGAGGTACCTTAGGACGCCATTGTGAGGATTAAATGGGGTAACACATGCAAAGCCCATACACAGTATATGGGAAACTCATAGTTAGAATACTGCTAAAGTTATTCAAACTATGAGTTTCCCTACTTGAGTCAGTCCCACTTAATTATGCCCTAGAAGGGATTTAAAGCAAAGGTCAAGGATGTTACCATTAGCATTATCTTTTCTCTTCCAATTAGAAAAGATTCTTCACTGTTAAATCAGAAGAGAATTAAGACCTTATCTACTTTGCAGTTTCATGCCCCATGAAGCTGGGAGTGAAAGGAACGTATTTTGAAGGGAAGAGATGGTGAAGATGTTTGAGTAACAGAATCCCAGACCCCACACTTCCACATCCAGCTGGCCCTTGAGTTTATTAAACCATCTTCTCATCCTCACTCTTGCCTGGGGTGTTGGAACAGGTTCTGCACAGCAATAACTGTACTCTGCTGTGCCTCTTATAATGACTCCTCTTCACCCCTTCAGCCACCAGACCTGCAGCCTATCACATGGACCAAGTTATCATTCTCTTCTACCCAAACCCTCCAAAATGACCTCTTCCCAACATATCAGCATCCAAGACCATCTAATCCCAACAAATCATTTTTAATCTAATTTAACTGTCAAGGTGATGTACAGAGGGGTTATGGTTATATCCATAAGGTAGTGAGTACATTTCTTGTCAAACATTGTTATTCCCTCCCTCGTTTTTCTCCCACTTTCCCTCTCCCTCAGCTCCCCCCAATAAATTATTTCTACTCACCTTCCTGATGCATCCTGCTGCCTCCCCTTCTGACTACCTCAGGAGTACCTTTCTGGGAATTCTCACTGTCCACTTCTCTTCACAAAGACCCTCCAGCCCATTGTTATGATTTTAATCTTCAGTGTTCCTCAAAGGCCCTCAAAGATCCTCTACTGAGAGGATCCTGGCTAAGGCTTAGCAAATTTACCTCTCTCTCTCTTAGGATACTGGCCTAGAGTGCATTGCTCAACCTCTCATTGGAATGAGGATGGAAAAATAAACACGTTTCTGGCTGGCCGATGACATCTTTCCAAGCTAGTCCCTCCTTCTGTGTATTTCTAATAGAAGAAATCTCAATATCAAGTCCACTCTTAAGTACTTTGGCTCCACCAAGTATCTTTCTACCTCTCCAACTCCAAACTCTTATGAAAAACCAATCATGTTCAGTGTCCTAGGGTGAAAAGTAAGGTAAAATGATGTCACTTTCCAAGAAGCCAAGAAATAAAAACATTATAAGGGAAGAAATATTTCTTGAGAGGAACATGGCGTCAAAGCCTGCTATTTTCAGATATGGAAATGATATACATAGCAAGATGATAAATGATGTTGGCTTAAGGTTTCCAATAATGCCCATAGTGCAAGGGATAGAGGAAGAGCAATTTCCCTGAACATGTTTATTGGGGTCCTCACTGAGAACACTGGAAAGAACACAAGAGATCAGAGGTTCCATGTCCTCACAGGCTCCTTTTCTCCCTAAGCCCCAGCCCAGGACTATGGGAATAGTCTACCAGCTACGCCTGATCTTCAGCCATAAACCCAGAGAGTGGGTCCTGGATAATATCACAGGAGAGGGGAAGCTACTAAGAAGCCCACAGCCAAGTGAAGTTTATTTTTCCTTTGTATGTCTGTAAATAAATGGCTTCAATTTTGGAAAACATACATCTGGAGCATGGTCATATTGCCAAACAGACAGCGCCTCGTCACAATATGACAACAGCTTCCAGAAGGTTGTCTGTCTTTTTGTGTGAAATGTTGTTTAGGAGGTGCCTGGTGGTTCAGAGCACGGCGAGTGTGTGAGCACATTAAATCTTAGGCTGGGCCCAGCCAAGGATATGTGCAAGCATTTACTACTAACATTCCTCTTTTCTTTAGGAAATTGAATTTGACATATTTGTTAAACAAGCTCTGTGAAATGCTTCATCATAGAATTCTTTGGGGCAGTACTGAGGCTCGAACTCAGGGCCTTGTGCTTGCTGAGCAGGCACTCTACCACTTGAGCCATTCTTCCAGCCCCTTTATATGTTGATTAATTTTGGAATAGGATTTTGCTTTTTGCCAAGGCTGGCCTGGACTATGATTTTCCTGTTTGTGCTTCCTTTTGTTGCTGGGATGATGGGCCTGGGCCAGGGTACCCAGATATTGGTTGAGATAGAATCTGCATAACTTGTAAGCTAAGGGTTGGACTCAAACCATCACCCCCTGATGTCCTTATTATAAAATCCTTAAAAGCAGAAAACTTGACAACATATACAAAATAGATGTTGATTCATTTTATATATATAATCTTATATAATATATAAATGTAATATATAATTTATAATAGAAACAAAGGTATAATATAATATAGAGTATAATATATAATGTATAATATATGATACATATATAATATTTATGGTATAGGTTGACCCACTGTAACAATGAGATGTGCAGGATACTATGTTGAAAACAAATTTTACAACTTCTGGGGGGGTGGTTAGGAACTAGTTGGGGAGGTGGAGAGGGAAGGGATGGTAAGGGAAAAACACAGGAGGAGGTAACAATGTTAGATAGGAAATGTACTCATTATCTTACTCATGTAACTGTAACCCCTCTGAACAGTATCTTTACAATAAGAAATATATAAAAAAAGAATATTTATGGTATAAAAGAATATTTATGGTATAATATATACTAAGTTATATATTAAGTTAAATAATAGATATAAAATATACTATAATTTATAGTATATTTTATATCTATTATTTAACTTAATATATAATAGATATAAAATATACTATAAATTATAGTATATTTTATATCTATTATGTATGTGTAATATACATATACATATATTGTATCTAATACATATATTATATTTAATATTACATATACATATATGCTACATATGTCACACACATACATTTTTAGAAACACTATCATGTCCTTTGGAAATTGTTTTTCTGAGTTACATGCCCAATTAGTACTTAACCAATAAAATCTGCAGGGTTAATTGCAGATATAGAATATAGAATATTTTAATATAGAATAACAACAAAATGCTGCCTATACAGAATATACCCTTATTACTGAATCATAGAATAATAGCCATAAGAGGGACCTTTGAAATCATTTTCTTCTAACTCTTCATATTGAAGCTAAACTAAAACTTAGTGAAGTAAATTGTGCCCATTTCTAATACTTCAAAGTATATTGCCTGAATAGTGTAATGTTAAATGGGGTACTGATCAAAGAAATAGAAAAATCTCAGAATGAGCAAGTACTTCTACAAGTCTTGGCTTTCCCAAATCATCTATTTAGTGTGACAATTTGTATAGTCATCACAGTTAATTTCTCCTTTTGTTGAAAAGAAAACCCTCAAGATCTGAAGGAGGAAGAAGTAGGAGTTGTGTGGGAGAGAAGTTTGTTTTTCTTCTTTCAAATCTCCTTTCATATTCTTTTCATAGACTTCGAGGTGCCCTCGAGATACACAAGAATCTCATGTGAACTGGAATAATGTTCCCTACTTCAGGAGACTCCTGCTGCTTTCCTTTTTATCTTTCAGCATTTGCTGTGTAATTGACTGTCATCTTTGTTCAGAGACAGTTCTAAAAAACCCATGACCCTTGGGGGTAGGGAGGGAGAGTAGGAGAAAATTAAGGGAAGGACTAACAAGGTTGACAACAAAAATGTACTTATTACTTTATTTATGTAACTGAAACCCCTCTGTACATCACCTTGACAATTAAAACAAACAAACAAATAAACAAAAACCCCGTGGTCCCTCTCCCACACTAGTAGGGAGGAAGTAATTTGGGGAAATTCAGAATGGCAGGCAATGTGAGCAGTCAAGTATGGTGGTAAGGCTGCAGGAAGGATAGATAGCTGCTAGCTGGGGCAGAAGGAAGACTCAGCCCCAGCTATTCAGCCTGGTGATGTCTATATTCCATCAAACCCATATTGTAGGCAGAGAAGCTTCCTTGACATTTTGAGTCAGGATTGGGACTTCTAAGTTCTCCTGCATTTCTGAGGGAACAGCTAGCCTTTGTGTTCATTAGGGGGGAAAAAAGTTTTAAAAATTATCTAGAACTATTATTGGTCAAGCTAAGTAAACTTACCAAGGTTGTGCCCCAGGAAAGCAGGAAGGTAGAGGGGAGAGGGCATGGGGACATTCTCTACAGCTGAATGAGAGGACTCTAGACAGTGGCTTGTGAGTGGAAGATGGAGTTGGAGAGAGGAGCAAAGCAAGGACACAGAGCAAAAGTTTAGGAAGCTTTGGAGCTTTTCTATTTTAAAGCCTTCAAAAGATATGTATGGTACACACATTGTGTTTCTATTAAACTCATCAACAAGTTGAGAGTGCTATTCAAATATCCTTTTATGGATCATCTAAGGTGCTAGTGCATGGTAAAATTATTTTTAAAGCAATCTGTACAATTGAGATGAAGAACTGAACTGGAAATTAGGAAGACTAATGTGATTTATTATCAGAATCTCTATCCACTCATTTTTCCATCCTTGTAGTTTACAAAAAGCATAAACTGCAAATAAGTTGATAGAGCACCAGAGTTCATTAGGATATCATTTCTCTTACATATCAATAGATACTTTGGACCTTAAAGTTCTAAAGACTATGTTTTACTAACAGTAAAAGTTATACAATTGTTACTCCATTTATTACTGTTCCTCAGGTTATAGGCTGCAGATGGGAGTGGCCATGTAACCCCACATCAGCCAATAGGATGTGAGTGAGGTATACCATTGTAGGCCTGCTCTAATTATTGCTCCTCCTCCATTCTGACTGAATAGTGAGGTTTGTGCAGACCTAGGCAGGGGCAGAGGCATGAAGTAGAAGGGAAATGGATTTGTGAAGGACCACATGGAACAGATTTCAATGGGCCAGTTCTTCTGACATTGTGCAAGTTCATTCTGTACATTGTGACTGAGATTTTAAATAAAAAATTATGATAAACTTCTACAAATTTGGGTTTTGTTGTTTTATTTTGTTTTGTTTTTGCCAGTCCTGGGGTTTGAACTCAGGGCCTGGGCATTGTCCCTGAGCTTCTTTGTGCTCAAGGTTAGCATTCTACCACTTGAGCCATAGCACCACTTCCAGCTTTTTCTGAGTAGTTTACTGGAGATAAGAGTCTCATGGACTTTCCTGCCTGGGTTGGCTTCAAATAATGATCCTCAGATCTCAGCCTCCTGAGGTTTTGAATCAGGTTTGATAACATGAGTAAGTGTGACAGGATGTAAGATGTGAGTGTGCAGCACATTGGGTCATTCTGTCCCAAAGAAGGCAGGAATGTGAGTCCAGAGAGTCAGTCTAGAACCTGGATTCAACTCAAGGAAGCAGCTGGCATGAGAAAAGGTGCTGGGCTTCATAGTTCAGGAAATGGAGGCCCAGTAGTAAGAATCCCAGCATGGAACCCAAGGCAGGAAGCACAGTCATTGGGGAAATCGAACTTAAGGGGGAAACTCAGCCAAAATCAATCCTGAGAGAAATCTAATCCTTTTCTGGAACATGCTAATACAACAAGGTTTCCAGACACCAGACCTTGTATCACACTTTCAAACTTCACTGAGCAGCACTTACAGAACTGGCTTTTCTTCATGAGTTTTTTATTAGAAAGAGAAAGAAAGAAGGAAAGAAACAAAGAAAAAAGGAAGAAAAGAAAGAGAAAGAGAAAGATAAAAGAAAGAAAGAAAGGTAGGAAGAAGAAAGAAAGAGAAATCAAAAACATTTTTAAAGTGGGAATGGGAAAAGAGTACATTTTAGTTTCTTCTTTGTCATATTTTAATAAGTGTGTGTTGTTGTTGTTGTTGTTGGATATTAAGTTCAATAATAACCATTTCCTCCCATGGCAGGAAAGATTAGAGAAGAAGGGATTTGTCCCACTCAGTTCTTCATACATGTCTTAGGGACATGTCTTAGATATAGATCCACATTCCTTGGACACTGGGCATTTCTTGCAATCATATATTTTATCTGCCTTTTGTAAAATTATTGTTTGTTCATTCACCCAACTAGTACTGAGTTCTGCTTCTGTGTTCCCACATACTGCAGAATCTTAAGGAGGTAGTATCCAAAAAAATTGGTAAGAATATATTACTTCCCCTACCACTAGGAACCTTTATTTCATTTAACTAATGCTCATTAAGCCCTTTTCTGGGTCACACTCTTTTGGCCCAAGGATGAATAAGGATTTTACAGACTAACTGATGGGCAGATGAAGAAATAAGCAAGTATTCAAAATGGCAAATTTCCAAATGCCATTTTGATACATGTTACCACCAAATAGGGCCGGTTCCTGTGTCATCCTTCCATGGTGTGCCATCTGGAGCAGCAATGTCTCAACAGCAGTGCTTTTGGAGTCCACCTGGACCTGGAATATCTTGCTAAGGTTAATAGAATGATAACAAAGAAAACCATTAAAATAATTAATCCACCTAAAATTAAGTATGCATGTATGACTCATTCAAAATGAACAATGCATATGTGTATCATATAATGGAAAGACACAAACCTAACTGCAAAAATGAAATTTGCAGTGTGTTTGGGACTACTTACTAGATTTTCATAAATTAAGTTCTCCTCGGCTAGTGGGGCATAATCTGAAACCTAGGCATTTTGCGATTCCATAGACATCTGGGGCAGCTTGGGGGAAAGATATTGAAAGCACACAAAGAGACCTTCCTGGCACGTCAGATCTCTGTCCATTCTCCACTCTAGTCAAATCACTTTAATAGTGAACACCAAAATAACAGAACTGAATGAGCCTCCCAGAGTTTAAGCATTTGATTTGGTCAAATATTCCGCTTAGTCCTTTCTGCCCTCAAATCCTCAATCTATGGAGAGAAAGCTTGTGGCTCTTAAGACACGTCAGTGACATTGAGATTGGCACCTTGATGTTGTCTATCTTCTGTGGTTCTCCCCATTTCTAATGGTTAATTCTGCAGTATAAACCTCTAGGCTTTTAATTTCTCCACTTGTGAGAGATTAACAAGAAAGGTCTATGCAGAGGAAGAGGGGCAGAGAGAGGGAGAAAAAAAGTGGGAGGGTGAGGAACAGACCACTAAGCCCATAGTGGGGCTGACTCTCAATTTGGACTGAATGTTTCCAGAAACTGTTTAAACATGATAGAAATAGGAATTGTGGACCTGAGAAAGTCATTGACTGCCAGAAGACCCCTTCATTCTTGCCTTAAAAAACTCATATAACTAGTGAGGCATTCTGATTTCTTTCCACAGAGGGAAATCTGGGAACGTTGGATGTTCTTAGGGCCTGCCTGGAGCTAAAATTCCATGTAAACATTATCATCTCTCCATTTGTCCATCCTTGTCCAGTTGTCCATTCAGAAGCATAGAGTGGCTGCTTCCGGCTGGAAACATGCATAAGCCTCATTATTTTGCATCTTGGAATGTCCTTTTTCTGTCTCTGCTGTAGAATGAGGAACCTGTCTACCCTGATAACTTAAAGCATCAGTTCAAACTTAAGGCATCATCAGCGACTCAACACTGCCCTCCACTGGTTGGCACAGAAACACCTAATCCTTTTCTCTCCAAACCTTGGCCATTTCTCAAGGTGGGCAGTGAGTCTCAAGCACGTTAGCATGAACTATTGGTTGAATTTAAAGTGATTTTTGATCCAGCTTCCAGTGGGTATGTATGTAGATTCAGCCAGATTCTGCTCCACCATTATGCTCTAGATAAGCACCTATGCACCCTTGGTACTTCAAACCACAGCACAACTCATCACCACTACCAGCAGGTTTGGAAGCTCATGGTTGAATTCATGAAGAGATGAGAACTGTGGGTCACTGTTTCCACATGCTAGTATTACTAATGGCAACTTAATTGACAAGAGATTTACTATTTCCTTCTAAATGCTTCAAACTCCAATTGGCCATTGCAATCCCATGTTTAATTGACTGAGAGAACCTTATCTACAGACTCACTCTGCTCATGTTACCTTGTCTTGTTTGTCTGCCAACAGGCCAGCAAAGAAAGACTACATCCATCAGTACCACCAAGGGCCTGCAGAACTTCTCCAGCAAGGACACAGGGTTTGAAACCAGTCAGAGTTTCTTGCAGAGGCGCAAGGCAGAGTTAACAAGTACTTCTCTGCATCTTGAAAAACAAAACAAAAAAAGCCCATTACTTTCCTGGAATCTGTTTACTGCATTCCAATCCAGAGTAGCCCCTAGGAATTCAGATACTTGTTGATTTTAAAAGAAGCATAACTAAGGCCTCTCTACCCAGAAGTGTACATTACAATTAAAAAGCAATGGACAGAATCCAGGTGTGGCAGTAAAAACCTGGAATCCCAACACTCAGGAAACTGGGACAGAATTGTGAAGCTAAGGCCAGCCTGGGTTACATGGTGAGTTGGAGGCCAGCATAGGCTATAGAGTTGAGGCCCTGATTCAATAGAAAGAAAGAAAGAAAAGGATAGGAAAGGAGAGAAAAGGAGAGGAGAGGGGAGGGGAGGAGAGGAGAGGAGAGAAAAGGAGAGGAGAGGAGAAGAGAGGGGAGGGGAGGGGAGGGGAGGAGAGGAGAGGAGAGGAGGGGAGGAAGGAAGTGAAAGAAGAAAGGAAAGAAGGAAGAAAAAGAAAGAAGAAAAGAAGTGTGAAAAAAGAAAGAAAAGGAGGGAGGGAAAGGAAAGAAGAAAGGAAGGAAGGAAGGATTAATTTGATTGATAGAAAACATTATTTGGAAATATTTGCCATTGGATCCTAGTAAACACAGTAGGTCAAAAGGCTAATGAAACACCTGAAATCCTAGCTATTCAAAAGGCTGAGATTAGAGGATCTTCATTTGAAGCTAGCAGGAAAAGAAAAGTCTGTGAGACTCCATCGCCAATTACCCAGCAAAATGCCTGCTGGAGGCATGGTTTATGTGGTAGAGAGCCACTTGTGAACAAGCAAGACAAGCAAAAGCAAGAGGTCCTGAGTTCAAGCTTCAATACAAAACAAAACAACAACAACAAAAAATTCAACAAATGTTCCTCACTGTGGAGAAAACTGGAGCCCCAAACAAGGTTCTCAGATAGCAAACCTGTGCTCTTTGTACCTAGTGTTTAAATTGTCTATATATCAGTAGTCATGTATTTTAATAAAAAAATTGAAAATTATGCATTTGCCAGAAATATAAAAAAATTTATTAAAATGGCTTTGGCAGATATGTTGGCTGCTTTGCTGCTCTTAAAAATATATTTTAACATTTTAACTAACTTCTGAAAGTTCAAGTCTCAAAAACAAACAAAAATGCCAATAAGAATAAAAAGAGAAATAAAAAAGGCAGAAAAAGAAATGAATATGGTGTCTCGGGATGCATTCTAAATTAGAAGGCACTTAAACAAAATGATTATATTGAAGATTTTTTTAATGGAATCAATTGCCAGATTCTCACTTGATTCAGCATGTCAAGAAGTTTGTCTACCTGCTTGACAATGTAAGTGTGACAATGATAATACTAACTTGATGAAAAGCCATATAAAGCTTTGCCACTTTCCCCTCACCAACTACCAGGCTTCTAGGAAATATTTTTCATGCTATCTCTACCTCATACCAGATATCTAGAAATGTAAAACCTAAGAAATCAACTTTTATGTGTTTAGATCAGAGAGACAGAGACAAAACAAAGAGGTTTCTCTCAATCTGTTTAATATTTATATGTATATATATACACACACACACACATATATACATATATATATATATATATATATATATATATATATATATGCACCTGGGGACCAAACATTTCTTTCTGGCTTAACCCAAAGGCAATCACATTAGAAACATTGTAGGCATTGGGGATGATAAAAACGGATCTGTGGTTAACCCATTGCATAATTTTCAGTCTAAAATTACTTTACACAGGACATAATGACCCCATCAGTCAACCTATCATCTGGCTAGTTAAATGAAGTAAGAAAATAATCTTAGCTGGTCTCAGAGGAGTGAGAATTCAACTGCTGGAGGGGCTGAGATTTCCTAAGAATTTGCTCTAGATCTCTGACAGGCTGGCCAACATTCAATCTTACCTTCAGTCTCCTCAGGAAAGGCCATTCAGGCCAAGGGAGAAACTGCTTTCGATGAAGCCTGTAATTCAAGATGGAAACACTTAACATAGCCAAAAAAAAAAGATTGAATGCATAGTGATTGTGCCTAATGAGGCAGCCTTACTCAAAAAGTCCTCTCCAGGCCTCAGCCAAAAACTCTCACTAAGTGTCTTTGAAACAAAGATACTGGGGCGGAAAGTCAGTGTTCATTGAAGAAATCACAGCTGCATAAACAAAGGTTGCTTGTTGGAAGAAGAAAATATATAGCATTTGTCAGGGAAAAAGTACACACCTGTTGACTGTTCGTAACACAGTGCCATACTTCATAATCCTTTGAGCTAGGAAGCAACTTGGTTGTGATGTTTGGGGATTACATTTTTCAGTTTTTAATTTATGTTTTTATTCTCTTTAATTAGTTGTACAAAGGCATTTCAATTGAGCATGTCAGTTTATGAGTACAATGCATCTTGATCAATGTCACCATGGGTTTTGGAGATTATTTTTGTTCAGTCACGGGGCCTCCACTCTGGGCCTGGATGTTGTCCCTCAGCTGTTCAGCTCAAGGCTAACACTTGATGCATAGTACCACTTCCAGCTTTTTCTGCTTATGTAGTGTTGAGGAATCAAACCCAGGGCCTCATGCATGCAAGGCAAGCACTGTACCACTGAGCCACCTTCCCAGCCCTGTTTTTGTTTTTTGGGTTTTGGGGGTTTTTTTTGAAGTCTTACTGCTTTATTTCCCATTTCAAGAGCAACTTAACCTGTGTTCCTTCTAGATTTATGTGGATGTTCGGGAAGGGGAGAAAGCTAGACTGATGGATCCAACATCGTTTTCTCCATTTTCTCTGAAAGACAAGTTCCCTTAGGAACAAAAGCCTGAATTTTCTGGAGAATTTCTCTGGTGCTGTGCCTTCCCTCCAGAAGCTACGCTTCCGCTCCCTTCCCCATCACAACCAGGTCTAGAGATTTGGCACTGCTTCTAGCAATGTCACCTGAATGTAAAAGTCCATATAGAGATAAAGCTGGCTCTAGAAACAACTCAGAATTTCCATCTTTTAAAAGAAGCTTGGTGTGCCAGGCATACGTGGCTCACACCTGTAATCCTATCTACTCAGGAGGCTGAGATCTGATGATCATTGCTCAAAGCCAGCCCAGGCAGGAAAGTCCTTGAGACTCTTATCTCCAATTAACTACCAAAAAGCCATAAATGGAGCTATGGCTCAAAGTGGTAGAGTACACGCCTTGAACACAAAAGCTCAGGGATAGTTGGGCACCAAGAGCTTGTAATCCTTGCTATTCAGGAGACTGAGATCTAGCCCAAGTAGGAAAGTCCATGATATTCTGATCTCCAATAAGCTACTCAGAAAAAGCCAGAAGGGGTACTGTTACTCAAGTGGTAGAGTACTAGCCTTGAGCACAAGCAACTCAAGGACAGCACCCAGGCCCAAAGTCCAAGTCCAAACAGCAGTATACACACACACACACACACACACACACCAGCACAACAAAACTGTAATATTTCTACTGTCTAATATTGCCCTTGTTTTCAAAAAAGAAACCAAAATTTAACAACAAAAAGATAAGAAAGGTTAGCATAAAAATCTCCAGAAAGGACAGAGCCTTCTAGTGACATGGGACAATTGACCCTGACATTTCAGTTCTTTCCATTTCACTTCTGAAAGTTGAAGATGACTTGTCCACTGGCATTTGAGAATCACTGTATTAGGAGAAAGGCCATAGATTTCATCTGTGTCTCAGCAATCTGTAAGGGTTTTAGAGGAACCTCAGGAGGAATTCAAATACGGTAATTATTTTAGCTTATTTAAAAGTTTGGCAAACTCTATATTAAATATCCCAAGAGTCTTAAATCTTTAAACTCTATGGAATTTCAAAGAGACTAATGATGTTTTTCTTTGAATGACATTGATCCTAAAAATTAATTTTTAAAAGTACTATTCCTACAGAAAGGATGCCAAATATTTCAGAATATCTTGTGATGCCAGTGAAGGCACTGAAATTTTTCTGGTGGTTTCACATCAGAAAGTGTGTGCACGTGTTCGCAGGCTTGTATCTGCATTTGCATGCCTGCATGTATGTTTCATGTATAGGTTGTATGTGTGCAGAAATGCTCTGTATAGGTGTATGTGTGTATGAGCTCGAAGTAGGGAGAACACTGCTTTTGTTTGGGTCCAGAAACCAGTAGCTTACTGCTTTGGTTCTAAATTAGAGGGAAGTGAAGACTTTTAGGCAGAACTGAACTCAGAGGAAATGTTTAGAATGAGAATGGGCCAGAGAGGCCAGAGGAAGACTCGTATGAAGAAGATGCATTCCCTATAGACCCCAAATGAGTCCTCAGGTCTCCACAGACCAAGGATTAGAGTGAGCACTCTCCTATCTGCTTAAAAGAAAAGCTTATAACAGCCTGGAACTTTCTGTTCCTAAAGGATTTCGATGGCTGGCATTTGTGAGAAAGAAATGTACTCACCCGCAAAACAGTCCTGACAGGGACTTGAAGTGGTTTAGCCCAGGGGAAATATGGGTCTAGGTCATCAATATTACTTCCCAGTATCAGTAGCTCCCAGCCCTGGCTGTGTGGTCTGTGCTGATCATGAGAAGATGACCCTGATGTTTTGGGGGGTTTTGGTAGGATCTCAAAGAGGGAAGGCTAGATACTGAGTTAGGGAAAAGGAGCCTGTCCCCAACTTCACATTTAAAAATCTGTAACAGAAAAAACAATGAGTAACCATTGATATTTTTATTTTGTTTTTATGCCTTTCTTGACAGAACTTATTTTCTTCCTTTTTTTTTCAGGAATAGAATCCTACTTTAAATAGAAACGCTACTTGAAAATCTGTTTAAGTAGTAAAATTGGAGCTGGTCTTATGGTGCAGAGAAGGGAAGAGGAGAGCTATCACAGGAGCCTGGGCTCAGACCCAGAGTACCCCTGTGGGCTTCACTAGTCCTGTCTGCTCTGAAAGACTCCATTCAAGACCTCAAGAGATGATCTAGTTCTCACATCTGCTTATTCTGGGCCAACACTATAAAACTTCACTAGGTACATATATACTATATTTTCAAAAGAATTTTAGTCTGTAATGTAGATTTAAAGGCAAGAAAGTCTATAACAAGATCAATAGCTTTTTCATAACTAAGCATAACTGCAAAGCAGTTGCAATGCCCTGGATATGCATCCCACGTAGCAAAGACTGATACCATAGCCATGTAGGCAGAAAGGTGTAAACTTACGTCTATCAAACAAAATGAAATGGCTTTCAGTCAATTGTAATTGAGATTTGGGATTTAACTTGTTGCACTTGCCTATAGTACTAGATAAGAGTAATAGTAATAGATAATAGTAATTGATTATACATGTATATATATATACATATACTTAGTACATTGATATATAAATAGATACTTAAAGCAATGGATGAAATCTTCACATAGAAGTTGCAAAAGCTGTCGAATTTAGGGGAAAATACACATCTAAATTTTTTATTCCCAGTCCTGAGGCTTGAACTCAGGGTCTAAACGCTGTCCCTAAGTTTCTTTTGCTCAAGACTACCCTTTGAGCCAAAAGCTCTACTTCTACCTTTTTGCTTTCTTTCTTTCTTTTTTGTAATTTATTGGAGATAAGAGTCTCTCAGACTTTCCTGCCTGGACTCTCTTTGAACTGTGATCCTTAGCTCTCTGACTCCTGAGTAGCTAGGATCATAGGGGTGAGTCACCAGTGCCCAGGTATACATTTTAATTTTTAAACCTCTTTTTAGGACTTGGTTTGAGTTGCTGCCTAGGAAAAGCCAAATCACTTGAAAATATAAAAGACAAGGTAATTCTTCCTTTGTTCTCTGAGTAATCTACAATGGACATCACAACTATGGTTTGAAGGTTATGTGGTGTTAAATACACACTTAATTGGTATACCAAAAATGCTTAAAACCTTTAGAAGAAGTGTAACAGTAGTTTGAAGATTATCATTTGAAAAAAAAGTTTGTGGGCTGGGAAGGTGGCTCAGTGGTAGAGTACTTGCCTTGCATGCCTGGGGCCCTGGGTTCGATTCCCCAGCACCACATAAGCAAAAAGAAAAAAGCCGGAAGTGGCGCTATGGCTCAAGTTGTAGAGCACTAGCCTTGAGCTGAAGAGCTGAGGGACAGTGCCCAGGCCCAGAGTTCAGGCCCCACGACTGGACCCCCCCCCAAAAAAAAGTTTGTAATTTGTTTGGAATTTAGGTATTCATCATAGAAACTTTAAAGTAAAGTGATAGAGCTATCTTGATCAAAAGGCTAAAGACCTTAGAATGATATGATAAACGAGGGTTGTGTTTTATGGCTCAATCATCTTGAAACATCATGCATTATTCTTCATAAGTTCAATTTATTTTTCACAATACATTTCTTACAAATTATACCACAAATTATACCCAAAAAAATTCCCTGGATTTGATTATAATAGAATTTCTAACAGATGTTTAATTCCACAAAGACATTATTATCTACTTTAAAATAAAACAGCAAATGTCATATTTTGACCCTTGAAATAAATTCCACTTTATGTTAAAGAGCATGAAATACCATCTTTCATATTTAGAATAATAGAAAACACAAAAATGAGCCAGATGCTGATGGCTCACCATCTGTAATCCTAGCTACTCAGGAGGCTGAGATCTGAGGATTGTGGTTCAAAGACAATTCTGAAAGGGAACAGCCCGGAAAGGGAAGTCCGTGAGACTCTTATCTCCAATAAATCACCAGGAAACTGGAAGTGGTGCTGAGGCTCAAGTGGCAAGGCACTTACCTTGAGCTCTTCAGAGCTGAGGGACAGTGCCAGGCCCAGAGTTCAAGTCCCACAACCGAAAAAACAAAAAACAAACAAACCAACAAACAAAAACAAAAAAATGTAGTTTTAAGTAAGATATATATTTTTAAATCTGTACTGAATTTCAACATGGAGTTTTTTCTTTTTTCTTCTTCTTCTTTAATTATTTTTATTGTAAAGATGATGTACAGAGGGGTTATAGTTACATAAGTCAGACATTGAGTACATTTTTTATTATCAAAGTGATGTGCAGAGTGATTACAATTACATAAGTAATAAGTACGTTTTTTGTCAAACTTGTTACCTCTTCCCTCATTTCCCCCCGTTCCTACCCCCAAGTTATAGAGATCATTTCCAACAGATTGTCTTGTGCATATTGCTGTTGCATTCCCCCAACCCTTGTCCTTTGTCTCATCATTCTGTTGTTCCCCTTCCCTTCCCTTCCCTAATTCAAATAGACGGAGTATATTTCTTTTTGAACAGTGTTACTACCCTCTCCCTCATTTTCTCCCAGGTTTCTCCCTCCCTCTCCCTCAAGTTGTATAGTTCATTTCCAACGTTGTGTCTACTAAGGATCACTGCTGAATTAGTACCTTTTGCCCCACCATTTCTGTGTTTCCCCTTCTCCTACCCAAATCAGATAAACTTATATGCAAGACAAAAGGTACAGAAATCAAAAGCAGTGGTAAAGGGGAAGAAAACAGAAAGAAAGAAGAAAGAACTGCAAAAAATAAAATTAAATGAAAAACCTCTTGATTCTACTTCTTGGAATTCAGTTTGCCCAAAGAAAAGTTCCCTCTTGGGATTTTTCTAATTAGTGAAAAAATACCAGTCTCATCTGGTAGGAGATCAAATATGTAATAATTTTTACTCTAACTTAAACTCTAAAACATGTGAGTAGGTATGAGCAATGGCTGGCCCTGTATCTACTTGAGAGAGCTCATGTCACAAGAGTATGTTGAGAGGTTTCCTGTGAAGTGAAAATGTGGAAATAATAGGATAGTGTCACACTTGGAAAGGTTAAACTCATGATGTGTGTTTCAGGCTTGAGGAAGAAGAATTCACATGTACAGACCAAGGCAAGAGAATACTTTCTCTTTGGTTTTGTTGACAATATTGGTTGAAGTCATTTTTTTCACTTAAAACATACAACTGCAGAATTATCCAAATATGAACATCTCCAATAAGTTACAAAAACTTCTATTTTAGGAAATGGACTTCGAATAGAAAAAAATACACATAAAAGTTGCCTCTATGAGTCCTTAGTGTTCCTGTACAACTTGATCCAATCTCAATTCAGGAAAAGCCAAGACCATTACTCTAAGTAGTCAGTAGAATTGCATATCTTTCTCTGAGACTGAGACCGAGGAGGTGGATAAAAAAGTGAAGATTAAGAGACAATGAGAATTAAAAACAAGCCTGTAGATGTGATGTGATTGCTTATCAAAGAACTGTCACATTAGCCCACCCAAATCACTAGGAAATGACATTAAGAGGTTCATGTTTGAGGAGCACTGCATTTTTCATCAACAATCAATCCAACTCATTTGATGAACTTACTAAGGCAAGATTGGAGATCTCCATTGTTTTCTTCATGTTTGGGATGACAGCTACAAGTTCACTGTACTTCCTTTCTTGGGTCCCCCACCACCCATCTCATTTTGTCCAGCACAATGTGCACACATGCACATACACACACACACACACACACACATGCACACACTAAACTTGTTATGTACAGTGACATGTATAGGGGAAATGATGGTTGTATCAACTTTGTATCAACTTTAGCCAACACTATTTTCTGTAAGTCATTTCTAGGGTCAGTGAGAATTTGGGTGGTGGCAGGGACAGAGGGAGGAGGGTACTGGAAGGGTCACAAGATATTCTTGTGTTCCACAGATATTCCCTAATGCATCAAAATCTTCATCAAGGCCAGGAAAAACAATACTGAGTGAAACTTCCATGCTAGAAAATCTTTCTACTAGCCTTGGAAGTGACTCCTGATGTATGATTGTAAGCAAGAAGGAAACATGAACTTGCCTACAAGAAGAAAACTTCATAAACTGTAGCTCAGCTTTAAACATCACTGCTATAGAATACAGCACTAAACAAGTCATATCAGATGAAGGTGGAGTTCTTTACTAACACACACAAGGACTTCAACAGCTGACCTGAGGTTCTGACTCGCAGTTAAGTGAAACCAGGACTGTGGTAAATTTTTTGGCTGTAGAATGGAACACTGGGCTCCCTGATGAGGAGACCCAGATGATACGGAACAATTCTTAGTTAAAGTTCTGCCAAATTAAATGTGTCTTGAAACTCATGGATCCTGGGGACTTATAGTCATCTCAGACAGATTTACTGCCTAAGAATCTGGCACCAGATCATGAATACAAATGGAAAAAAGGGCCAACTTTTTAAGGGGATTTTAAGACATGAGAGACTGATTCTTACAGGCCAACATTCTGTCTGACACAAGGATCTGAATGACTTTCTACCCCAAATGGCCATCATCTAAATTGAGAAATGAAATCTACTTTGGGGAGAAACTGTGTAAATCAGGAGAATAATTGAATATTTAAATGGAGGAAGAAAGTTGACTATAAAGATGCAAAAGAAAATGGAACATGGCCAAGGAAAGTTGAAGATAGTTCTTGACTTAGTGTATGGAATTCAGTAGATAGGACACAGAATCAGACTATGTGAAAGGGTAGCCATGGACTAGAGAAGGAGCATCGTTACATTTTGTTACTTGCGTACCAGTTCTACTTACAAAATCCTTAGTATGACTCCTGCTTTACTCCATTAGCAAATGTGTTTCAACTGCCCAGAAATCTATTCATTACTGTGACTACTTAAAGTTCCTTTCCAAGAAATTTCAAGGAAATTCAATGCAATGGACATTAAATGACTCAATTTTTTTTCCTAATTTGGAAAGATGTCCGTAACTTGTCTCATGAAAGTGGCACTCATTGTTCAACATGGCTGAACATTTAGAAACCAACAGGCTGAATTTGAGTCTTTATAGGGAAGTTGAGGAGGAAGGGTTCACTCTTCAAAGTGGCCTACAATGGCCCAAGTGCTTGCGTGATAACACCAGAGTAAAATGTACTCATCAACTTGATCCTTAAACTTACCCTTTTCACTTTTTCTTGGGGTTTAAGTATGTACTGAATGCATAAAATGTGGGAAACTCCTTAAAACATCTTTTGTTAAAAAAAAAAAAAGAGCTAATCACATAACATATATTTTGTTCTTCATGGGCTACTATTCTGTGCCAGACATTACTGCCATGCTAACAGAGCTATGAAAAACAGCCCTGGTAATTCTCTCTAGTAAGGATGATCCTAGGTATAATCATACCATGTGGTTGCTACAACAAGTTAGCATGATCTGGGTGGCTTAAAACAACAAAAATGGCCAGGCTCAAACCTGTAATACTAGCTACTTAGGCGGTTGAGATCTGAGGATCATAATTCAAAGCCAGCCTAGGTTGAAAAGTTCCCATGAGATTCTTATCTCCAATTAACCACCAGAAAACCAGAAGTGGCTCAAAGTGGTAGAGCACTTGCCTTGAGCACAAAAGAGCTCAGGGACAGTACCCAGACCCTGAGTTCAATCCCCACAATTGACAAAAACAAAACAAAACAAAAACAGAAATGTTTTCCAGAGCATTCATCATAAAGGTGTGTTGGATCTTGTCAAATGCCTTTTCTGCATCTATTGAGATAACCATGTGGTTCTTATTCTTGCTCTTGTTGATGTGATGAATTATATTCGTTGATTTGTGTTTATTGAACCAGGTTTGCATCCCTGAAATGAATCCTGTTTGATTGTGGTATATGATTTTTTGGATGAATTGTTGAAGTCAATTGGCCAAAATTTTGTTGAGAAGTTTTGCATCAATATTTATCAAAGAAATGGGTTTAGATTCTCTTCCTTTGATGAGTCCCTACCTGGTTTTGGGATGAGGGCCAACAGACACATGAAGAAATGCTCAACCTCTCTAGCCATAAAAAAAAAAATGTAAATCAAAACAACATTGAGATACCACCTCACCCCAGTTAGAATGGCTATAACCAAGAACTCTAATAATAACCGATGCTGGAGGGGGTGTGGACAGAAGGGAACCCTACTGCATTGTTGGTGGGAGTGTAAACTTGTTCAACCACTTTGGAAAGTAGTATGGAGTTTCCTCAAAAGACTCCAAATAGAGCTCCCCTATGACCCAGCAATCCCACTTTTTGGTATTTTCCCAAATAATCACAAACAAGACCATACTAAAACTACCAGCACAACTATGTTTATTGCAGCATTATTTACCATAGCTAAGATATGGAACCAATCCAGATGCCCCTCAGTAGATGAATGGATCAAGAAAATGTGGTATGATGGCTTCATAGAAAGAGTTCGGTAGTGAACTTTCTCTTTCAATTTCATTGAAGAGTTGGAGTAGTATTGGTATGAGTTCTGCTTTGAAGGCCTTGTAGAATTCCGCTGTAAATCTTGTAAATCCCTGTAAATCCTGGTCTTGGGCTTTTCTTAGATGGGAGGTCTCATACTACTCTTTCTATTTCAATGCTTGATATGGGTGTATTAAGTTGGTTTAACTCATCTTGGTTTAGTTTCAGCACATCGATATTTGCTAGGAAATTGTCCATTTCTTCCAGATTCTCAAACTTATTAGCAAAAAGGTTTGCAAAGTATTCCCTTATAATGTTCTAAATCTTGGTTGTTTCTGTGGTGATATTTCCATTCTCATCTCTGAGTTTGTTTATTTGGGTGTGTTCTCTTCTTTTTCTGATAAGATTTGCTAAGGGTCTGTCAATTTTGTTAATTTTTCAAAGAACTAACTTGTTGATTCTTTCTATGTTTTTTTTGGATTCTAATTCGTTTAATTCTGATTTAATTTTAATTATTTCTTTCCATCTACTGGATTGGAGTTTAGCTTGCTGCTCTTTTTCAAGGAGGTTCAGATGTCTCATTAAATTGTTGGTTTCAGATCTCTCCAATTTGTTGATGTAGGAACTCAGAGCTATATAAACTTGCCTCTCAGTACTGCCTTTTCTGTGTCCTAGAGGACCTGGTGATTTGTATGTTCATTTTTGTTGAATATCATGAACATTTGAATTTCCTTTCCAATCTCTTCCATGACCCAGTAGTGATTCAACAGTGTGTTGTTCAGCCTCCATGTGTTACCAGACTTTCTTTGATGGCTTTTGGTGTTGAGTTCTAATTTTATTCCCTTGTGGTCTGGGAGAATGCATGACATAACTTCAGTGTTTCTGAATTTGGACAACTTTGCTTTGTGACCTAAAATGTGGTCTATTTTGGAATATGTTCCATGTGCTGCTGAGAAGAAGGTATATTCTGATCCTGCTGGGTGAACTATTCAGTAGATGTCTGCTAAATCTAGTTGATCTATGTAGTTGTTTAGATCTGTGGTATCTCTGTTGAGTTTTTGCTGAGTTGATCTATCAAGTAGGAATAGTGGTGTGTTAAAGTTCCCAACAATTAATGTCTTTGGATCTACGTAAGTTTTGAGGGAAAGTAGTGTTTCTTGGAGAAATTTGGGAGCTCTGCTGTTTGGTGAATAGATATTTAAAATTGTAATATCCTACTGAAGGAGAAATTCCTTAATTATTATGTGGTGACCTTCTTTATTTCTTCTCACTAATTTCATTTTGAAGTCTATTTTATTTGATATTAGGATTGCAACTCCTGCCTGTTTATAGGGGCCATTTGCTTGGTAGATTTTATTCCAGCCTTTCACTTTCAGAATATGTTTGTTTCTATGGGCAAAGTGTAACTTTTGAAGGCAGCAGTAAAAAAGGACCTTGCTTTTTAATCCAACTAGACAGTCTGTCACTTAATTGGAGAGTTAAATCCATTAATATTGAGAATTAGGACTGAGGGATGTTTGGTAGTTCCTGCCACATTATCCACTTTCTTGGGTGCAGCGACAACTGGGTTCTTCCTATGGTTCTTGGATTCTCTGGGTGTGTTTTCTTGGCCTTTATTGTGGTCTTGTTGGTTTTGTATGTGTAGGACATCTTTAAGTATCTTTTGTAGGGCTGGTTTGGTGGAGATATATTGTTTCAGTTTTTCTTTGCTATGGAAGGTTTTATTTGGCCATCCATTATGAAGGAGAGTTTAGCTGGGTACAGTATTCTTGGTTGATAGTTGTTTGTCTTTAGGGCATGGCATCCATCATTCCAGGCTCTTCTTGCTTTGTCTCTGCTGAGAAATCTGAGGTGATTCTAATTGGTTTCCCTTTACAGGTGATTGATCTTTTCTCCTTGACACCTTTAAGGATCCTTTCCTTGGTCTGAATTGATTCTGTGTGGATTATAATGTGATGGTGGGATGTCCCGTTCTGATCTGGTCTATTTGGGGTTCTAAAAGCTTCTTGTATCTGAATAGGCCTATCTTTTTGCATGGTTGGGAAGTTCTCTGCTAGGATCTTGTTAAATAAATTTTCTAGACCATTAACTTCTGTCTCTAGGTGCTCCTTTATACCCATGATCCTCAGATTAGGCCTTCTGATGGTGTCTTCCAAATGTTGAATATATCTATCATATTTCTTGGATTTGTCTTGGATAGATGTATTATGTTCTTTCTCTATAATAGCTAAGCTGTCTTCAATCTCCGAGATTCAATCTTCTGCATGGTCTAACCTACTGTCAAGACTTTCTACTTATGGAAAAAATTATAGTAAGTGAAGAAACATAGGTCCCATGGTTTCCCTTATTTGCAATAACTAGTATATATCTGAGACAAGCAGAAAAGCTCAGATAAGATGATAAGTGAAATGAACCCCAAGATAAGCACACAAGTGTTTTTTTTCTTTCTTGCCGTAGTTTCTAACATATTTCTAAGGTACCACATGATTTTTTTGTTGCTTTGTATGTTCCTACCTATGGTATAATCCCTGTTTTCACTGCATTTGATGTTGGTATAATTTGGGGAGCAGAAGGGAAAAAACAAATTGTTTAAATAGGGATACAGATTGGCCCAGTGTAACAATGAGATGTACAAGATGCTATGTCGAAAAATGAACTTTACACTTTAGGCGGGGGCAGGAGGGGAAGGAGGGAATGTAGTTGTGGAGATGGGGGGAAGGGATGGTAGGGGAAAAACAAAGGAGGAGGCAACAATGCTTGATAAGAAATGTACTCATTACCTTGCTCATGTGATTGTAACCCCTCTGTACAGTATTTTCACAATAAAAAAAACTTATTTGAATTGCTCATGCAATTCCTGTATTACTCTTTGACTGTTCTCAGCCTGCTCACGCAATTCCTGTGTTAATCTTTGATTAGCTTCTGCATGCTCATGAGATTACTGTATTAATTTTTGGTTAGCCTTGTCTTGCTCCCTATGATGCTCACACTGAGTCCTTTGCAGGCTTTCGATTGTTTCACCATGTTTACTAGTAGTGCCTGTAGAGCTTTTTGGGAACTCTCCTCTGGATTATTCATTAACTGTTCTGTTACCTGATTATCATGAGTGTGATTTGAGATACCTGGACTTACCATTTTTCTTGTGTTTCTCTAGCTAATTCTGCCCATTTGGTATGAAAGTAACATTAATTTTCTGCTAGAACACTATTTCAAGGTAAGCATCAACCAGAGTCCTGTAGTTGCACAATCAAAACGGCTGCAGATACAATCTAGTTCAACAGATACAATCTATTCAACATCAAACAACTCTGGATTAATGGGCTAAGAACATCAAAGAGGGACTCAGCAGACCAGAAATTAATAGGTTTAGGGAGAATTGTGGGGAAAAATAGGATTAGAGGGATGTGGAGAGGTAAAAGAAAAGAATGAATTTATGCAAGTCCAAATCTCTAAGAGGAAATGCATAGGGCAGAATGAAAGGAGAGATATAAAGAAAAAAGAAAAAAAATGAAAAAACAAAATTTTGAATTTAAAAAATGAAACACTTAAAGATTATGTAAGTACAAAGAAATAATACTGGTAGAAGAAAAGGATAAGATGAGAGGAGGGAAGAGATAAAAAAAGAAAAATGAAAAAATAAAAAATTTAAAAATAGAGTACTTAAAAATTATATCGGTATAAGGAAATACTACTACTACTAAAGAAGTTAAGCCAAAGAAGAATTCCTGAATTAAGTATGTACACAATGAAGGATAAGATCTAATAATTGATGATGGGTATATATCTAGGGATGAGCAGAACAGCAATTAAGTCATGCAAAACACACACACATACACACACACACACACATATCTAAAATAAAAATTATAAAACGAAAAAATAGAAAACTTTTTTTAAAAAATGTCCTGACCCGCAGGACTTCAACGAGGGCAATGAACCTAAACGAGAAGGAATGAAGGGACAAGAGACACGAAGAATGACAGCAAGACAAGGATTCTGATCAAGCTGCTCAAGCTGCTGCTGCTAAATTTTATTTTTCACACAGCTGTATATATATGCTTGGAATCATTGGCCGTTAAGGAAGCTTTTTCATTGGCCGAAGCAGCTGTAGGATGTTTGCTTAGGGCAAGGTGAAAAAGGTGGTCGGTCTTTAGCAGCTGCAGGGTGTTTACTTAGGGCATGGTGAAAAGGTGGGATTCTGTAAATGAACTGAGATAGTTAAGCCTATTATGTTGAGAGACTCAACTTTTGGCTCCCAACAAAAAAAGTTTAAAAATTAGGTAGAAAAATGTGTTATTTGATTTTTTTGCGGGGGGGGGGAGTGGGAGTGGGGGAAGATCTTGGATCTCCCCTGTGTCCATAACCAGTCTCTTGGTGGAGTCTCTGGTTTGCTTGTGGTGTTTGGTTTTCCTTTGGCTTGATTGGTTTCTTAAGTCAGTTTGTTTGAGCAGGCAGACAAATATTCTGCCTTACCCAGGACTTTGTGATTCTCCTCCCAGGCTAGATCAGTGGGAGGGAGATCTGCTTTGAGTATCACCCAAAGAGGGAGATTGCTATTTCCTCTAACTTGGAGTTGTTGTGATGAGGCTAGGTTCTGGGTAGGGTTGAGGCCTATCAGCAATCAGTAGCTTTTCCCTGAGGGGCTAGCTCCTGAGACACTCACAGAGCCCAACCTGGAGCCATTCTCCAGATTTATGTTTACTGAGTTTCAATTGTTTGTCTTTTACCCATCCTGCTGCTGGGCATGCTACCTAGGCTGCAGTGGGGATGGGCAACCTCTGGCTCTCTTTACCCAATGAAGAAAGTCACTCTTCCAAGGGCGGAGCTCTCTCTGCCAGGGTGGGGTGATTTTTCCCCTGGGTGGAGCTGAGCCCAGCAGGTCAGGTTAGGTTCCTGTGACCTGGTGAATGGCTCCTATTGTTGTCTTCCATGTCTTAAGTTGGAGCTAGCTGCTCAGCCAGGCCTTTGTCAGTATCAAAGATGGAGTTCTTCTCTGGTAGTGGGGGAGGGGCTACCTTCCCACCACTGCTCTGTGAGAAGGTGTGAGGATGTCTTGAGGGTACTCACGCAAGCCTCTTAGTTTCTGGGCCGTCCCTGGTCTGCAATCAGTAGGATGATTTCTGCTCCTGGTCAGTTCTTGCTGGCACTGAGTAGAATCCGCTCACACACTATGTCTGGCGCCTTTGTCCCAGGCTTTCTCTATTGATATGGTGGCCGCCGCCACCACAGACACCAGTAAGTGCTCAGATCTGTCTCCTTGACCAAGCTGCCTGGATTTTTCCTTTCTGGCCAAACGTTCTGTACTGTGATGGCACACTTAGTGTGATTCTCTAGCCTAGGACTGTTCACTGGAACACTAAAACTGCTTTCTATGTGAGAGCTTGTTTAGCCTCCAGCTTCTCCTCCACTATCTTCCTCCAGACTCCCTACAAAAATGTACTCTTTAACCTATGTAACTGTAACCTCTCTGGACATCATATTCGTAACAACAATAAAAAATGCATGGGTGTGAAAAAGAAAAGGAAAGAATTCCATTTTGAAATTTCAAATACCGCATAGGTTTTTGGAATTCAGGTATTTGAAATGCAAGAATATGAAGTCCAGGTAGAAGACATATTCTTGGGTGTTACTGGTAAATAACATTTAAAGTCGCCAAGATGTAAGCATTATTAGAGAAGAGGACTAAAACTGAGTCCTGAAGGACTCCAAAATTGAGAAATCTGGAGATACGATTTAGCCAGATGAGCCATTAATAAACCAAAACTCTGAAAGTCTGCTGACCTGGAACCCAAAATAAGAACACAATCCAAGAAGGGAGTAATCAGTTGTGTGCAAAGCTGCTGAAGGATCTGGTGAGATGAGGACTGACTCATAGAGTGTATCAGAGAGGCCATCATCAAAGTTCTTGACAAGAGCAGTTAGGGTGGAGCTGTGGAAAAAAAAGCCACTCAAAATGAGTCCTAAAGGGAATAGGAAAAAAATGACTTGAGGAAAACTGATCTGGACACTTATTGCAATGTATCTTGCTATTATGATATCTTTTGTTAAAAAAAAAAAAAGTTTGAATCTACTCCTAACATACCCTGCTAGAGAAATGCTCCTAGGGAGAGGTGAGGTGATAATGTAGGTGAAGGAAGAAATGCAAGAAGGAAGTTGGAGAATGAGAGAAAGACAGGCCCCAGAGCCAAATGGCCAAATATCCTTGGGTGGAAAGGAAACTAAGTATGTGGCTGCAGATTTAGGATAGGATTGCTAGTTCCAATGGGGAGATGAATAACATGCACTTCTAATGGCTTTCACTGTGCAATCTGCAGTCAAGTTATCAGCTGAGAGTAAGAAAAGGTGACAAATATAAAGTTTAAGAAAGTACGGGACAGCCTTCAGAGAATGAATTGTCAAAGACAGCAATGGATTGTCTACTGAATTTTCTAGAGCCAACACTATTCCACATAAATATAATGGAAGCCACTCATGGAATTTCTTGTTTCCCAATATCCCCATTGAAGATAAAAAGATCTGTATAATTAATGTCAAAAGACTTTTTTATTTATGTCAACTTATTCAAGATGTTGCTTTAAATATTACAAATACTGAGGTCTATTAAGTTATTTTATTCATTTAGTACTTGGTTTGCAAAAACTGAGTTTGTGTTGCACTTTCAGCACATCAATTCAGACACGCCATATTTCAAGTGCTTAAAAACCTTACTGTACCTACTGTATTGGGTGTTGCAGGTCTAGGAAATTGGGTAGTGTTAATAAAGAATACTAAGGGCCCTTGTGCAAATAGAAAGGGAATTGTTGGCATGCACGAGCAAAAGTTTATTCCAGTTGAACATAGGACAAAAATACACAGGAGTCAGAATCAGATAGGAGGTTAAAACAATGTTAGGGGCAATGAAAATTCAAGTAGGGTCAAAGAACATCCAAAAATTTAGACTCTATACAACATAAAAAGAGATCCAGAAATACATCTGCCTTCAGCAAGATGATCTTGACAGCAGTTAAGACAATAACCATCCTATGATGATTGTATGTGATAAAGCACCAAATGTTCACTGTGCAAATTAGAACTCATTTCCAGCTGGGATTCCTTCTGGGATGACCCATCAGGTCACAGAGAGAGTAGACAGTAAATCAGATCTTAAAGGATGAGTATGACTTTAATTTATCTACGGAAACAATGTGAAAACTATGGTACAAAATTAGAAAAAAGTACAAGCAAAAGCAGGGCAAGAGTAAAACAACTTCATAGTCATTAAGAGGTTTGTGAGTAGGATGCCTATAGATTATGGCAGGTCATTAAGGACGAATTTTGAGATAATTTCCTGAAGGTAGGGAGGTCTGATTATGAAGTAAATTCATCTTCCCCAGAATATAATGAAATGGGAAAGTAAGTGCCAAAGACTCTTCCCAAGAAATAAACGCCTTTTTCCTGCCCCCCCCTCAAAGCTCTTCTGCCAATATACACACAAATTTTCATCTCACAGACACTCTCTTCTGTGGAAATGATCCATTATATATATATATATATATATATATATATATATAAACCTATTTATCTTTCATTCTCATATTCTGAAAGAAACTATTTGAAAACTACTAATATCACAATATGTGGGATTAAAGCCCTTGGTTACTACTAGCACTTTTTAAAGATAGAAGATCTAGTCCCACCACATAAGCCCAGTTTATAATTCTTTTAGAGAATAAGATGCTCACAGAAATTTAATCTCCTGCCTCCTGCTACTCTCACTATGATATTGGTTCTAATATATAATACATTAGAAATATGTTTTGTATATATTAATATGGGTCATTGCTGCTTGAACTCAGACACATGCTCACTCAGCATGCCTATTTAACTAGCACTCTACCAGTTGAGCTAGGTGCCTCCAGCCTTGCTTTTCAATGATTATTTTTGGAAACAGTATCTCTTGGACTTTTCTGTTTGTGCTGCCTTCAAACTGTGATCCTTCAGATCAAGCCTCCTGAGTAGCTAGGTTTACAGGCAGAAGCCACCAACACCTGGTTCTATTATAAACTTTTAAGGGAGAAGTAACCTTCCACTTTATTTTGGTTCTCAAAACAATCATTATGGAACAATAGGAAGTAGCTTTTCCTAAGAATGTGTAGATCACTGTTGAAAATAGCAATAAAAATAAAATTGCCTTTTCCCAGTTCTAAGAATCTAAAATGTTCAAGAAAATGTGGCAGTATAGCCACCCACAGCTTTTTGTCATCACCCTTTGCTACTTCAATTGGAATATTTAGAAACATAAGAAGAGCTAGAACATTCCACATGAGACTTTAATAATACTGTGCTTTGTATTTACATATCACATAGCCTTGGTATTTCATAGCTCATTATCATTTTAAATTTATAAATATATGAAAGTACAATTTAGAAGCAATGCTTCTGTTCAGCAGTAAATTTATTACTGCCAAGATCGGATCTCATAATTACTGACACATGATCCTACAACCAGAAATCATTTTCATAGCCTAGAGTGTCCAACAAATAAAACATGTCAATTATCAGATGTCTCATTTACTCAAATCATTTAAAAGAACCCTGGAGGCTTCCACCATACAAATAACCAGATTAAATTTTACAGCCCACATTAGTATGAATGTAGATGAAGGCATCATTCAATTAAAACCAATACTATGAATTAATAAGTATATACATATATGATCCAATCAGTTCCATGAAATGGACTATATTTCAATCAAAATGCCAGCAAACAGAGGTCAACATACTTAAAAATGTGAACTACAGCTTTAAAATGTTTTCACTAGCATGCTATAGTTCTGGAGGCTACAAGTGTCACTGTTTGGACTGCTACCTGTGCTCTAAACATCTCCTTTTGGAGAATAAAAACATCCATTGTCTGCCAATTCCATTAGGAAGGTAGGGTATCCAGTTCGTTTAGCAGTACCAGGGGTCACTTTAATCCTGATGTCTTTTACATTCATGTGTCTGGCAGATTTTGTAAGATCTGTCTCAAGGAAGCACAGGCGACCACATGGGCATCGGAAGGGAGATTCGCAAGCGACTGAATCAGCTTCTTGACTATGGTCTTCAAACACTGGTGGGCAGCGTTCAAGTCTCTGTCAAACTGCTGCCCTTCTATTTGTAGAGCCAAATGACTGCAGATGTTTCTAAATTCAACACTATCCTGAAATGAAGGGCAAACAGAAACAGAAAATTAGATAAATGACTGAAACATTTGTTGTGTTTTGCTTACCCAGATTCCAGATTCTTCTTTTTCTTTTTTCTTTTTCTTCAGAAAATTACCCTTCTCTATCCTCAGCCTACACAGTTTTGACCATAGCAGACCCTACTACACCTCTAGGGATCAGGTCCTCCTTTCCTCTCCTGGCCAAGTGGTTGGTCAGTGATGGAGAGGTGACAAGAAGCCACATGCCACAGCCCCACATTTGCTAGACTGGCAAAGAGAAGAAGCCCTCTTTCACTGAGGATGTTGGATAACATCTTGCCACCAGAAAGAGAGAATGCAAATAAGGATGAAACTAACTAGAAGAAAGAAGAAGCTAGAGGTTAAGAGACAGATACTAATTACCTTTTCCTAAGCATGAAAATCTACCTACACTTTAGTGATAAACCTCATGGTTTTTCCATTCTCTGAGTTAATATATATCCCTTTTTTAGTTTAAGTTCAAGAGAAGTTGAATTTCTGTTACTTGTTTCTAAGAACTGTGATAAACACACAAATACCCCCTGCTATTAATATTCCAGCTTCCTGGCATTCCAGATTTTCATACAGAATTCCTTATTTAAAGGACATGGTCTCAAAAAAAATCCCAATACAAATCTAGAAAGAATAGCATCTGGGTACTTTCAGAGAATGAAGCAATTTAGATAATTCAATAGACTTGTTAATCTTCAAATGGGTCAGACTTTAAAATCCCTTGCAAAAATTGGTACACGGAAATCATTCTACATTAGAGAATATCTGATCATTTTAAATACAGAACAAAGATTTTGGCTTCTGGAAACATAGAATATTTAACTTCCTCAAAAGTCCTTGCTACTGAATTTTAAACAAAAAGAGAATGAACATTTTTTTCTGAGATCACAGGAGAGGAAGAGCAATCTTCTGAGGTTCAGAAAAAATGGGAAGATTATTTTAATTGCCTACCAGTACCATAAAGAAAAGGAAGTGAATTCCTTTGTGCAGGTTTGGTTTTGGGTTGGGGATGGAAAATAAAGTTGTCCCTGAGGATGTGCACCCTGAGCTTGTACTACACAGTAATTCAAGTTTCAGATCTTTCTCTAGACTCTCGTCATGTTCTGGGAATAGTCACACTAAGATATTAGCTTAGCAACTGGAGCTAGGATGAACCATCCCAATACATGGAAAAGCAAATGAAAATCTGTTCTAGGGAAACATGGCCGAAACCCATGCCCTGAAATGGTGTTCTCACAAGCTTGGTCAAAGATGAACTCAAAGGATGAAACTTAAAGCATGATCAATCATGAGAAGACAATGCAATGTCAAAGGGATTTAATTTTAAGAATTTCTGATTAAAAACTGTCAATTAAGTTTAAAATGACTGGTGGCATCAAAGAAGACATTTTTTTAAGTTGTAAGGGAACAAAAAGGTTGTTAAAGATCCAAACATTACTTTTAGAAATTTCAACAAATTCAAAACTCAATATACAATGTAACCACCTAAGAAAATGTATTTGGAGTAAAGGTTAATAAATTTGGATGACAAATATGAGAAAAATATACATAATGCAAGACAAAAAGTTAAAGGCCTGAGGATTATGAATGAGAGGTTAAGCAACACAGACAACAAGATGAGGAAGTCTAACAAATACATTTCCATGAAAGACCAGAAAGAGGATGGGGAAAAGCGAATGTTCCAAAAAAATAATAGACATACATTATACAGAATTGATCCAAAACAAAAGTCCTTAGACTCAGGAAGTAAGATGAGCTTTATGCAGAATAAGCTAAATGGATCCAAATCAAAACTCAATGAAGCCAAGTTACTCTTAAAAGCAACCAGGAAACAAATGACAAGATAGGTTTCAAGAATGACAAGACAGAGAGCCAACCTCTCACCACACAAATTGAAGATAATACAAGGTATCTTCAAACTCATTTTGTTTATAAAGCAACTAAACTAGCATTTAAAACTCGGAGTAAAACAATATAATTTTTCTTTTTTTATTAGCAAAGGTTGCTTAATTAAATCTCTTCATTATCTTTAAGTAGTTGTACAAAGGAGTTGCCATTTAACAAAGCAATTTATGAAAACATGCATTGTATTCATAATCTCTCTTTAAAGAACAGTTTATAACCAATGGACAATCAACTTTAGGTCTTTCTAAAGATGATTTCAAAAAAAAGAAATGCAACTTAGAAGGGAAGAATAATATGCAAAAAAGAAAAATGTGTGTATATTTAACAATACCAAACAATGGCTCAGGATCAAGGGAGAGCCAGGTGCTGAGGTAGGAGAAACATGGCATAGTGTAATATTTCCAGGCATTGTAATTGTTCTGTGTTGTTTTCTGTTTAAAACATTCTTAGCCAGGTACTTGTAGCTCATACCTGTCAGGCTAACTATATGAGAGGGTAGGATAGACAGGATCAAGTTTCCAGGCAAGCTCAGGCAGAAAACAGAAGTTCATGAAACTCCATCTCAACAGAAGCTAAGAATCTAACTATGTACACCTGTCATCCAGCTATGATGAGAAGCCTAAAACTGGTGGATTGTCATCTAGGTTTGTGCTTGGGGAGGCAGTAAGACCCTATCTCAAAAATAATCAGGAGGCTGAGAAGGTGGCTCAGTGGTAGAGCACTTGCCTTGCATGCCTGAGGCCCTGGGTTCAATTCCTCAGCACCACATAAGCAAAAAGCAAAAAGCCAGAGGTGGTGCTGTGGCTCAAAGTGGTAGAGTGCTAGCCTTGAGCTGAAGAGCTGAGGGACAGCACCCAAGCCCAGAGTTCAGGCCCCATGACCGGACCCAAAAAAAAAAAGGCTGGAGGCATGGCTCATCATCAAAGCACTTGCCTAGCAAGTGTGTCACTTTAAAAAAAAAACCTCCGGTGTCACTTAAAAAAAAAAAAAGGAAGAAAAGAAAAACAGCATTCTTATTTCCCTACACTTATGTATTCCTCATTTCTGTTCAAAAGGTATCAGGGGGCTCCTTAGACAATCTTTCCCATAGTTTATAGGTGACCTCCATTGCTGAAGCATATTGGTTGGAAATAGAAGGGAAAAAAACTGGGAAAAAAAACATCACCCTGAACCACTTTTACCCAAATCCACATCAAGAGAAATTGTCTGCTTGTTTTATAGAAGGACTTCAACTCTTAAGTACAAAGTGGAAAGATCAAAGAAAACACATTCAGGGAAATTCAAAATAGAAGGAACCACTGAAACGTGTGCTGACGTGTGCCTATTAGTCAGTCTGCAAAGGCCTTTATCACCCAACAAAGATTAAAATGCCTTTAAAAATACATTCAGAAGCCTAAAATCTGAAGTCAATTTCACATTTACTGTAAAGAATCAAAGAAGGCATCGTTTGGGGAAATTACATATATAATAAAACTCGACTGCTAGGCTGTACTGGTCCCTGAGGTCCTGGGCAAACTTCAGATCTCTGGCGAGCTCTGCAAAGTCTCTCTATTTTACTATTCTAGTACAGTATTTCCTTTTAATCCTTTCTCAAATATATTAACAGTCAAAGAAAACAAATTAATAGCAATGGACTTTCCATGGGACTCTTAAGCCAAAGGAGGGAAGAAATAAAGCCAGTGATTGCTTCTCTTCCTTTCTAAAATATCTGAAGGCCAACTAGGAATCCATAGTCATTATCTCTAACCAAACCTCTACTTGCTTCTGCTGCAATGGTGGGGGTCAGAAATCATAGGATCAAAGAAGCAGCCTCTTAAATAGCTCATGGCTTTCAGTAGAATCTCACGTGATCAATACTGGTGATGATTTCAGTTATGATGCTTCCATTCAATGGCAGAACATATTTTCCCAGTGACTGTTATTTACTAAGTCCTAGATGCTTCCAGAAATGATGTAATATCCTACACAGCATTTTGAGTCCTTTGCCAGAATTAGAACTGTATGTCTGGGCAATCTAAAGCAGGTTTTGGAGCCTCTAAAGCTTTGTGTAATTCCCGACTGTGGATATGAAATGTATTGATTGCTAAAGGAGTCCAAATTGACGGCTGGCATTTACCTTTTAAAGTGAGTATGAGATGTGCTCCTATACCTTCCTTGCCTTATCAACTGGGATAATGGCCTCAGCCTATTTAACTCAATGAATTAGTTAAATATACATCACACATGTACCAAACTACATGATTGACTACATTGAAAAAAAAAAGCAATGATAAATGGGACCTGATATCTACAGAGTTTATAACACAGGGAACAGAATTTATTTAAATGTCTCATGCTAAATCACAAATCTTGTATACCCTCATCTAAGCGCAGCACAGGTTCCCTATGAAGCTCATTCTGATGTGTCAGTCCTTTCTATAATGTGCTAAATAAGTTTCTCTCAAAATTCACTTGAATACCCTAAAGAAATGCAATGTGCTTAGAAGGCAATTTTTACATTTTTTTCCTATTTTTACATGAAATCTGTTCTTTGTTAGGCAGAAAAACAGCCTCCCAAAGATGACCACCTTAATTCCAAGAATCTCTGAATTTGTTACCATACATAGCAAACACACACACACACACACACACACACACACACACACACACACACACACACACACACACACACACACACACACTAGTTGGAATGGGCAGCCCTCAGAGTAGCCACAAAGAGTTCATTCCTTCAAGAACAAGGTACCTGCCTGGTATACCCTTTCAATTCTTGGACAAGCCTTTTTTTTTTGGAGGGGGGGGTCATGGGGCCTGAACTCTGGGCCTGGGTGCTGTCCCTCAGCTCTTCAGCTCAAGGCTAGCACTCTACCACTTGAGCCACAGCACCACTTTCGGCTTTTTTCTTTTTGCTTATGTGGTGCTGAGGAATCGAACCCAGGGCCTCATGCATGCAAGACAAGCACTCTACCACTGAGCCATCTTCCTAGCCCCATCTTGGAAAAGCCTTTTTATCTATGGAGAACTCAGTTTTTGCATCTGTGAAACATAACCAAGAACTGCCACATGGAAAGATTGCAAAAGTGACATTAGCTCATGGATAAGAAAAAGTTCTTTATACAGATAATTCACTCCACTTATCTCAGATTATGAACCAAATACTCTGTCACACTTGGAGCTCAGAAAGAGAGAGATGAAGGGGGGAAAAGGAAAGAAGGAAAGGGAAAGAAGATATACTCTGTAAAAACTAAGACTCTAACTATATATATATATATATATATATATATATATATAATCTGTATACTAGAATCTAACATATGTATATAAGAATCTAATATATATATGAAATATATCTGATTATTTGTTAGTGTTATCACACCGAATAAGACTGAAGTTTATAAAGAGTGGCTAAAGCCCAAAGATAATATTCCTGGACTTTGAAGAAGGGAATCGAGGGCTGGCTGATGCTTCAGAGAGGTAGTGAAGACAAGACTACAGTAGATTTTGTAGATAGCGTGTGTTGGGGAAACTAATATTTGACTCACAAGAAAAAGAGATAGCCCCTGTATTGAGAATGAATAAAACACACAAATCTGGAGTCAAGAAGAGATTTGAACTGATGGAGAGGGAATCAATCAAAACCAACAACCCCCCCAAAACATAGTTTTGTGTTTCGAACCAGGATATGAGATTATGTGGAAAGTCCTGAATGCCAGGGTGAAGGCCCAGGACACTTCCAACCATGAGTAACATGGCAAATCAGCATTAAGGGCACTGGCCTGTGAGTCTAAGAATACCTAGTAGGAGTTAGACTGCAAGCAAGGCTCCTCATACACCTTTCTCAGTCAGTACCCATAACTATTCACAACAGACATGAAAAGAAACATGCTTGGAAACAGGGAACGTTGGCCCTCAGTTGTATAGTGAGAATCAGAGCTGAAACGACCTCTCTTCCAGGACTTGATTGTTCAGCTAAAGCCTGCCTCTATACCCTGTTTGGGCCAAGAGTCTGCTCACCATCCAAAGTGGGGGACAAGACCAGCACATAGGATGAAGAGGCTCTGGGGAGCAATTAAGGGAAGCAGGAAGCTAGCTTTAAGGAGAACCTTAACATTGCCCCCAGGCAATCATTGCCCGTTTTCTTCTTTAACCATTATCATTTTTCTTCTTGAGAGTTATGAGCATTGTAAAGCTCAAATTGGTCATGATTGCATCCACACTGAAGACAGGTGCGTTGGTCCGCAACCCCAGCATAATCCACAGGCCTAGGCCACTTAAAAGCAGTTTAAAGTATGGAACTTTCCACAGCCTATTTAAAGCCATTGCCTAGCTCCCTGGGTGGGGGTGGGGAAGGAAGGAGAAGGGGATGGGGGATGGGGAGGGGACTCCATCTTGGCTCTATTCTCTCCTAATCAGGGCTAGGGAGGTCTTAGGAAAACTGCTACCTCTGTACTTTTACACATTATGAATTGTTATTAGAAACATTTATGTCCGCAATCTTTAAACAATATTTTTAAGAAACATTAAAAAGATCTGAAAAAGTTCTTTGCACCTGCGATGTTCAGAAAAGGGAGGGAAAGTTAAGAGCCCTCTTACCTTCTTACTGAAAATAAACACCCCCATCAGATATGAAGGTTTAGGACAAAAGGAAGCTGACAGCAGGAGCTGATTTCAAAGCCTGATTTTTGAAAGAAGTACCAATGGATAATAAAGTCATAAATACAGCATGACTTCACAGGCTCTAGAATGCAGATGGTATTTAAACAATCCTCAAGGTGGTGTTTTTACTCCTGTTGTCTCACTTTCAAAATCACCCCTAGATCTACATAAACTATAAATCAGCTCATACTCACTTAACCACTAGCTGCTCTTTTCAAACCAGTCACATCAAGAATCACATCTTTCACAATGATTTCACAAGCCTATTTCTTCTTACATTTTCTTCTCCCTAGAAGAGAATATAGATAGGAAGGAAAAGGAGGAGGGAGGGCAGGAGAGAGGGAATAGAGAGGGGGAATGAGAAAAAAAAGAGAGAAGAAAGGAGGGAAAGAAACTGTGGAAGAAAGGACTTTGAGAGATTGAGGAAGAGGAAGGAGGGAGAAAAAGAAAGGAGAAGAGAGGGAGGAGGGGGAAAAGAGAAGGAGGGAGATAGGAAGGAAGGGAAGTAGAAAGAACAGAAAGAAGGGAGGATGGGAAGAGAGGGCAGCAAACTTTTCTCCAGTTTTTAAGATGAGGTCTGACCTTGAACTTCCACCTGTCCAGCACACAGCTTTCTACCTCAGCAGCTCAGTGTGAGGCCCAACAAAGAAACATGAACCCTGTTCACAGATTTTAGTATCCTCCACATTGTGTCCTTAAAATGGGTGTGATGATTTAGAGGGATGTTGTGAACAAAATACTTTCATGAACTAGCAATTGTCCCAGCGTCTTCTGGTCTTGCCACATCTGGCTTTGAACTAGGAATTTACAGACCCCAGAGCAGTTACCCATTACCTGAGCTCAAGGGCAGACTAGAATAGATACGGAACTGTGTATTAATAAAACACCCAATGAAGAACCAAAGTATGTGCCAGTCACCATAAAAAGTCTATCGTCCACAGGAAATTAAACATTTTTACTTGTGGTAGACCCAGTGGAAATGCTCACAAATAACTAAGGCTCCTTAGGCTTTTGCTTGGGGTATGGCACTATTTTCAGCCGAAAAGTTCCGTGAAAAGCACTTTTGTGATGAGTACAAACATTTGATTCAGGGATGTTCACAAGGCAAGCCCCAAAATGGTCAAATAAAACACTGAAGCATTTTCTCCAAGCTGGCAGACATAAGTCATTTTGTCTTAGAGCCTTTTTGAAATTGCTCTCCAAATTTTTATTCCAGAAAGCCATCATGTCCTGATGTGTATGTCATTTACCTTATAGAATATCATAAAGTTATAAATAAGCTACTTCTACAGCAGTCACCACTACATCCATGGATACTGGGGGGAGAGGGGAGAAAGACAGAGAAGACAATGAAAGTGAAGTTCTATGATGTGTCACTGGACCCTGGAGGTACAACTTTGTCCCAAATAACAAGCAACCCCCAAATATGGCTACTGTATAAGACATCCACATGCATCTGTCTCTTTAATGGTGTGGAACAAGTTTTATAGGCCCAATTTCCAAATTTAAGCAATCTGACTTCACTAACTAATGCTGGGGGGAGAGGGAGAAGGGAAGCACTGGTCCTCAATGTCATCCCATGAACAGCCTAATACAATATTCACAACTACAGCTTGCAAACAGCATTGGCTGTGAGGTCAAAGCCAATAATTTCATGGCCACTGCTCTTGGTCTGTAGAATGAACAAACCAGAAAGGCCTACTGAACATGACGGAATAATTGGTATGATGGAATAATTGCAATGAATGAGCTCACAGGCAAGTTTCATCAATAATAGAAAGTTCTTCTGCCTCCAAAAGTTGGCATTAGCCATAGACTTGCTGCTAACTTGCTGAAAAACAGAATTCTTGGAAACTCTTAAGTATTTAGAGTTCTCAAGGAAAGACAAAACTTGATCAGAGTAACTTCCTAATTGGCTTGGCTAATGGCTCTGATATAAACGGATCCTTAATAGTTCAAAAGTGGTACATGGGCTTCTTCCTAGACACTTCTGTATACTCTTTGGGGTCACAAATGGCTCAGGCACTCCTCTCACTTGCATTATGAATTTATAAGTGATTTTTCTGAGCTTACCTAGTGCCTTTTGTCATCATGGTTGGTGCTCTTCATAGGAAACACATAGATCACCCAAGATTATACACTCACCCTCCCCACTCCCACCCACCAAACTCAGATGTTGAAGTTATAACTCCCAATGTGATTGTATCAAGGGTCAGAGACTTTAGACTAGAAATCAACAAGAAAAGAGGTTATAAACTGTAAAAGATTGGAGGTGTGGCTCAGTACAATTAATACATGCTAAAAACAAGTCAATAAGAATTTGTGAGGCATTAACCTATTAATAATAATAATATTGGGGCTGGGAAGGTGGCTCAGTTGTAGAGTGCTTGCCTTGCATGCATGAAGTCCTGGGTTCAATTCCTCAGCACGACGTAAGCAGAAAAAGCCGAAGTGGCACTGTGGCTCAAGTGGTAGAGTGCTATCCTTGAGCTGAAGAGCTGAGGGACAGAGCCCGGGCCCAGAGTTCAGGCCCCACCACTGACAATAATAATAATATTAATATTAATGATGACAATAGCATAAATATCTGAAGACTAACTGCAGAAGGCAACTGACTAAAACTTTTTGTGTAGTATCTCAGGGTCAGATAATCACGATGCTACCTTACAGAAGACTGAGGCACTGGAAGGTTCAGTTACTTCAAGGAGGGGAGGAGAAGAAGGGGCACAGGGTAGTAGATTTGAAATGCATCAAGGGAGTAGATTGCTCTGCTATGCTGTCTTCACTTTAGGGTCCCTAATGCCTGCCATCTGGGCCCTGGTTTTAGCTCAGGTGAGTCTCTCCCCTGCCCTTTATGACAAATAATACAGCCAAAGAGATCCAATGTTGGGGCAGTTTCTAAACATTTCTAAGTGATATCCAAGTGTTTTTTCCATGAGCAAAATCCCTCCTGAAACCATGCTGTTGTAGAAAACCAATCTGCACATTCTTAACTTAAAAGTAGATAAAACACCCTTCCAAATCATTTGAATCAACACTAGCACTAATGAAGCCAAGCTTGCATAGCCAGCCCCTTGAAAAGACAGAACGCTGTCCCCTTAAGTCTAATTAATCTAGAAGCCAAATGGAGATACCACCCTTTCTCCAAACCGCAAGCCAACCAAAATTCCTAGGCACTGGCTGTTCCTACTCCTCTTCCTTTCAAAAGCACTGGCTGTGTCCTCAGGTGCCCTGAAATGCATGGCTCTCCTGCAGGTAACCAGACTCCAGCAGTAGAAATGCTAGAGATCTCTGCATCTTTCTAATCAGCACTCTGGACACTTTTAGAATGTGGCAGCAACACATCTAGGAGTTTATAAAGTTTTCTAGAGACAAGAAAAGACTGTGACTCAAGAGGCTAGGGAGGCAAAGGATGATTTATGCTTGCTAATGGATTAAGAGGCAAAAGGCAGGGAGAAGGCAGTAGAAAATTCAGTGACATGCACTTATCCAATGTTAAGCCATTTTCTGTAGTCCAATAATATTAAGTGGAGAATTCCAGGAATATTAAATGGAGAACTCTATCCAAAAGTTTTTAATTGTTAACAATTCTGGTATAGTGTAATGAAGTTCTGAGCACTATCTTACCCTTCTCTGCCCAAAATACGTATTATCCCTTTGTCCAGTGCTCCATGCTGTATACAATATCCACCCATTAGTTGTATAGTGACCACCTTGGCTTTCAGATGGGCTGTCACTGTGAGGCACACTGTGCACACAAACACCTTTATGTAGCACGCTATGCTATTATCCACTTCATTTTGTCATGTGAGTATTCTATCATCTTACATCATCACAAGACAGGGGCATATAGCATAGTAAACTATTTTAAGAAAAAGAAAGTTCACTCTCACATAATTTTTATTACAATCATTATCGCAATCATGCCGTTATCTCTCCCTATGCCGAATTCATAAATTAAACTTTATCACAAATGCCCCAAGTTCAAGCAACAACACTAGCACATGCATACACACACACACACACAAGATGCATGAAATGAAATTAGGATGTAACTTCCAATTAATAATGTATCATATTTAATTCACAAGATTTTAAATTTTCTTGGTACTAAAATAAAACCATCATATACTGGGTGAAATGCTGCTCAGTTTTTTTTTTTTTTATTTCCTCAACTGCAGGTAGTTTTAACTTCCCACTCCACCCTCATCCTTGTTTGGCAGTGTTTTGGAGACATTTTGGCTGTATCAACTTGGGGTGGAGGGAGCACACTGGTTGCATCCAGTGGTCAGAGGTCAGAGATGCTGTACAATACACAGGACAACTCCTAACCATGAAAAATACCCAACCCTAAATGTCAGTGGAGCTAAAGTAGAAAAATCCTGGTAGAAAGAAACAACACATATTTGGTTTTATAACAGGCTGCATTGTGTCTCGTTTGAAATAAGTCTTTTATAGTACATAGCATAAATTTATATAGAACAATTGTACCCCAAATATTGACTGATGTAGCAAGAATAGCTACTCTTGAGCAGAGCCCCAAGCCTTCCTCCACACCTCTCCCTGACTTCTTTCTTTAGACTCCCAACTCAAGGGGCAGTGTACTGGATCAAACTTGAAAGACAGAAGGTCTCAAAGAGATTGTGAGTTTAATCCTAGTATGTTAGTGAATGGCAAAGGCAGGACTGGAATCCAGACCCCATGCAGCTCTGTTCCCCAGCTAACAACAGTTCCCTGCCTTATGAGGAATCTGTTCTTCAAAGAAGGGCTGGGTGTCTTAGCAGGAGCTCCTCTTTAAGATTCATGCTTCAACATCTGGGCCTCACCAACTCTCACCCCACCTTATGAGAATCTCTAAGCCCTGTCAGAAAGTAGGTTTATGCAAAAATAATTATGATTTTTGGGTGTGACAGAACTCTAAATAAAAGTAGCTGTATTCATCATATAAAACGAAGAAGGGTACTTAAGGCTCCGAAGGAGGAGTTATTAGTTTAGATGGGAGGGCAGGGGAATTACCCTCCCTCCCTGTGGAAAGGGACTTGCATTTAGCAAGAAGCAGGAAGGGAGGGGGGAGAGATAAGAGGAAGGGAGGGGGAGAGGAGGGGAAGGGGAGAGAGGGGGAAAAGGGGAGGAGAGCGGGGGGGGGGGGGGAGAGAGAGGGAGGAGGGAGATATTTGGACAAGGTCTCCCGAGTATTACCTGTTCAGGCTGACTGTAGGTAACCTCCAGCTCCCTGCTCCAGCTACCCTGCCCCCAGAGTGTCACTCCCTGCCCTCTTTCCCTTCTCTCTAGGAGCTGGACCACCTAGGGCCGCCCCCCCCCCCACTCCCCGCGGTCCCGCCCGATCTCCACTTCCAAGGACCGCCCCCCCCCCCACCTTACGCTCCCGCAGAGATGGAAGGCCAGGCCGGATTCACCTTCAGGTGGATGGGGAAGGACCGTTCCTGCTGCAGGGGCTCCAGCAGCGTCTGCTCCACGCTGACCAGCTCCGAGGTGGAGTCCACCACGCGGGCCAGCGCGCTGCGCATCGCCATCCGCGCCAGCGTGCAGGGCCTGCGGGCCTGGGGGAAGGGCAGCAGCTCCCCGCCTCCCTCGGCGCCCCGCACCACCTCCACCTCCGGAGAGCTCGCCGGCACCCCGGCGCCCCCATTCCTGGTTCTCCAGCCCCTGCACTCCTCCGAGCGCCCAGGCCCCAGCCGGGCCCGTGTGGGGCCTGGGCGATGGGCCGGGGTGGCGGGCACGTGGTCCGGGCCGCGCGAGCTCCCGGGGGCACCAGGACCCTCCCCCCAGCCCCACTCCTGCTGCAGCAGCTGCAGGGTCTGCAAAGCCACCATTTGGTGGCTGATGGAGGCCACTAAGGGCGCAGGGCTGGCCATCGCCTCCGTTGGCTCAGCGCGCTCGGCAGGCAGGTGGAGCCGGGAGGCGGGGGGGGGGCGGGTGGAATTTAGGGTCGCCGGGGTCACATTTCCTAAACCTCAACTCCCAGGCCTGGGCTCCTGTCAGCTTGGGTGGCCGGCTCCCCAAGCCCGGCCCGCAGGTGGTGCCCCCTTGCTAGCCCCAATAGGTTTGTTTCTGACCCTGTGCGGGTCCGACGCGCTGCGCCTCGTGCTCTCGAGAGTGAGCCAAAGGCTGAGCTCCGATCCTGCCTCTTCCCCCCTCCCCCCCGTCCCCCTCCCTGGGCTTTGATGAACCAGGTTCTGCTCTGCGCTGAGGCATCCACCAGCAGATTCTCCGCCCCCTCCCACCCCCCTTCGCCTTGGCCCCAGGCTCGCCAAGGACCCACTTAGGCCTGGGGTGAGGAACGAAAGTGAGAAAGACACCCCCCTCCCCCCTCCTCCCCCCCCCCCCCCCATCCCCTCTCCTCATTCATCCCCCCCCCCCCCCCCCCCAGGAAAACTCTCAGAAAGAAGTGGCTGGCTGGCTTTGTCATACCAAAGGCAGAAGGGCTTTCCGAAAGTTCCCAACATTTAGGAGCGTTTTCACAACACTTTACTTAAGAGTAGTCCTCAAGGCTTCACGTCCATCGGAACAAGAGAAATGGACCTAGTAGACCTCACCGCCCTGCTCCTCTTGGCTTCGCTTCAGGCAGGATGGGCACAGGTGACAGCCTGGTGGCATCCTAAATGTCACCGAGGAACAGCAGGCTCCGCCTTCCCCCAAGGCTTCCGGCCTCAGTAGGTCTGCTTTCTTTCTGAAAGGGAAAACCATTTAGCAAGGTTCTTGCTAGATTCTTTTATGAGTCATGAACCTGGGGGCAGCTGTACAAATAGTTGCTGTTTTTAATTAAACCCAACTTGTCTGCTTCCTTAAATTAGGAAAAAGGACTGGCAATAAATGTTATGCTTTAGAGGTGGTTAAGCATAGGTGTATAATCACACTTTCAAAAAGAAGGGTCAGATACAGTTGTTCACTTCTGTAAGCCCACTTTTTGGGGGAGGGAAAGGTAGGAAGTTCTGAATAGAAACTGACCAGAGCAAAAAAAAAATGTGGGGGAGAGGCAAAGGTTCCACTAGAAAAATAAGAACTTTTTTAAAAGTCTGGGGCATAATTCAAGTGGTAGAGAGTGCTTGGCTAGCAAGTGAGGCCCTGAGCTCAAATCCCAATATTGCCCTCGCACACGCTACACATATCCATTTGTGAGAAATAGTATGGAAAGCTGCCTGGGATGGTAATCTCTTCTGCTTTCTTCTTGTAAGGAAAACCATGTGGACAACCATCACAACTCAGCAAACCAACCAGCGTGAAAGGGCCTGGGCACGAACCCAGGACAGCCATATAAGCAGACTGGGAAGCTGGGTTTCATTCTTCCATTAGAGATGAGAACCCTGCGGTGTCAGATATGGGGCCAGAAAGTTGATGGGTAAAGTTGTGGGCGTAGCACAGGTTCTTTATTGATGGTTTCTTTCACTCTAGAAGACTCTGACCCCAGAGAATCCTCCCCATCCTCAGGCAGAGGTTCCTTCTCATTCTCTGTGTTTTCTTCCCTTATGAAAACAAATCAGGATGCCAAGGTAAAGAAAACCTTTCTTAAGCAAAAACTATTATGTTCGCACTAATTATAGCTGAGTAAAAAATGAATGTCTGTTCATTGACAGAGGAAATTGCTTTGGAGGGAAGTAAATAGTTCAATGTTGGTTAGGTTCTCTTGCTGTACCATTACTAAAGTTCATAATAATAAAAAAGAAATACAACAATCCTGCCTTTCTTATTTATTTGCTCTTTTAAATCCTCAAATGTTGAAGTCCATTAGATTCAGCAGAGACTGAAAATGGAACAAACTAACCCCTAATTTTCCCAGAGCAGGTCAGATCTCTAGGGCTGCTCCTCTTTCCAGATACACAGGAAATCCAGTTTCATGGACTAACCCTTCCACTATCAAATAGCTGAGTACAAAACCTTCTTGACAGATGGAATTCCAGCCAACAAGAGAGTTGAAATCACTAGACAGACCCTGACCTGAGGCCACCCCCCTCTTCTACATAGCACACTCAATCCTGAGAATAACAAGACCAACTGAACTTGGGGGGAAAAGGGGGGGGTGGTTGAGAGCTGTGGGCCAGGAAACCATGGAGCTAGATAGATGGTTGCTCAATATCCTTAGGAAGCATTGGATCACCCAGCATGCTACTCAGTGTTTTGTCACTCTTGGCCATGAGTCACATTCTCATTTGCTGTGATCCCAAAACAGCTTTAGGCCCAAAGTTGGATACATGAGCCCCTAAGTGTGGGAAAGACTTCACAGGGTATTGATATGTTTCAATAACATAGCAGATCTGCCTTTGATCTAAAACTCCTTCCAAGTTACATACTCTGGGCTACCCGACCAAGTAAGAAATTACACACCTCCTACTTGCCACATTCACAATGTGAGATTACGTTGCAATAAAAGGCACACGCAGAAGGACAAAGTATTTCACATCTGACATTTTTGATTCACAGCTTCTATCTCACTATTTCAGGGAAACCACATCCTCATTTTCCATTGGATATTCCTCATTTCCCATGTTTAGTCCATGAGGTCAGATAGAATGAATTCATCCCACTGATAAAGGGTACTGGGTCATCACACATCACATCCCCACAAGGAATGGTCAGAAATGGCCATATGACCCCACTAGAAACAATGAGATTGCATATTTAAGATGCTTTCAGTTGCGTGCACTGTAATAAAAGTATGCAACTAAGGTGTGTAGGATAAGTGATAGCACAGCAAAAACAAATTCCCATTTGATAAGAAAAGTTAAGATAAAATACTCTAAATGATGACAGTAATTTATTGTTCCAAGTTATAAAAAGTCTGAATTTTGAAGCTCAACAGTGTCCTCAAAGCCGTTGGTTCTTTCTGTCAAATTAGTCCTTCCTTGGTCCTTGAACTAGTTTACCTATGGCCAGGAGCTGGGACCAGCTTCCCTTGAAACATATAGTTGCAGGAAAGGTAGAAAAGACTTGATATAAATCAAGGTTGTGTTGCCAAGCAATGGCAATGGCTACAGAACACAATGAGGCTTTTGCAAGGAGTCTGGATAAAAACCCATAAGATCTCCAGAGCTACTTCATTTTCCAGAGTCATAGAAAATCCAATTTCATAAGACTAACCCTTATACTGTTAAGTGGCTGATTAAAATGCCCCTTATGCAAACGAAACTGAAAAAAATACAAGTTCTTGTGTTTCTGCAGTCAAAAACTTCATGAAGGGAGAACCTGTTTGTGAATGAGCTAGTAGTAAAGAGAGAAAAACTTAAGAGAGAAGCTAGTCTTCATATAGAACTATTTGTATTCAGAAAGTCAGTCCCACCTCTCTATTATATAGGCCAATAAGTCTCTTTCAGCTGAACTGCTTTGGGTTGGGTTTATTGCCTCTTGACATAGGCAGAATCACAAAAGAAACAAACAGCAAGACACCAGTCACAGGAAAGACAGTGTTAATGGAGTGACCCTCTGACCCTATATCCTTTAGACCCTTCAACCAAGTACTCCAGCAATGCCCTTGCCATTCATCTGGACCTTTCTACTGTTTTACCAGCTGGGGGAAAAGCTTTTGAAGCAACCCTTGTCATTTCTGACAATTGAGGGGAATATTTGAACATGATCACCAGAAACATTCAGCCCTCTGTGTGTGTGGGGGATGGAAACAAAACAGAGTGGAAAAACTCAGTGAATTGAAATAATTTTCCACCTGTTAACAAACAAAATAGAGTACTGCTAGATAAATAAACATTCTATCATTTCTCTAAGTCCAAAAGTTCCTTTCTCACATGAGCAAAAGATGGGAGGGTGGAGAAGATGGGCACAGCAAGACCAGAGGGGAACTGGCAGAAGGTGCAGCTATGTGGAGCCCTCCTCAAAGGAGTTGGCAGAGTCCAGATACTTTTGAGCCCTGCTTATATTCTTTGGCACTTTTCTGCAGAAAGGATCCAAGAGAATTCAGGAATGGAGCTGTTAACCTTCAGTGTGCCCTGGTGAAGTTCATTGGGCGGGAGGATGGCAGGAGGGGGAGGGGAAGGGATGAGGGCAAAATAAAACATGTCCAAAGAGACCAAAGACTTATTATTCTTGAATAAAAGTTATTGTTGAGGAGAAACAGATGTTGAAGAGATATACCGAGACAGGAAAATGAACTATAAAACAGAAAGCAATCAAATTAGGAAAAGGTATAGGCTCAAAGAAGAAAACAAAACAAAACAAACAAAAAAGATTCTATTCCCCTTTTTAAACATACAATTGTAATGTCTGGATGTGCCAACGTAAAAATGCACACAAAGTTCTAACTTTGGCCTAAACATTTGATTTTTCAGAAACAACAACAATAGCAATAACAACATGCAATCATATCAAGTACCATGAGAGCTCTGAATTGCCCAAAACAATTGCTGGCATAGGAAAACATATTTTCAGGACATCATATATTTCCTGCCTTCCCAGATACTATTAAGCTGGTGAAGCTAAGTGAATCTTTGTGAAACTAGTGATGAAAAATATCATCAAGTGAGTGAAGACAAGTGCTTGGGTTTGGATATGAAGTGTTCCCCATAAAGCTACTGTGTTGCCAGGTTGGTGTGAAACTGGTAGATCCAATCATTGAAGTTATTGGACCTTGACTGCTCCTACATAATCAATGGATTGATCAAATGATGTATTTATAATTGATGGACTATTCGAAAGTGGTGAAATTGTAGAAGGGGGGGGTTACTTGCAGGAAGTGGGTCACTGGGTTCTGTTCTGGGAGGTTACATCTTATCTCTTTTACCTGACTCTGTTTCTCTGTCTCTGTTTCCTGTCTCCAATGACTTGGGAAATTTTGGTCTACCATTCCCCCTTCCACCAAGATGTTCTGTTTTATGGTAGGCTCAGAATCATAGAACCAGATGATCACAGGTTAAAAGAACAGCCAAAATAAATTTTTCATCTGTTACATTGTTTCATCTGTTACATTGCCACTACTACAGTGAAAAAAAGAAGCTGGAAATGTTGAGTGTCACTTGCTTTCTGGACATAATTGGATGTGTATCCCACTGTTACTGGCCTCCTCCACACAAAAAAATGCAATTCTTTCCGGGCATATTATTTTGTTTCCATGTTAATAGTTTATTTCTAGGAGGATTCTTGGCATTGACATAAAAAATCAAAGGTGAATTTTAAAAGAGTATATATATATTTTTTTTTCTAATTTATCATAGAGTTTAAAAAATCTTTGCTTTTATTTTATACTGAAATTATTCTTTTCTTCAGCTTTTTTCCCCGGGATAGCCTTTTCTTCCAGACAACTTTCTCTTCTGATTTAGAAACAATTTGCTCCTTTTTCAGCTGTGATTATCTCAGGTGACAGGGAAAGCTCATGTATAGGTTAAGGAGACTATACGCTCTATATACATGTCAGGTGCTATGTTAACCTAGATTCATTCAATGACCTGTGTATCCATAACTAAACTCTTTAAGTTCAGTGCTACTATTTGTATTTTTAAGCATGTACAACAAAAATTACGCAGTCTTTTTTGGCTACCATCTCTGTGTTCAGTGCATACACCATTATAACACAATAACGGCACACATTGCTAACAATAAGAAAAAAAGAAATCGAAGATAATGGTTTACTTTTTTAAGAACAAGACAATAGCCCTGATTTTTATGGCCATCTGCATCACTTTTAACAGGATGGCCTTGCTGGTCTTGCCTCTACATTACAAACACAAAACATCAAACTTGAAGAATATCTTTCTCTTGGAAGGAAAAATTAAAGAATTGCTTTATTAGAAGCAGATAAACCAACTTGATTATCTGTATACATATGACATAACATTGAAATGATAAAAAAATAGTTTTAAAGTCATGTTAAAAAAAAATAGGGGAAGGGCCTACTGTTGTGATACCTGCCTGTACTCCCAGAACTCAGGAGGCTAAGACTGAAGAATTGCCAGTTTGGGTACTTTTTTTTTTTTTGCTCCAGTCGTGGGGCCTGAACTCGGCCTGGGCACTGTCCCTCAGCAGTTCAGCTCAAGGCAAGCGCTCTACCACTTGAGCCACAGTGCCACTTCCGGCTTTTTTTCTT